>NW_023603184.1:77821528-78240949 GCF_014898055.3 Talpa occidentalis | reverse complement strand
ATCAGTCCGAGCAACACAGTGTCCAACGCATACGACAAATTAAAAAACAGACAGTAGGGAGTAAAGAACCACACGCAACCTAACAACTCCTCAGGAAAGAAGCACACCACAAAAAGAAAACCACTCCCCAGATTGCAACGACAGCAACTTGGAAGAACTTCTGAGCCTTCCAGAAAGAGAATTTAAATTGCCATGATTAAAAAAGTGATAGATCAGAAGAAGGAAATTGAGTCCCTAAAGAGGAAGTAAGAGAAATGCAGGAGATCAAAGAATTAATGGAGGAACTAAAGAACTCTGGGAAAAGCAATGAAGCAGAATAGATGAAATGGAAGAACGAATAAGTAATCTTGAAGAACACAGAAATAAAAGAACCAAAACAGAAAAGGAAGAGAAGTACGAAGGAAAAAGAATGAAGAAAGACTTCGGGAACTATCTGACTCCATGAGGAAAGGAAATATAAGAGTTATAGGAATTCCAGAAGGAGAGGAGAGAGATGTAGGGAACAGAGAAAATATTCATGATATAATTGAAGAGAACTTCCCAAATGAGAAGAAGGAGCTGAAAATTGATATACAAGAAGCAAGAAGAACACCAAACTTCCACGACGAAAGGAAAAACACAGCAAGACACATAAATAGTAAAGCTCCCAAGAATCCAGGACAAGGAAAAAAATAATGAAGCTGACAAGAGGAAGAAACAGATAACATTCAAGGAAAACCAATCAGGCTGACATCAGACTTCTCTGAAGAAACACTACGGGCAAGGAGAGAGTGGAGGACATAGTCAACAGACTCCAAGAAAACAGATGCCAACCAAGAATACTCTATCCGCAAAGCTCTCTTTCCTCCATGAAGAAAGAATATGGACCTTCCAGACAAAGAGAAACTCCGGAATTTCATTGCGACTAAACCCACTCCAAAAAATACTACAAGGAATCCTAAAGCCAGAACCTCAGAGGGACGAATAACAACGAAAGAAGACCAAAAAAAAAAAAAAAGTTATTAAAAAATAAATAAATAAAATCAAAGGAAAGACAAACATAATGGCAAATACAGATGCTAACATATCAATATTAACTCTAAATGTAAATGGACTAAACTCTTCAATAAAAAGACACAGAGTTGCAGCCTGGATTAAGAAACAAAACCCAACCTTTCTGTCTCCAGGAAACACATTTAGCTACAAAAGATAAAATAGGCTCAAAGTCAAAGGATGGAAACAATCCTACAAGCAAATGGGCCAAAAAAGAAAGCAGGAACAGCTAACTTATACAGATAAAAACAGACTTCAAACTCAAAAAAATAAAAAGAGACCCCAATGGTCACTACATTATGATTAAGGGGACAATACTTCAAGAAGAAATAACACTCATTAACATATACTCACCAAACGAAAGAGCACCAAAATATATCAGACAACTGTTGTCCTCTCTGAAAACAGACATCAGAGAAAAACACATATGTAGTGGGAGACTTCAACACACCACTATCAACAATGGATAGATCAACAAGACAAAAAATAAGTAAAGAAACTAAGCTCTAAATAAGGACCTAGAGCATTTGTGCTTAAACAGACATCTATAGAACACTAAACCCAAAAAACGGAGTACACATTTTTCTCAAGCGCACACGGATCATTCCCAGGATCGATCCAATACTGGCACAAGACAAACATCAACAGATACACCAAGATTGAAATCATACCAACCATCTTTTCTGACCACGAAGGCATCAACTAGAAATAAATCATAAAAAAAGGCAAGGAACATCCTACCTCATGGAGATTAAAAGCCACACTACAAACCACTGGACTAACGAGGAGATCAAAGAAGAAATTAAAAATTCTTTGAATTGAATGACAAGGAGGACACCAATATCCTAAATGTATGGATGCAGCAAAAGCAGTAATAAGAGGAAATATATAGCAATAGAAGCTCACATCAAAACAAGAAAAGAACTCAAAGAAACAACCTAATCTCGAAGCTCAAAGATCTAGAAAAAGAACAACAAAAAAACCCCAGAACCAGTAGAAGAAAAGAAATAATAAAAACAAAGCAGAAATAAATGAAATTGAAACTAAAAAAACAATCCAAAAGATCAATGAAACCAAGAGCTGGTTCTTTGAAAAAATAAATAAAATAGACAAACCCCTAGCCAGGCTCACAAAGGAAAAAAGGGAGAAAGCACAAATACACAGAATCATAAATGAAAGAGGAGAAATCACAACGGACACAGCAGAAATCAAAAGAATAATCAGTAACTACTATGAACAGTTATATGGAAAACAAGTTCAACAATCTAGAGGAGATGGACAAATTCCTACAACTCTACAATCACCCAAAGCTAGATAAAGAAGAAATAGAACACCTAAACAGACAATTACAAGCAGCGAAATTGAAATGGTAATTAAAAACCTCCCAAAAACAAAAGCCCAGGACCTGATGGATTTACAAATGAATTCTACCAAACATTCAGAGACGAATTAGTGCCTATCCTTCACAAACTCTTCCAAAAAATTGAGAAGGAAGGGACAATACCAAACACGTTCTATGAAGCCAATATTACACTAATACCAAAACCGAATAAGGACAACACAAAAGGAAAACTATAGGCCAATCTCCCTAATGAACACTGATGCAAAAATCCTCAATAAAATTTTAGCTATCAGAATCCAACAATGTATCCATAAGATAATTCACCACGACCAAGTTGGATTCATTCCAGGGGCACAAGGATGGTTTAACATCCGAAAATCAATCAACGTTATCCAACACATCAACAAAAGAAATATAAAAACCATATGATAATATCAATAGATGCTGAGAAAGCTTTCGACAAAGTGCAACACCCATTCATGATAAAAGCCCTTGAAATTCTTGGGATACAAGGAACATACCTCAACATCATAAAGGCCATCTATGACAAGCCAACAGCCAGTATCATTCTCAATGGTGAAAAGCTGAAAGCAATTCCATTAAGATCTGGAACAAGACAAGGATGTCCACTCTCACCACTGCTTTTCAATATAATACTGGAAGTCCTAGCCAGAGCAATAAGACAAGAGAAAGACATCCAAGGAATCCAAATAGGAAAAGAAGAAGTCAAACTATCACTATTTGCAGATGATATGATAATATACATAGAGAACCCCAAAATCTCCACAGAAAAACTAATTCAACTCATCAATCAATTCAGTAAAGTGGCAGGATACAAAATCAACATGCAAAAGTCAGTAGCCTTCCTATACACAAACAATAAATCTGAAGAAGAAGAAATCAAAAAAACCACCCCTTTTATTATCGAAACAAAAAAAATCAATATTTGGGAATAAATCTAACAAAAGAGGTAAAGGACCTATACAAAGAAAACTATAAAACACTGTTAAAAGAAATAGAAGAAGACACAAAGAAATGGAAAGACATCCCCTGCTCATGGATTGGAAGAATAAACATTATTAAAATGGCCATCCTACCAAAAGCAATATACAGATTCAATGCTATTCCAATCAAAATCTCAATGGCATTCTTCAAAGAAATAGAACAATTATTGATGAAATTCATATGGAATCACCAAAAACCCCGAATAGCCAAAGCTCTACTAAAAAAAAAAGAAGGAAATGGAGGCATCACACTCCCAGACTTCAAACTATACTACAAAGCCATAATCATCAAAACTGCATGGTATTGGAACAAGAACAGACATACAGACCAATGGAATCGAATAGAAAATCCAGAAATAAACCCACAGATTTAGGTCAACTAATCTTGACAAAGGAGCAAAGACTATGCATTGGAGCAAAGAAAGTTTGTTCAATAAATGGTGCTGGGAAAACTGGGTCGCTACATGCAAAAGAATGAAGCTTGACCACTACCTCACACCATACACAAAAATCAACTCAAAATGGATTAAAGAACTAGACATAAGACCTGAAACCATAAAATACATAGAAGGAAATATAGGCGAAACACTACGGGATTTGCACATCAAAGACATCTTTACAGACACATCACCCAAAGCAGTGATAGTGAAGAGAAAGATAAACAGCTGGGACTACATCAAATTAAAGAGCTTCTGCACAGCAAAAGAGACAATAACAAAAACAAAGAGAAACCCCCACCAACTGGGAGAACATTTTTTGCACCCAACACTAATGATAAAGGACTGATCACAAAAATCTGCAAAGAGCTGATGAGACTCAGCAACAACAAAGAAAATAATCCAGTCAAAAAATGGGCAGAAGAGCTAAAAAGAAACTTCTCTGAAGAGGAAATGCAAATGGCCAACAGACATATGAAAAAATGTTCAACATCACTTGTAATCAGGGAAATGCAAATCAAAACTACCATGAGATACCATCTCACACCAGTGAGAATGGCACATATAAAAAAACTAGCAACAACAAAATGTTGGCGAGGATGTGGAGAAAAGGAACTCTTGTGCACTGTTGGTGGGAGTGCAAACTGGTCCAACCACTATGGAGAGCTGTGTGGAGATTTCTGGACCTACTAAACATAGAGCTTCCATATGATCCAGCAATCCACTCCTTGGTATTTACCCAAAGGACACAGAAACATCAATTCCAAAGAGCACCTGCACTCCTATGTTTATAGCAGCACTGTTTACAATAGCTAAGCTTTGGAAACAACCCAAATGCCAAAAATAGATGACTGGATCAAGAAGATGTGGTACATATATACCATGGAATATTACTCAGCATTCAAAAAAGATAAACACATGCAATTTGCAGCAACATGGATGGCACTGGAAGGGATCATGCTCAGCGAAATAAGCCAAAAAGAAAAAGAAAAATACCGGATGGTCTCACTCATAGCAGGAATCTAGAAAACTTAAATAAGGGACCAGGAAAATGAATATAAGAAAGTGAAAATCAAAATCAACAAAAAACTATGAACCAGAGACACTTTTGGGGGTGGCGGGCGGGAGGGGAAGGATTGGGGTCAGAATGGGGCGTTTGCAATTGTATGGGGGAATATAAAAATAAAATTTAATATTTAAAAAAAAAATGGTATGGTGAAGGGAAAATTTGAACTTTTTGTGATGAACTTAATGTATTATAAATGCATGTTATTTCTCATGATGAACATCTGAAACTTACCTAAAATTATAATGTAATGATTTCAATTAAAAATATAATAAATGTTATGTTTATAGCAGCACTGTTTACAATAGCTAAGCTTTGAAACAACCCAAATGCCCAAAAATAGATGACTGGATCAAGAAGATTGGTACATATATACCATGGAATATTACTCAGCATTCAAAAAGATAATAACACATGCAATTTGCAGCAACATGGATGGCGCTGGAAGGGATCATGCTCAGCGAAATAAGCCAAAAAGAAAAAGAAAAATACCGGATGGTCTCACTCATAGCAGGAATCTAGAAAACTTAAATAAGGGACCAGGAAAATGAATAACTATAAGAAAGTGAAAATCAAAATCAACAAAAAACTATGAACCAGAGACACTTTTAGGGGGGCGGGGGCGGGAGGGGAGGGATTGGCTCAGAATGGGGGGCTGCAATTGTATGGGGAATATAACAAATAAAATTTATAAAAAAAAAAAAATATGAATAAATGAAAAAAAAAAAAATAAAAAGACGGACAAAGAAACTATGAACAATTTTCAGATTCCACATATAAGCTCCTCACTTTGTTAGGGGGAAAAGGATGTCCTAAGCTAATTCCACACAGGCTTTGTGGACTCCACCCCCACCGCAGACCAAAGCCAAAGACACTGGGAACTCCAAATCCCACACACCAAAGGGAAGGTGGCTGGGGGTTAAGCAGCCAGGTTGATATAAAGCCAGACACATGGGCTTTGGGGGCGGGCCCCCATTTTGGCTCTCCGCCAGCTCGCAGCTGTCTGGCCAACTCTGAGAGTGACTTTGGGTTTCCAGGTCAGCGGATCGGGTAGACGCGCATTAAAGACTTTATTTCCCTATTTTCTCCCTGAGTTGTACATTTTCCTTATTTCCTTTTCCCTTGTAAATAAACCTTTTATTAACATTTTGTGTGTGCCTGTAGTGGAGTATTAATAAGTCCCTTTTAAATGCGCAGGTGAGGACCCACAGCCTGGCAACCTGTTCAATATCAGGGCTGTCCTATAACAACTTCACCAAACTCACAAATAATGATATAAGCAGACAAATTAGGAAAAGGCAAAATGACAAATGACCAATGAACATTTAAAATTGTTTGACTCAACTACCAGTAAAGGAAAACAAGATATGTCTCTCTACTGGAGTGTCAAATATTAGAAGGCTAATATGATGCCTACTACCTTAAGTGAATTCTGACTATTTTCTCTTTAAGTCCATTTCTTGCTCTTTCTCTGCCTTTTTCTAGGAAAACAGACACCTACTTCCCAGTTACATAAGTCACCTGCCTCCAGCTGAAGTGCCCAAGGTTTTAAAAAGATTTAAGGTTGGACAAAAGAACTGTAAGGTTACTTCTTTCCCCACTTATTCTTTAGGGCAGGGCCTTTAACTGAGTAACACCACCTTGGCTGTTTCCAGCTCAAGGGCCCTGGTGACATCTCCTCCTCCCATTTCCCCTCCCAAAGGTGTCAGACACTGTGGGCAAAGCAGGAAAGTTCCATTGGGTGTAAACACTGGGAGGCTAAGTTGTGTGAAGAGAGTTTAAAACCATATTTAAATCAGCTGAAAGGCAGCCTGTCTTTTACATAACTTTGTGTGAGCAGTTCTAAACAATGGCTAAGACATTAAAGACACATGCCTCCCACCAAGGCCATCTCTTCCAATTACACTCTCCCCCTCCCACCTTCACTATGCCACCATCCAGTGTGAGGAAGATAGCAGCAGCTTCCTCCTGCTGTTACTTATGCCAGACATGCTTCACAATCACCTGTTTGATTTCTCAACTCTTCCATTATCTATGTCACAAATTACCTGTTTTAAATTTAGAGGTTCAGTTTTCCTGTTTGAACCCTGGCTGACATAATCAATATATGTAAGATTTAATACTTTCATTTGTGGTGTGAGTTAATGATATTTGTGGTGGGTATTAATAGATATAACTCATAAGTTGGGAATTTGGTCCTATTTATCCAATTCTAAACATGTGGAGTGGAGGGTGAGAGACAGAAGGGCTTGTGATTTCTAGCTTAATTTTTTATATTAGTTACTGAATTACTTTTACAAAAAATGCATTTCCAATTTGAAAAGCAAAAAATATAAGTGTATACTGAATGCTGTCAAAATGAAAGAGCTAATATGCATCTCTCATTGTTGGGGTGTAGCTTATGAACAGAAATTTAAAAAACAAATAAAATAATCTTAAAAGACAAGCATGACTCTAATAAATCACGCTTATGTAGAAGAAGAAAAAATTACCAATGGAAAGCAATGAACCAATGTTAGGATGCAATTAATTTCCAAATAAAGTGCTGATTAATTACACGTGAAATCTACTGTAAAGAACTAGAAAAATATGTAAGTGTACTAGCTCAAAAGGGACATATTCTTATTTTCTGAAAGGTTTTAGAGGTAAGCAGGCTTTCAAGGGTCACTTTTAACAGGCTTTAGAATTCAATGAAGTATTATTGGAGAACTGTGAGGATAATTTATAGCCAGTAAAGCATGCAGTGCTGGGTGGCATCAAGCACCAGTTCTGAGACTGACACAGTTACCGGGTTTAGCTAGTGTCAGAGCCCTTCACAGGCAATGCTTCAGGTCTTACACTTACTCAGTAATATGTCTGATACATTACTGTGAGACACACACATATTTATGCATTTGGAATCAGGTAGACTTGAGATCGAATCCATTCCCTTGCTAGCAGTGGCACCCAGGATAGAATACACAAGCTCTCCTGCTTTCTGCGCATTCATTTCAAATGCAGATAATAATACATCTATCATATACTTAATGTATGCAGTATCATTGTTCAACACTCTTCTATTATCAAAAGGCCCATATTCTGATGAATTCAATTAAAATTCTGTGTTTCTGTATGTTGGTTGGTTGAAATTATGAATCTTCTCAATTGCTGTTGAAAATAGAACTCCTACAGTGTTGGGTTCCACAAAATATTTTCCAGGTCAGAAGGATCAGAAACAAATAAGTGTAAATATTTTGAATATATAACATATATTCTAATAAAAAAGTATTCATTTTAAACAAAATCAATAAGAGTAGAGAAAAACACCCCCAAACTAACAACAGCATGGAGATATTTAATGTCAGTCATCTGATAGTCATATAATATGTGAGATTCTTATCTTAGTTCTATAAAAAGTAATTAGTAATTTATATAGTTTTGTATTTTTAGTAGCAAATATACAAAACTACTATTTCATGGTACAATTCTAAGTATCTCACACAAATTAATTCATCCTTCAAAAACTTGATAAGTATTGTTGTTATCTTTATTTTTGATATTATTCTCATTTTACAGATGAAAACAAAAAAAAAGAATAGTTACTTGAAATCAAGGACAGAGGTATAGTATTTGTTAGTTTAAGGATAAACTTTGCGTACTATAGTATACAAAGCAAAGCTCTGAGGCATGGGGAGTTTTTTTCAAATGCTCTATCACTATCATTAGTTTGAATTTGAAATGCTGTTACTATAGCAACTTTATGATGGCATTTTGTGTCTGTGTAATTTTTTTAGATTCCTTTTATCAGAGTGATGATTTTTATTAATTACTACTTTTCTGAGAGGTGTTTTAATGAATCTTTTCAAAAGTTTTACTGCAGCTATTAAGTTGATTATAAGGCTTTTATCTTTTATTCTATTATGATAAATTAGATTGACTGATTTTCAAATTGGTTTAATATTTGCATTAGTGGGATAAATTCCACTAGGCCATTATATAATCCTTTTATATACATATGCATTGCTGTATTTGATTTGCCAATATGTGAGTTTAGACACCAGTACCTATGGTTATGAGGGATACCTGTGGTTGATAGATTATATACTAGGTCTTTTGGTTTTGGTAATGTTTTTTTTCTTATAAAATTCATTAAGAACTATTCTTCTCTTCTGTTTTCAGGAAGGGTTGGCATAGAATTAGTATCATTTCGTCCTTAACTATTGGATAAAACTTAGAGGTGTAATCTTCTGAACTTAGGCTTTTTGGTTGAAAGATTTTTTTCATTGAATTTCTTTAGTAGAAAAAAATTTCATATGAATTGGTCATTTGCTGGTATGAAGTTATTCATGATATTTCTCATGAGCTTTTAAGCTCTCTAGTAACCTATATTCCTGATATCAGTGATCTATATCCTCTAATTTTACTTACTAGTCCAGTAAGTTGTTCATCAAACATGTTTATTATTTTTGAATATGTCTTCTAGTTGTTTGTTTTTACTCTTAATATTTCCTTCTTTCTACTTGCCTTGAACTAACTTTTCTTTCTCTAGCCCCTTGAGGTAGAAATAAGGTCCTGAGTTTAGAGTAAAAGAAAATCAATTTAAGCTAAAATTTTCTTCTAAGCATTATTTTTTCTGTATCATACAGACTTGGATATATTTTTTATTGATAATTCATTTTGAAGTTTTTCTTTTTTCTTCAATGATACCTATTTTAACCAACAGATGATTTAGAATTGTATGGATTAATTTCCAAATATTGATGTTTTCTTAAATATCTTATTGCTATTTACTCCGAATGTAATAACAGTATTATCTAAAAACATGCTTTGTGCAATTTTATTGATTTTCAATTATGTGAGACCATACAAAACATGGTCTATCTTGAACAGATATGTGCATTTGCAAAAGATATATATGGGATCTATAACTTTTATATATTTTATAAATATCAACTAGGTGAAATATTTATGAGTAGTGTTCAGGTGCTCTATATTTTTGGCTGATTTTAGATCAACTGCTTAGAGAGGGATATTAAATTTTCTATTAATTTATCCCTTTAGCTTTCTCATATTTGATTCATGTATTTAGGCTATATTATTAGATACATAAATATTTATAATTATGTATTCCTAATGAAATGCCCCTTTTGTGATTCTGAAATATCTTTTATCATGGTAGGACTTTTTATCTTGAAATCTACTTTATCTAAATATTAAAAGCTATTTCAGCCTTCTTATGCTTACTCCATATATATGTGTGTATCTATACAGTGTATCTGTGTATCAGATATACTGATATAGTGTATCTATATTTTAAGTTTGTTTTAATTCTGATAAGATATAACTTTTTTTAAAGATTTATTTATTCATGCATATAAGAACCAGGGTACAGGCCAGCTGTGCGGGAGGGTGAGAAGATTCACCAGAGACAGAGCAGGAAACAGAACAGGCAGACTAACTGAAATACACTGCTGAGGGGAGCAACAGGTGACAGGAGAGGTGTGCTGCACCATGTGGGTATCTCCCCAGCAGGCTGGAATCGAACCCGCACTGCAGAGGCTGTAGACAGTTTCACTGTGCTGCGCTCAACCTCCTGTGCCACCAGAGAAGCCCTAACTTTCTTTTTTTTAAGATTTATTTATGCATACAAGAACTGGGGTACAGGCCAGAGATGCAGGGGATGAGAGGATTCACCAGAAAGAGAGTGGGGTACAAAAAAGGTGGATCTACTCATATACACTGCCAAGGGAAGGAGCGGGCCAGACAGGAGAGGTCTGCTGAGCCATGTGGGTAGCTCCCTAGCCGGTCGGGAGATGGAGCTTGTGATGCAGTGGCTGTGGATAGCTTCACAGTGCTGTGCTTAACCCCCTGTGCCACACTGGGAGGCCCAGATCTAACTTTCAATTAGAGTACTTTTCCATTAACATTTTATATAATTATTGTTATGGTTCAATTTAAGCCTTAGAATGTATTATTATTTTGTTTATTGTTTAATCTCTGTGATTTTTCCTTCTTTCTGTTTTTTTTTCTTTTTTTTGGATTATTCCTTTTAAATCTATTTTAGAAACATTTTAGCTATTCTTCTGGCATTTTAAACTATTATAATGAGTAAAATATACATCTTTATTTTTTCACAGTCTTGTTATATTTAATAGTTTATCCCTTAAAGTTAGAATCTTTTCAATTTAGCCCTATTTGATTCTCCTGTTATTCTCTATCATTTCATATGAGTTGTGTCTCTATACTTTATCAGTTTCAAAGATAGTGATAATGTGATAATGTGAATTAAAAGAAAGAAGGAACCAAAATAGTGTTATTTGTTCACACATGTACTATTTTTAAGCTTTTCATACATTCTTGAATTACCAGTTATTTTTTGCTATATTTTTTCCCTCAATGCAGTCTATCTTTTAGCATTTATTCCTGTATAGAGTTTTCAGCATTTGACTTTTATATGCCTAAATGTTGATTATTTCAAAGTTATTCTCTTTGGATTTCATGTGCTTCTTAAATTTGGTTGTTTCATAATATGTTTAAAGTTTTCTGCCTGTGTGTCCTCAAAATATCTTGTCTTCCTAATTCTCCTCCTCTTGAGAGATCTTTTGATACTTACATACAGGCGCTTGAAACTTTGTGCATCTTTGATTCTTTTCTCTCTTCTTATAGGATGATTTCTGCATGTCTGCCTTCAATTTCATTTTTCTTCTAGTAAGTCTCCTCATTTATTAAGTACAACTAGTGAATTTCATTTATGTTGTGTTTTCCAGCTCCAAAATTTATTTAATTTACTTTTGGTGTTGCATTCAGTCTTTTTTTTTTTTTTTGGTGATATTTCCTAATATTCCCTACTTTTTTTTGTAATTATGAACCTATTTTACTTTCCTTGACCACTCATTATATCAGCTTCATTGGTAATTCTACACCTAGGTCATCACAATGTTTGCCTCTCTTTATTGTCTGTTCTTAAGACTGTATCACATGTTTCTGTTTCCGATAAGTCGAGGATCTCAATTTTACACCAATTATTTTCTACAGTATGTTTATAGGTTATGAGCCCCGATATTGCCCCCAAAAGTATAAATAGCTTTGATTTATTGAGCAGTTAACTTGCTTAGAGTCAAACTTTAAAATGTCACATAACGACCGATGGCAGGTCACATGTCAGTTCAGCGCTTTCATTTAGATGAAAGTTGCCTTTGCTTTCTCCCTGCAGGTTCAGGGATCAGTTATAAACTTGGGCTGAGTCTATATATTGATTTTTCTTTTCATTGGCTCTCTCTGTCTGAGGGTTTGCCTTTTGATCTCCAGAGGTTTTTACTGCCCTTGACTTACTTCCCTCCATATTTAGTCAAGATGCACAATATTCTCTTTTTTTCAGAGTTTATAGCTCCTATGTTGCAGTCACATTCATAAATGTGGACATCCTCAGGGAAACAAAAAAACTTGGGAGTTCTCTCCATGCTATTTTGCTTGTTCCACGTTTAACTTACTTTCTGCATTTGACTAACTTAATTCCCCACGCCCAGAGACCTTAGCTATTTTTTCGGGGGTAGAAGGGTGTGTTTTGCTCAGAGTTTAAAACTCTATTTGCATGAGATTTGGTCCAGTATGTATAGTTATTATTTGTAGGGAGATCTAGTATTTACCCTTCATATCACCAGCATATCATCAGTCTACCAAGGAAAGGATCAACTGAGTCACATGTTAAAGTATAATCTCATTGCTTACATTGTTTCTCAATTTTCATCATTGTTTTCCTAATCACTCCTCTCATCTATAAGAATATATTAACTAACTGAACCATTTAACTAGCTTACTTATTATTGATTTACTATGTTATTTTTAGCAGTTCCAGAATTGTATCACCATGTAAAAATAAGATTAGGATAATTTTATAACTTTATATGTATAAATTTATATTTATATATTATAATATATTATATTATATATATCCACTTTTTTGATTTTTAAACATGATAGCAGAACATTGCAATGTTGGAAATATATCTTTTGTTAACACAGTTTAGGGAAAAAATCCTTCTACTATATTTCAATGCATTTATATGCCATCAGTTGTGAGAAGGTGTGTAATACACATTGCTATTTTAAGTAACTCCAAGAAGGAAGAACTGTAGTTCATCCCCATTTAACACAATGCCTTTTAAACATCATTTGAAATTTATTTTGTACACCTCTTGCAAATGAACTTTACTTTCTTCTATGTTTTTTTCTTTCTTAATCATATATTAATCTGCAATGTTGCCATGTTTCTCAGGCTCATGAAGTTTTGTTTTGTTTTCTCCCATGCTGAATCATAGTATCATCTTCTTAAAGATACTTTAAGCAGCAATTAAACTTAACACATGGAGTACAAATAATGTACACAATTTGATGGATGTGAGGAAAGTGTGAACAACTATGATTAATTCCAGGCTTGTGGAGGCAATGAGAGCTACTTTGGGATTGTTGCCTGGTCAGTGATGCTCGATATAAGAATCCTTGTGAATTCAGAGATTTCAAAATGTGAAAATAACAGGTTTCATATTGCAAGTAAAATATTACTCAATGTTTTCTTTAGTTTTTCTCTCACAGGAAAGTAAGCATACCAGTTGCTTGAGAAAAAGAGAACTCTTCTAGATAATTATCTTTCTATGTGGCACTTTTGTATATTCACTGCTTAATGACCTATTTATATTCATGTGACAATAATTTAGTCATTGAAAATTATAGTTACAGATTATTTTTAAAAAGTAAAATTCAAGATCATGGTTTTGACAAACTTTCCAAATCAAAATTAAATTAATTTGAGCCTGTCTTATGCTGTGGTATATCTGTTCCCTATATTCCTATAGATCATTTTTTTATTCCATAGAAAGTTTTTGATGTCTGCTCAAGCTACTAGCTACATAGAAAAAACTATGAACCTTACATTCTTGTGTGCTTGTCTGTACCATACCATGGAGTGAAAAATTGGGACAAAGATCAACTTGAGGTATTCCTTTAATATTAGAAACAACATGATAATGTTTCCTAATGAGTCCTCTAGTACCAAATAAGCAATCCTGGGGATAGCACACATAGGGAGCAATACCCACATATCTAAATATTTCAAAGGAGGATTTTTATTAGACATGTATATTACAATTTTTCAAATAATTTTTAGGCATCTGAACTTGCCCCTAATGGCCTCATCTCTCATCCCTCTTTGTTTTAAAACTTTACCTTCAGCAACTCCTTGCATTTCTGTGCCATTATGCTGTTTTTCACTTTTGTGTCTTCTTTTTGTGACCCTGATTCATGGAATGACTTTCCTTTTCATCTTTGCTTAACTAAACTCTTTTTCATCCTCTGGAGCTCAGTTAGGGCATCACCTGCTCTAAGAAATTTCCCTCATCTAAGTGTGTTTGATTTTAGTCCAATTTCAAGTTAAGGGATTACATTTTATTCCCTTAACATTTCCATTTCACTTAGCAGTTAACAATATCAGACCATATAGTGATGGAGTTTTCTGATTCTATATTAGAATTCTCAGGTTGTCATAACAAAATACTGTCAACTGTGTGGTTTAAAATACAATAATTCATTTTCTCATAGCTTTGGAGAGTAGAAAATCCAAGATCAAGGTGCTGGTCAATTTGTTTCCTGGTGAGAGCTCTTCCTACCTTGCTGAGAGGGGAGAGGGATGGAGGAAAGGGGCAGGCCCTCTTTTGGAGTCTCTTCATAAAAGCACACTAATGTTATTAAATGAGAATTGAGGGCTTGGTCCTTATGACCTCATTTAACCTTCATTACTTCTGTAAAGACTTTATCTCTAGTCACATTAGAGTTTTCAGTAAGAATTTGCTGGGGAAGGAGTGTTGGAAACAGGAATATTCAGTTGATCATAGGTTATTCAAGTAATCCCTTTAGAATCAGAGAACCAATGAGGTAAACTACTAATAATTTAACTAAAATCACTCTCCTTGCTCTCACTTAACATTGTCCAAAGAATATTTCCCTATGGGTGGCAAACACAGAGTTTGCACAGAGAAGTGACCAAAAGTGCCTCTAGACAATGGAAGCTATTTGAGAAGTTGTTGCAGCACTCTTTTAGAAATGATTATTACCAAGGAAAAAGGAGAGAAAAATCCTATATATTCTAAAAAAAAAATACAAATGACTTACTATTCTCTCCCCTGGTCATTCTTTTTTTTATTTTTAAGGGTCAACTTGTTTTCTTTTTGAATATAGAATATATAGGAACTTATAGTCTAAAGTACTCATAGCAGAAGGGACTATCACAGGAGGGCTCAATGAGATTATTCATATACCCCCAGTTTCTACCCATCCATAATCTGTGATTCCAAAATTTCCTGATCATTCTCTTATTGTACTTACTAGACAGTTCTCTAGTTTTCTGGGTCTTTTCCCTTGTCCCCACCAAATCCACTCTCCACTCTGCTTATCCATGTATATGGTGTTAGTTGTTTCCTAGTGTTTATAGCACTTACCTGTTCTCCCTCCTGGTCATTTTTTTTTTAAGGGCCAACTTGTTATACTTTTGTATAATAATTGTACTATAATTATATTTCGATATACTGTTTATTTTTATTGTTTATGCTCATTATTTTTAAAAGTCCCTTCACTCAATTCATCATTTACCCTTTCGATAATGGATAATGACATTTATTTCCATTTAAACCCTAACCAACACAACTGCGTGTCTTTCACTGAAAAAAAAAAATGAGTTGTTGGAGGGTGACCTAATTAAATTTACATTTCATAACCTAGTGCATTGCCTGACATAGTAAAATGCTGCATCAATACTTACACTTCCTCATACATAAGTTTTCAGTCCTCATTTTTTTTATAATTATACATTTGTCCCAAAATAAATAGAAACATGACAATGTCTCTCATTTAGAGTGCTATGAAGTTTCTTTTGAATTGTAAATGAATGGAGAACAGACTTTTCCTTTGTACAGCAGTGGATATCATATATCGTGAAAATAATAATTCACACCTCTAGAAAATCACAAGGTTCTTTGTGGTAGATATCTCACATAAAGTTTTCTGAAGACCACTTGGGGTTAAATTAAAAGTTGATTGACTTTGTAGAGGAAAGAGGTATTATGTTTTATCTCATACAACTACTAAATTTGCCATCATATTAAGGGATAATAGAATAAACCAAGAGGGAGTAAGAGGATGTTACAGAGAAAAGGAGAAACCAAATAACCACAGCATGAACAAACAGTAATGAGAGGGAAAAATTCTGATATGGGACATATCATCCCATGGATCTTTTAAATTTGAAACATTATTTTGTTCATTCATCATTTCACATTCACATGTAGCCTGGATTACAGAATACAGATCATGTAATTTGCTCATATAAATGCTTTAGCTTGATTACTATCACTGAATATGCCTTCTTTCAGAGAGGCACCCAATGGAGATGAAATATATACAACAAAGACTAGTTCTCTAAAGGATTACAGTGGCCTTTTGAAATGAGACAAAGATGGGAAAACACTACTTGGTATTTGTACCAAGACTTCTTTTTTATGTTGTTGTCAGTGATAACAACAGGTAACTTATTAGATGGGTAACGCAACACCTTCAGATTTAAGAGGTATATCCAACTACAATTCACCTAGAAATATTCTCTAGAAAATGATTATGATTGGTATAATGGAGCTAGGTTTAAAGTTAGGGAAAGATTTAGCATTATAGAAAAATCATTCTTTGTGTTTGGTCACAGAACATACAAACAAAACTACGGAATAAAGCGATAATGAAATTATGTTTTGCTTTTTTTTTTTTTTAACTCATCCTAATATAGAGAGGAGGGTGGGAAAAATGGGAGAATGAGAGGTAAATCAGAGCTCAGGCCCTCAAGAACCACTACCTTCAAAATAGCCAGTAGCAAAGGGAGTCCTTCTCTGAGTGGCAATCTAGATAATGAATAACAGAATAACAGACTGTGGAAATTTTTGCATAGAAATTGAAAAGAGAATTTGTTAACTGATAGTGTCAGAGATTTGCTCCTATGTATAGGGGAACTATTAAATGTAATGATTATAAAATTTCTCGGATGTAAAATACAATCTTCTCCCCTCCCCCCAATCCTCCTTCCAGCTTTTACTATTAAGACATATTATATTATTTTATTTGTTCCTCAGCTTCCAGAAACTGGAGAACATTTCCTCTAGTTAATATAATACCTATACATTTTTTTAGACTATAACCCAGTCGGTCTGGTGTGTCACATGGGTTGTGTTTCCCTTTGCTGGAAGAGGCAGAACAAGCACTTCTTCATGGGGAATTCCCTCATCTAAATATCTCAGAGTACTTTGTTTCTAAATAGCAATTTTGTTTATCTCAAATATTCAGCATTCCTTTTATTCTCTATGAAATAAAAGAATTTCTGACTCCAATAATCTGAAAAGCTAAATTAGCAATATAACAGCTCAGCTACATAAAATGTAATATGTTGTAAAATTGCTGTTAAAATAGAGATCTAATGATACCTTCATTAACTTGATCACTGAAATGGCAAACCCTTTCCAACACAACAGTTTCTATAGATACCACATGCTTATGATCAAAATTGCTTTTCTGAACGTGTTTTCCCTCCCTTACTTGATTGTATTTTACATCTTCTTTCTGGCTGTAAGTTACAATTAAACATTAAAAAAATAGTGCAAGACAAAATATATTCTACATCTGTTATACTGCTCAATAAATACACAATCTGTCCAGAAAGGATTTTCCTAGTGGGCAAATTAAAAATTGATTGCTGGAAGAATTTTTCACTTACCGTAGCTACCTACTAAACAATGCAAATGTTCTGTAAAGGAAATGTTTACTAATATTTAATTGTTACTACAAAAGATTGATCTTGGCTAACAAGTAGAATTCCATTTACAAACCATAAACATATTCCCATGTTCCATATATGAAGGCATGCAAATAGTTTTGGAGTCTTTGTAACAAAAGGAACCTTATTTTAAATCAGTGAAAATAGTTGAGTTGGCATTATTTCTCCACAATTTTAGAGTTTTATCATCACTTTATATTTTCCAATGTAGTAGGATAAGAAACAGCACTAGTGAAGAATCTAACAAAATTTTATATTTAAATATTTTCCATGAGACCCATTTTATGATATATTTTTAAAATATTTTATTTTATTTTAGGTAATTTCTAATAAACAGTGAGGGTATAACTAGCAGCATGATAAACCATATTGTACTTAATACAAAAGGAAAATTCAATAAAATTGATTCTCCATTTAAAACTTGATTATTTTGTTCATCACTGATTTTGAATAACTTCTTTTAAATATTGCATTTATATTGACTTAAAAATATGATTTATCTGGATTACTTACTTTTTGACATCCAGTTAATTCTTGCACCTGAAGCAAATGCCTCAAGCTCAATGTAGTCACAACCTACAATGAATGTTGTAGTAATTGTTAGGTTTTATACTTGTTAAGGTTGTATAATTGTTAGGTTGTAATTGTTAAGGTTGTATAATTATATTCTATCCATTATGTTGAATTTGATTCTAGTTATCAACAATTGTAACAAGTGTTACGGAATTTCAAACTATTATTCAGATTTTCTGAGGCATCATGTTAAAGTTAACCATCTTTGCCCAAAGATCTCCAAATAATTACACCTGTGCTCTCATCAGAAGTTATGTCATGATAGTGACATTTTATGTGATTTAATAAACTACTGTACAAATTATATGAAATGCAACACTACCACTTTAATTAATATACTTAACTTCAGAATAATGACCTATATTTCAATGAAAATTTTTTTCAACATGTAACTAAAGTACATTTAAATCTCTTCTGATATCAAAATTTCTTACAAAATAATTTCCCATACTCAAATGATATTTTATAAAGCTGCACAGAGCATATTCCCATGGAAGTCTACAATCCAAATTAGTATGTTAAATACTTTAAAACTACATCTGTTATAAATACATGTTAACTTTGCTTAATTTGTTTTTCATAAGTTGTTGACTCTGAAAACTTTTAGTGCATTTTGGTACATAAAACTTGTTAGCTTTTATCATCATGTATACTGCTTTTTCAGAATACAATTAAGGAAATACAGTTATGAAGGAAGTAAATACACATTTGTTATATCGCCGTATAATAGCATAGAAGCTAGGCTTTCTCAGTCTGGATATTATTAGAATGCAAATGTGACTATATCTGACATGCACATGACCTTACTTTACATCTTTAAAAACTAAAGAACATAAGGCAAAAGGAGATCAAAGGTAAAATTAAATGCATTTGTAGCCCTCAATTTTATGTAAGTTCAATAGAAAATGATCTTTGTAAAACACAAGACCTATTTCTACTTTCAAATATGAATGTTTAAGATACTTATTATGGCCAATAATATAATTATCCATTCTTCATACATTTTCAAGCAGTTCCAAATATTTACACTTCCCAATATCTATCCTATGTTTTATCAAGTGTCCCGACAAAATTTCCATGCTTTCCAACATTTCAAACTTTTCTTGCCTTAGGTCACGTGACTATTCCACAAAGAAATGTTTTAGTGATTTTCTAAGCTGATCTTTGATAATTCACATAATAAAATTTTGTTGTTAGAATTCTGAGTCTTTGATGATAATGATTATATTTTTTTATTTAAATAAATTACAGCTGTGACACATTATTCAGAAACAGTGTGTGCATTATAAATATTTCTGAATGAGTTAAATGTCAAAATATTAAATAAGTATTTTTTTAATGAATATACTAAATTAAGAAGAAAATTTATATCACTTTGCTTGTAAAATGGCTTCCTGAGAAATTACAAAGTGGTATAGGGGACTAAAATAAGGAATTTTTGAAAGTATCTGGGCTTTAATAGCAGACATACAAGGGTTCAAATTCCAACCTCCTTTGTATACAATTTGTTCTGAGATTTTTCAAAGACTCAGTTACACTGAGGGGAAAGAAAAGGCAGGCTTTAGTAAATAAATTTTCTCATGTTTTGGATATTTGAGAAATACCTTATAAACTTTCCAAATCTTTCTGTTTCTCTAAATGATTTAAACAGAAAGAGCAATAGCGGGATTGACAATGTGTTTACAGAGGCTTTTGAGTTTTATCAGTTCCTAACAGCCTCATGGTCTCAAAATTTATTACAATTTCAGAAATTTCTTTATTTCTTTTTGTAAATATTACAGATGATGTAAAAATCAGTAACTTAGGATGATTTTCTACTGCTGCTATATACCTTCTGCATGAGCTAGAATACAGCAGACTTGAATGAGAGAAAAACCTAACACACATACGTACCCCAAACCCCCAAATTTTAACAGTGTGCACATGATGCTTAATATTTTTTGGACACATAAACTAAAAACCAAGTCAATAGACAAAACATGATGAGTAATATTTTGACAACATCTGTACATATACTGTGTATGAAAAGTGCCTCAAATATAAGATTATTTGATTGTGGACATATGTGAGGACACTAGAGGATCCATATATAGTAAAATATTTTTTAAACGCAGACATTTTTGGAGTACTTTCCATTATCATAAATATTAACTTGTTATTTTAGTATCATATAAATGAATTTGTTTTGTGTTACAGATTCTTTAAATCTAGGGAACTAATATTTTCTAGCTCTCAAACATGAAAAACAAGACACCCCCAAGAAGTGATAAATAAATTATTCTCACAAACATGCTCCAATGCAAACAACTCTGATATTGTGACCAGATTCCATTTCCCTACCAAAGGTTTATATATCTTATCTACTTTCAGATAAAAAATATAATGATTGGTTATTAGTGTATATTTGACACATGAAATTTGAACTTTTTGTAGCTTGATATCCATGTTCATTAATCAATACACTTTTTTAAAAAGTAACATTATCTTTGTTGTTACTCCATTCATGTACTTTTAAAATTACTTTGGAAAATTACTAATATTTACAAACAAACCATTATGTATTAAAGTTATAAAACATTTAAAATAAATCACCTATTCAAGTCACAAATTATTGGCACAAAGGCCAGTTGAGTCACTTTTATTTCTGTTTTTTCCCTTTTTTTACCGAAAGGGCACACAGGCAGTCCCTCACTACCACAAATTATACATTCTTTTTTCTCACTTTTGGGGAAATTGCATGGGTCAGCACACCCAGAGTGCAATGGGCAAGGCATGCCCTGGGAAAACTACCTTCATAATCATGGTATCTTGTCTGCCAGGAAAGTATGAATACTACTGTTATTCTGTTATAGTAAACTTAAGATAAAGCAGTAGTTTTACAATATGTATTGTGTTAGAATAAACTCAAGAATATCATGAACTCAGTTGAACATATAGAGAAGGAGTAAATCATTTTACTATGGAAAGGATATAGGAATTAATATCTCTACCTCAAAATTAGAGCAACCACATGATACTATCAAATCATGTGGTTCCTTTCCAAAAACAGGGATCCAGATACATCAGGGATCCTGATGAAATTACACTGCACTAATGTTGAAAATGCTCTATTATTACACTGCAGAAAAGTATTACCCAGCATCTGACTTTTCAGTGAATAATTCTTAGCAATGTGCTGAATATAGCTACTTTCTACATTTCAAATGTCCAAATATTAAATCCTGATACATATATACACCGATAAATAGAGTGAATTTCAGAAAGTTGCCAATCTTTTTGCTTATTTTTTCATTTTGCCTTTTCTTCCCTGTTTTCTAAACACAATGAGAAGCATGGCCAGAAAGTCTTAAGTATGACTAACCATCAAAGATATGATAAACAGGGCCTCCCTGGTGGCGCAGCGGGTTGAGCACAGCGCTGTGAAGCTGTCCGCAGCTTCTGAGTGCCCATTTGATTCCCAGCCAGCCAGGAGATTCCCACATGGTGTGGCAGACCTCCCCTACCTTGTCCTCTGCTCCACTCAGCAGTATGCATTGGTCCTTCTGCCTGTTCTGCTCCCTGCTCTGTCTCTGGTGAATTCTTTTACCCTCCCGCACCTCTGGCCTGTATCCCAGTGCTTGTATAAATAAATAAAATCTTTTAAAAAAAGATATGATAAACTAAAAATAGTTGATTTGTTTTCAAGTGGTGGCACCCTGTCATTTATTTTATCACTTTCCCCTGTATTGCATAGTAAAATGTAAAAATATAGAGTCCTCAACTTTCTCCCCACCCCACCCTCGGAAATATTAAGTATAATAGTTTGTATTGTGAATAACCACATCCAAAATAAGGTAATGACACATTAATTTCAAAAACTTATTTATAGAAATTGGCATTTTGGGGTAACTTTCACACTTTCATATTATCCAATTTTAAACTTTAGGATGAATTATAACAAAAATATAATCCATATGTCTCAAGACTCACCATTTTTTTTTATTTCATTGAGGAATAATCAACTACAATGGTATATATTTAAAGTAAACAAGTGGTAATTTCACACACACACATGGTTACCAAGATTAAGATAATTAATATACCCATTCCCGCACATAGTTAATGCAGGTAATATATTTTTGTGTGAATTTTGTGAAAATGTTTATGATGCACTCTTAACAACTTTTAAGAGAGTGATATATATTTAACCATATTCACCATATAACCATTTTATACCCTTAACATTATTTCTTATTCATTCCATGCACTAACTTTCCTTTATCTAAGTGTTTGGTGAAGTCTTACTACTGAGGATTAATAAAAGGAAAAGACATTAAAAATATGTTATACTGAATAATTTCCATGTCTCATGATCTACTCTCCACCCCTTGTCTATTTTGTTTTGTACCATTAATACTAAACTTATGGTCTGTTTCAACAGATTCTCTTTCTTTTGGAATTGGATTTGCTAATAAAAGGCAGGGTGGAAAGTGAGGCCAGATTATCCATCCTGCTTAGTATTTCCTGGACAGACTGAGGAAGTTGGCAGCATCCCTCCACTAAAGATTAGAACTTCTCTCTCCTGTCAGTTGACCTCTCCTATAGTTGTTTTCTCTGAGCTCCAAACAATTATGCCTTCTTGGCTTCAAATTTATAGGTTGTAATGGGTCCCTACTGCTATTAACCTTCCAGTTGTCTACCAACTATTCTACATTTTCTTTGCAAACTGTCCTCAATTTCCCTGTTTGGACGAAGAATTTTCTAACAAGAGTGCTGATCCAATTCACCATCATGGTGAGTCCAATGGGGCTGTGAGAGCAATTTACAGAGAAAAATAAAAGACAATCTAGATCAACATATTTTGGTGTCCCTCTACCATCACTGCAAAGGGGTTCATTGTGGATCCTCTGGAAATGTTGGTGTCTCACTTTCTTCTATTCTCTTCCCAACCTGAAACTTTTTAATTTATCTGGTAAGTGAAATACTAGAAAGCTTAAGTTAGTTAATCTTTTGTTTATCTGTGAGTCATTTAATAATTAAATGACAATTTAATAGGTGAAATAATAGACTTGAAATATCAGATGAGAAAAAGTTTTCTTTATGGTGAAAGTGTCATATTCAAAAATCTGGAGAACAGTTTTTGAGAGAGTATTATAAATTATAAATTCAAAGTAATTTATCCAGTTTACTTGCATCAGGGCGCACTTAGTCCCTGATAATTTCCTCCAGAATATTCTTCAGAGATAGTCACTTAAGGGAAGTGAGGAAGAAGGTATAATCACAAATCTTTATACATTTGCCATTTTTGAAAAAGACATAAAATTTAAATAATAGGGCAGTATAAACCATTACCTCCTTTTGAGAGGGTCCCCTAGGTAAGTAATAATTTCCAAGGCATTCTTGTTTTCAAAACAGTAGTTCAAAAATTCACCTGATATGTTAAAATGAGTCATCTTCACCTCACTGGTCCACTAATATTAATCTTGACTCCACAAGGATTTCTTTATTTTTTTTATGGTCTTTACATTTTATTTTTATTTATTTGTTTATTTATTTATTTATTTATTTTATAATGATATGGTCTTTACATTTTATTTTATTTTTTTAATAATAAATTTTATTTTTATATTCCCCCATACAATTGCAAATGCCCCATTCTGACCCCAATCCCTCCCCTCCAGCCCCACCCCCCAAAAAATGTCTCTGGTTCATAGTTTTTTGTTGATTTTGATTTTCACTTTCTTATAGTTATTCATTTTCCTGGCCCCTTATTTAAGTTTTCTAGATTCCTGCTATGAGTGAGACCATCCGGTATTTTTCTTTTTCTTTCTGGCTTATTTTGCTGAGCATGATCCCTTCCAGCGCCATCCATGTTGCTGCAAATTGCATGTGTTTATCTTTTTTGAATGCTGAGTAATATTCCATGGTGTATATGTACCACATCTTCTTGATCCAGTCATCTATTTTTGGGCATTTGGGCTGTTTCCAAAGCTTAGCTATTGTAAATAGTGCTGCTATAAACATAGGGGTGCAGGTTCTCTTTGGAATTAATGTTTCTGTGTCCTTTGGGTAAATACCTAGGAGTGGAATTGCTGGATCATATGGAAGCTCTATGTTTAGTAGGTCCAGAAATCTCCACACAGCTCTCCACAGTGGTTGGACCAGTTTGCACTCCCACCAACAGTGCAGGAGAGTTCCTTTTTCTCCACAACCTCGCCAACATTTGTTGTTGCTAGATTTTTTAGTATGTGCCATTCTCACTGGTGTAAGATGGTATCTCATGGTAGTTTTGATTTGCATTTCCCTGATTACAAGTGATGTTGAACATTTTTTCATATGTCTGTTGGCCATTTGCATTTCCTCTTCAGAGAAGTTTCTTTTTAGCTCTTCTGCCCATTTTTTGACTGGGTTATTTTCTTTGTTGTTGCTGAGTCTCATCAGCTCTTTGCAGATTTTTGTGATCAGTCCTTTATCATTAGTGTTGGGTGCAAAAATGTTCTCCCAGTTGGTGGGGTTTCTCTTTGTTTTTGTTATTGTCTCTTTTGCTGTGCAGAAGCTCTTTAATTTGATGTAGTCCCAGCTGTTTATCTTTGCCTTCACTATCACTGCTTTGGGTGATATGTCTGTAAAGATGTCTTTGATATGCAAATCACGTAGTGTTTCACCTATATTTCCTTCTATGTATTTTATGGTTTCAGGTCTTATGTCTAGTTCTTTAATCCATTTTGAGTTGATTTTTGTGTATGGTGTGAGGTAGTGGTCAAGCTTCATTCTTTTGCATGTAGCGACCCAGTTTTCCCAGCACCATTTATTGAACAAACTTTCTTTGCTCCAATGCATAGTCTTTGCTCCTTTGTCAAAGATTAGTTGACCATAAATCTGTGGGTTTATTTCTGGATTTTCTATTCGATTCCATTGGTCTGTATGTCTGTTCTTGTTCCAATACCATGCAGTTTTGATGATCATGGCTTTGTAGTATAGTTTGAAGTCTGGGAGTGTGATGCCTCCATTCCCTTCTTTTTTTTTTCAGGAGAGCTTTGGCTATTCAGGGTTTTTTGTGATTCCATATGAATTTCATCAATAATTGTTCTATTTCTTTGAAGAATGACATTGAAATTTTGATTGGAATAGCATTGAATTTGTATATTGCTTTTGGAAGGATGGCCATTTTAATAATGTTTATTCTTCCAATCCATGAGCAGGGGATGTCTTTCCATTTCTTTGTGTCTTCTTCTATTTCTTTTAACAGTGTTTTATAGTTTTCTTTGTATAGGTCCTTTACCTCTTTTGTTAGATTTATTCCCAAATATTTGATTTTTTTTGTTTCGATAAAAAAAGGGATTTTTTTTGATTTCTTCTTCTTCAGATTTATTGTTTGTGTATAGGAAGGCTACTGACTTTTGTGTGTTGATTTTGTATCCTGCCACTTTACTGAACTGATTGATGAGTTGAATTAGTTTTTCTGTGGAGTTTTTGGGGTTCTCTATGTACATTATCATATCATCTGCAAATAGTGATAGTTTGACTTCTTCTTTTCCTATTTGGATTCCTTGGATGTCTTTCTCTTGTCTTATTGCTCTGGCTAGGACTTCCAGTATTATATTGAAAAGCAGTGGTGAGAGTGGACATCCTTGTCTTGTTCCAGATCTTAATGGAATTGCTTTCAGCTTTTCACCATTGAGAATGATACTGGCTGTTGGCTTGTCATAGATGGCCTTTATGATGTTGAGGTATGTTCCTTGTATCCCAAGAATTTCAAGGGCTTTTATCATGAATGGGTGTTGCACTTTGTCGAAAGCTTTCTCAGCATCTATTGATATTATCATATGGTTTTTATATTTCTTTTTGTTGATGTGTTGGATAACGTTGATTGATTTTCGGATGTTGAACCATCCTTGTGTCCCTGGAATGAATCCTACTTGGTCGTGGTGAATTATCTTATGGATACATTGTTGGATTCTGATAGCTAAAATTTTACTGAGGATTTTTGCATCAGTGTTCATTAAGGAGATTGGCCTGTAGTTTTCCTTTTTTGTGTTGTCCTTGTTCGGTTTTGGTATTAGTGTAATGTTGGCTTCATAGAACGTGTTTGGTATTGTCCCTTCCTTCTCAATTTTTTGGAAGAGTTTGTGAAGGATAGGCACTAATTCGTCTCTGAATGTTTGGTAGAATTCATTTGTAAATCCATCAGGTCCTGGGCTTTTGTTTTTGGGAAGGTTTTTGATTACCATTTCTATTTCGCTGCTTGTAATTGGTCTGTTTAGGTGTTCTATTTCTTCTTTATCTAGCTTTGGGTGATTGTAGAGTTGTAGGAATTTGTCCATATCCTCTAGATTGTTGAACTTGTTTCCATATAACTGTTCATAGTAGTTACTGATTATTCTTTTGATTTCTGCTGTGTCCGTTGTGATTTCTCCTCTTTCATTTATGATTCTGTGTATTTGTGCTTTCTCCCTTTTTTCCTTTGTGAGCCTGGCTAGGGGTTTGTCTATTTTATTGATTTTTTCAAAGAACCAGCTCTTGGTTTCATTGATCTTTTGGATTGTTTTTGTTAGTTTCAATTTCATTTATTTCTGCTTTGGTTTTTATTATTTCTTTTCTTCTACTGGTTTTGGGTTTTTTTTGTTGTTCTTTTTCTAGATCTCTGAGCTTCGAGATTAGGTTGTTTCTTTGAGTTCTTTCTTGTTTTTTGATGTGAGCTTCTATGGCTATATATTTTCCTCTTATTACTGCTTTTGCTGCATCCATACATTTAGGATATTGGTGTCCTCCTTGTCATTAAATTCAAAGAATTTTTTAATTTCTTCTTTGATCTCCTCATTAGTCCAGTGGTCTTCCAGTAGTGTGGTTTTTAATCTCCATGAGGTAGGATAGTTCCTTGCCTTCTTTTTATGGTTTATTTCTAGTTTGATGCCTTCATGGTCAGAAAATATGGTTGGTATGATTTCAATCTTGGTGTATCTGTTGATGTTTGTCTTGTGCCCCAGTATGTGATCGATCCTGGAGAATGACCCATGTGCGCTTGAGAAAAATGTGTACTCCGTTTTTTTGGGGTTTAGTGTTCTATAGATGTCTGCTAAGCCCAAATGCTCTAGGTCCTTATTTAGAGCTTTAGTTTCTTTACTTATTTTTTGTCTTGTTGATCTATCCAATGATGATAGTGGTGTGTTGAAGTCTCCCACTACGTATGTGTTTTCTCTGATGTCTGTTTTCAGAGAGGACAACAGTTGTCTGATATATTTTGGTGCTCCTTCGTTTGGTGAGTATATGTTAATGAGTGTTATTTCTTCTTGAAGTATTGTCCCCTTGATCATAATGTAGTGAACATTGGGGTCTCTTTTTTGAGTTTGAAGTCTATTTTATCTGATATAAGTATAGCTGTTCCTGCTTTCTTTTTTGGTCCATTTGCTTGTAGGATTGTTTTCCATCCTTTGACTTTGAGCCTATTTTTATCTTTTGTAGCTAAATGAGTTTCCTGGAGACAGCAAAAGGTTGGGTTTTGTTTCTTAATCCAGGCTGCAACTCTTTTTTTTATTGAAGAGTTTAGTCCATTTACATTTAGAGTTAATATTGGTATGTTAGCATCTGTATTTGCCATTGTGTTTGTCTTTCCTTTGATTTTATTTATTTATTCTTTTAATAACTTTTTTTTTTTTTGGTCTTCTTTCGTTGTTATTCGTCCCTCTGAGGTTCTGGTTTTAGGATTCCTTGTAGTATTTTTTGTAGTGGGGGTTTAGTCGCAATGAAATTCCGGAGTTTCTCTTTTTCTGGGAAGGTCCTTATTCTTTCTTCATAGAGGAAGGAGAGCTTTGCGGGATAGAGTATTCTTGGTTGGCATCTGTTTTCTTGGAGTCTGTTGACTATGTCCCTCCACTCTCTCCTTGCCCGTAGTGTTTCTTCAGAGAAGTCTGATGTCAGCCTGATTGGTTTTCCTTTGAATGTTATCTGTTTCTTCCCTCTTGTCAGCTTCATTATTTTTTCCTTGTCCTGGATTCTTGGGAGCTTTACTATTATGTGTCTTGCTGTATTTTTCCTTTCGTCATGGAAGTTTGGTGTTCTTCTTGCTTCTTGTATATCAACTTTCAGCTCCTTCTTCGCATTTGGGAAGTTCTCTTCAATTATCTCCTGGAATATTTTCTCTGTTCCTACATCTCTCTCCTCTCCTTCTGGAATTCCTATAACTCTTATATTGCCTTTCCTCATGGAGTCAGATAGTTCCCGAAGTCTTTCTTCGTTCTTTTTCCTTCGTACTTCTCTTTCCTTTTCTGTTTTAGTTCTTTTTATTTCTGTGTCTTCAAGAGTACTTTTTCATTCTTCCATTTCATCTATTCTGCTTTCATTGCTTTCCCCAGAGTTCTTTAGTTCCTCCATTAATTCTTTGATCTCTTGCATTTCTTTTACTTCCCTCTTTAGGGACTCAATTTCATTCTTCTGACCATTGTTTTCCCTCTTTAGGGATTCAATTTCCTTCTTCTGATCATTGTTTTCCTTTATGACTTCTGTCACTTTTTTAATCATGGCAAATTTAAATTCTCCTTCTGGAAGGCTCAGAAGTTCTTCCAAGTTACTGTCGTTGCAATCTGGAGGGTGGTTTTCTTTTTGTGGTGTGCTTCTTCCCTGAGGAGTTGTTAGGTTGCGTGTGGTTCTTCTATTCCCTACTGTCTGTTTTCTAATTTGTCATATGCATTGGGACACTGTATTGCTCGGACTGGCCGGCATCTTGGGTGAACTTCTCCGCTCCCCTCTGGCTCCTCCAGGAACCATCTCTGGCTTCTGGGAGAGCTTTCTGCTGGTTTTAGGCAGTCTTTACTGAAGAAATGTCCCTGTTCTAAAATGGCGAAGCGGGACGCAGTCCCTGTGCATCCGGTCTCAGGCACACTCTTCTGCGTGCCCAGTCTGCCCTGGACGTGGGTGCCTGTTCCCTCTGTGGGCTCAGACTACTGGTTGGAAGGGGCCTGGCGTGGGCTAACTTCCTAGCTGGCCACTGGGTCCTCCAGAAGCCTTCTGCCCTTTTCAAGAAGTCTTTTCTTAAGAAATTTCCATTCTATGGGGTGTTAGTGACTTTTTCTGGTCGCTAGGTGGTGCCAGAGATCTCTCCTATTGTCCTTGGGGGGTTGTTTTTCAACCCCCCCACCCCCGTGGGATAGGGGACAGAGCGAGAATGGTAGGGTAAACCTCAACGGCTTTGGGGTGCTCTGTCTGCCTTGTGCCCCACCGTCGTGGAGAACCCATGCCCTGAATTTCATGCCCCGGGTCTCAGTTCCAAAGCCCTCAGTTCCAGGACGCGGGCTGTAGCCCAGTTCAGTGGCACGGGAATGGCGCGTTTTGCACCTGCTCCCATGCCTGGGCGCCTGGTTCCTGCTTACTCAGTGAGGGACTTTCACCCCGTGAGGGCCTCCGCGCATCTCCCCATTAGCCTAGATCGCAGGCGCGGGGACCTGGGCAGCCGCGATAGCGATCTGCGTTTGCTTTTCAAGCACGCCAAGCGTGCCGCTTTTCCGTGCAAGCTTACCAGCCGGCCCCGGGCTATGTGCAGGTCTCCTCCAGAGTCTCTTTGTTCTTCTCTAATGGCGCCCGGAGCCGTTCGCTCACCGCCGAGGCGAATCCTGCAGGGTTCTCCACAGCTCCCATTCACGGGGTGTGGTGGCTGCAATAGTTCCTTTCCACTCACAGTCCCGCTTGCTGCGTAGTTTATTCTTGATGGTCATTTTAGTTTGTTGTTTTCCTCCTCTCTGCCGGTCGGAGAGTGCCGCCTCTGTGGGCGGGGGAGGGGAGCAGGGTTCAGCGCTTTCCTCCCTTCTGGTCCTCTTTTATGGCCACTTTCTTCTTCAGGTAGTTTGCTGGAGTCACCCGTTTATCTTCCGTGTCCCAGTTCTCACTGGGACCTGCCGCTTTTCCTCCCTATTAACTTTTTTTAATGGGAGATCTTACTCGCAGCGTCTCCTCGCTGCCATGTTGCTCCACCCCAGTCCACAAGGATTTCTTTATATGAGAAACATTTCTTTCAGGTAATTTTATAATATTGTATAGATTAAGTTATTGGATGACTTTAATAATAAAACATATATACAATATAATATAATAATAAACATGATGGCATTTAAGTGATTTGAAATCTATCACTACAAATATAAGTTAAATAGTTGAGTCATGCTGCTCAGCATATTTTATTTTTCATTATATTTGTAAATATTTTTGTACCATATGTATTTCATCTTCTTAAGTCACTCATCTGTTGTTGAGCACTTTGATTGTTTTCATAACTTGGCTATTAGAAATAGTGCTGCAATGATCATAGGATTACATATATTCCTTGGATTTCATATTTTTGCCATTCTCCAGATAAATACCAAGGAGTGGAATTGCTGAATAATATGGTATATGTTTTTTTAATAGATAAATCATCATATTGTTTTCCATAGTTTCTGTTTGTTTGTCTTCCAATCTACATTTCTACAAATATACAGGAGAATTCTCTTTTCCTTTCTCTATATACATGGGCCATTCTGACAGGAATGAGGGGGTATCTTACTGTGGTTTTGATTTGCATTTCCCTAATGATTAAGTGAGTGATTTTGAACTTTTTTCATGTTCCTCTAGGCCATTTATATGTCTTCTTTGGAGAAGTGTCTGTTTAACAATTCTACTCTTTTTTTTAATTGGGTTCTTTGTTTTATTTTTATTGAGTTGCATGAGTACTTTGTAGTTCGTAAGACATTAATCCTATGTCAGACATATAATGTGAAAATATTTTCTCTCAATAAGTGGGATATCTTTTCATTTTAACAATAGTTTCACATGCTGTGCAGAAGGTTTTCAGTTTGATATAGTCTTATTTGTTTGTCTTTACTTTTGTTTTTCTTGCCATTGGCTTTCAGTCCCTAAAGACATCACTAGGGTATAATGTTGCAGAATAATTTGCATATATTTTCTACTATGTACTTTATGGGTTTTAGCCTTGTATTTATGTCTTCAATTCATTTTGAGTTAATTTTTGTATGTGGTTTAGTGTCATATTTCTACATGTCAATTTTCAATATTACCAACACCATTTTTCAAATAGCCTTTCCTTTTAATTACACATACTCTTGGTTCTTTTGTTGTAGATTACCTATTCATACAGGTGTGGGTTTATCCTGGGTTCTCAATTCAATTCCATGGGTCTGTTTTTATTCCAGTACTATATTGTTTTGATTACTATAGCCTTGTATTTTAGTTTGAAGTCTTGGAGCATGATACCTCTATTCTTCTTCTTGTTTTGTCAAAAATTTTTGGTTATTCCAGGTCTTTTGTGATGACATACAAATTTCAGTAAATGTGTCTTCTAGTCCTTTGAAGAATGTTAAATGTTGATAGTGTTTGTGTTGAATCTATATATTGTTTTGAATAAGATGGACATTTTTATTTTATTTCTTATTCTAAACCATGAGCACAGAATATATTTCCATGCTCTTGTTTTGTCTTCTAATTTTTGGCAATGTCCTATAGTTATTGTAGAATAAGATGTTCATCTCCTTAGTTGAGTTTATTCCTAAGTATTTAATAGTTTTTGATGATAATGTAAAATGGGAATGTTTTCTTGATCTCTCTGTTTTAGTTTATTTTTTTCATATAGTAATGCAACAGACTTTTGTATATTGATTTTGTAGCCTGTAACTTTACAATATTGATTTATTGTTCTAATCATGTATATATATATGTGCATGATATGTGTATATATGTGTATGTATATATGTGTACATGCATAGATGTGTACATGTATATATGTGTGTATATATGTATATATATACATGTATATATGTGGATATATATATATATGTGTATGATTATATCATCTGCAAATAATGATAGTTTAACTTCTTTTTTTCCCATTTTGATTTTCTTTTATGTCTTTTTCTTGCTAATCACTCTAGCTAGGACTTCCAAATCTACTTTGAATAGCAGTGGTAAATGTTGACATTCTGTTGTATACCTGATCTTAAAGGAAATTTTTTTAGTTTTTCACAGTTAGTAACCATTGTGTTTGATGCTAGCTCTGGATTTACCATATATCACTTACAATATTGAGCTATGTTCCTTCTAACTCCATTTTACTAAGAGTTTTTATCATGAATGGGTGCTGAATCTTGTCAATTGCCTTCTCTACCTGTGTTAATATGATCATCAGATTTACATTTGATTTTCATGAGGAAAGTCAGGGAGAGAATGGAATGATGTTTTCAAAATAGTAAAAGAATAAAAACCATCAACCAGAAATACTATATCCTGCACAAATCTCTTCTAAATATGAGAGAAAGAAAGTTCTTCTCACACAAATAGAAACTGAAGGAGTTTGCAGATCCTATTCCTACCCTACAAGAAATGTTGAAAGGAACATTCCTACCTAAATCAAAGCAAAGAAAAGCCACAGGAAAGTAAATAAGGAAATAATCAGATAGAATAGACTCTAAAGATAGAATAGCACTAGCATATCTTCCAATACCAATAACACCCATATATGCAAATGGATTTAACTCACCAGTCAAAAGACTAAGAGTGGCTGATTGGACCAGAAAACAAAACCCAAATTTATACTGCCAGTAGGAGAACCTTCAGAAATCTAAAGACAAACACAAGCTTAAAGGGAATGGTTTGTAAACAATCTTACATGTAAATGGGACATGAAGAAAGGCAGGGGCAGCCATACTTATTTTAGATAAAACAAACTTCCACAAAAAAAGGAAACTAGAGATGGAGTGGAGATTATAAGGGTACATAACATCAGGACAAATAACACTTATCAATATATATATGCCTATGCAACAAACAAAAACCATCACAATATATAAGGCAGCTATTAGCAAATGTAAAGACAAACACTGGCAAAAAAAAAAAAAAGGAACAGTAATATTAAGGGACTTCAACATTCCAATTTCATCAATGGACCAATCAACAAGATAGAAAGTCAACAATGAAACAATAGCTTTAAAGGAGGAATTAGATCAGATAAGCCTATTAAGACATTTATAGAGCGTTATTTCCCCTCACACCTCAGCACTCATTTTTCTCAAGTGCACATAAAACATTCTCTAGGATAGATCACATATTGGGTCACAAAACAAGTGTCAATAAATTCTTGAAGTTTGAAATAATATTAAGTATCTTATTTGATCACAACTACATTAAACCAGAAATTAAAAAGAAAGCTAGTAAAACTTCTCAAACTCAGATCCTGAACAATGCAATCCTGGATGATAATGGGGTTAATGAGGAAATCAAAGAAGAAATTTAAAAATACAAGGAGATAAATCAAAATGAAGATATGACCTTCCAGAACGTATGCATCACAACAAAAGCAGTTAGTTACTAATTATGAGACTAAAGAACATTTTGGAAATCTTTCATGCATTTGAAAGATTATCAAATATGTGTCATTTTTAAAGCTTTTCCAAGGAGTCCTTAAAATATACCACTGCAAATGAAAATCATACTTCAAGTGCCATCTCCACTTTTGTTTCCATTATAGTTCTACATCTAAAGGTTGAAATATACAAAACACGATGGCATTTTACCTTTATAACCTTAAGACATTCACTCAAACTATTTTACAAAACAATTTTCAGTTTCTGACCTTCTGGTTGGCCTTATGATATCCAGAACATCCAAGCATGCTGCAAGATGTTATGGCAACCTGTTTCCTGAGAATGTGATACATGATGTTTTCGTTCACACCAATGTCAAGTGAAGGTCCATGATACCATTTTCTTCAAAAAGCTGAGAAGAATTGGGGAATTGACAAGCTGCATTTGTTATAGCAGATTCATTTCCAAAAATCATTACAGACTTACTTGTGTTTTCTAATCAGACTGATCCTCTGATAAATTATGTCCAGTCAGGACTCCCTTGATGAGGAAAAGTTATTACTCTGCTAATATGTAAAAAGACTAAATTATAGGAGCATGAGCATTGCCATTGTTTGGTACAGAAATATGGCCTTAGGAAGTTCCTGTCTAACTTCCCTGACCAATATGTCGTAGCATACTGAGAAGTCAAAGCCAGAAATTCAAGGAGCCAGCTGGCAATGTAGAGAACAATTTGGCTTAGGAAGTTGAATCCTTGGTGAGGATAAAATAAGAGGAGGATGAAAGCTCCCTAAGAAAGACAAAATTGTTATAGATGAATGAGCGTTATTAGTAGTTGGGTCAAATCAATTTGGAAGACAAAGCAACCTCTTTTTCCTTCCATTCTCAGGACAGTACTAGGAGTACAGTTAGGCTGCAACATAGACCTTTTAAGGGCTTTAAGATAATTTTTGGAGAAAATGTAACTCAGTGGCTTTTTATGTCTTTTGAAGGCATACAAGAGACATAAAATGAATGGCAGACTCCAAGACAGCAGGTATTTAGGACCAAATGAAGTCTAAAGCGCACAGATCACAAATAGATTTACTTTGTGTGTTTTAGACAGAAGCTTACTTTTTAGTATAGATGTAAAGATAGCTTTTTGAGGCAACCTACTGTACATGTGTCATTCCTTAATGTGTCCCTGGTCCCTAGATCAAAAGAAAAGCAGGCATAAAAAATCCTTTTGAGTTAGTAAATATAAATACGGCATATATTTTGATGAAAGATCCTCTAATTATCAGATGTCTTTAACAGATTACCTTTGAGAGTCACACACACACACACACACACACACACACACTAATTGCCTCAAAAGGTAGTGACAGAATAAAGGACAAGTAAGCTAAGTAAGAATCTGGTAGATGCTCCTGTCACTGACCTCAAAATGATGTTCCTATTAATCTAAAGATATTTCTTCCCTACACTCTTGCGCTTACACAGCCAAGTTCAAATTCATCTGCCTCATAGACATACCTCAAAGGATTGATACATTTCAGGTCTACACCATACTTCCCCTGCTAAGTTGAGTTTCTGGTAGCTGTTCATAGCACATATTATCTTTCTATAAATATTTACCCTATTATTTCTTAGTCTTTCCTCTAGTAAGAACTGAAGCTGCTCAGTGAAGCTGGTTATTAGGTGGTCATTGCAGACCAGGTATTTTGGATTTCAATTTCTATTAAACATCCATACATTGGTAACAGAGAACAACAAAACTAAGTTCAAAATATGGAACAAGCACTTGCCCCCTCTGAGGGGTCCCTCAGAAAACATTCGGTGGAAGAAAGAACTCTCACACATCTGGCATCTGTGAAATTAGCTGAACACTGAGGACACTGACCCAACCTGGCTCCTGGGGGCAAGAAAGTTATTTTCCTCTTGACTTTCACTTTCACCTGGCTATGATCTATTAAGTTACTTCTCTGACATACTGATATTTTACTACTTGCCTAGGGTTGCTGTAATAAATTATCATATGCTTTGTGGCTAAAGGCAACAGAAATAATCTCTTATAGTTTGGGAGGCCAGAAATCCAAAATCCAAGCATTAGCAGGGGGCACTCTCTCTGAAGTTCTAGGAGAGAATTTCTTCCCTACTTCTTCTAGCTACTGATGGTTCTAGGTTTTCCTCAGTTTGTGGCACTATCATTTCAATCTCTAGTTCTAGCTCTAAATAATCAGCTATGTATTTTTTCTCCTTCTTATAAGAATCCTAGTCATTAGATTTAGGGACTATGCTAATGAAGGATGACTCTATATCAAGATGCTCAAATGTACCTCAAAAGCCCTTTAAAAAAAGTAATTTTCAGAGGTTCTTAGTGAGGCGTGGACATAGCTTTGGCAGGTTTATAAGTCAACCTAATATACTGAGGGAGTGGAAAAAAAACTAATATTCAGGTTCCTCACTGCCCTCTTTTCTATAATTGCTTTCCTAACTTTATTCTGCTTTGCCAATAACGCTATCTGCACTTTTCTCATAATAATTGTGGAGAGTCTCATTAGAGCATTTATATGCATTGAAATGATAAACAATTGAAAATTAGACCTTGGAGAGAGAGAAATTTGGATCTTCATAGATTAAAATTACCTAAATTTTCTTCCCCTCATGATATTTAACACACTCGTATACATTTTAAATATTGAAAGACTACAGCCTGCTAAGTGTACAGAAATAAAACTATGTATATGGCCTCCTTATATTTAAGGATCATATTTAACTACATATCCAGAGTGCATTTACAAATTAAATGCTAGAAAAATAGTTAAATAGAGATAATTCAATTTTGGCATTAATTGAATGAATATGTGATGAAGCTAAATCATCAGTGACTTGACAAATATGATTGCCCACTACTGATATAATTTCTTCAGGGCATATACAACAGTGATTGTGTCATTTTTTCTATCACATGCTGAGTAGATTTGACATTTAGTCTTCCCTTCATACAAACTATTCTTTCCTCCTTATAGAGATTAAAATGGCACTCTTTGGTGCTAATATAATTTTTATGCAATTATAATCACATAAATGCATACAGGATGGTAAACTATTAGGTAAATCATATATAACTCCAAGTCCAATACAGGCACACTTACTAGCTTCAGGTTTGGGGTAGGGTGTGTGTGTGATGCTGTATTAAAATAATAATGATGGAGTCTAAAAAGGGAAAAATAAAATATACAATTACATCTTAAATAATTTAACTTAAGGGATTTCTGGGAAAGTACTTTTTTTTTTTTACATTTTAAAAGGTCTTGTTTTAGTTTGAGAATAATGGACTGAAATAATTTTCTTTCTGATTGAATTTCTAGCAAATCAGTACTATACGGACATTCATGAGCCAGTCTCACCCAGTTTTTCCAACTACCAGTAAGACTGGAGAAGATAAATGGATTTTTTTCCTAGCTTCTCAACAAACTGTATGTAGATTGGAGATAGGTTAATCTTGTTATATCGCTGGTGACTATATCATTGTTATTCAAACAGAACAAACATCGTTGTCTATGGAAATTGATACAAGATGAAGAATTTACTTTTATGCTTATTTGGGACATGTAAAATGTACAGACTATTGTAGCTGTGCAAGCAGCTAGAATAGTCAAATGAAGAATAATTGGGTATCAATGACCTAACATGTCATAGTGTTGTAGACTGAATTGCATCCTTCCAAATTTCATATTTTGACACTCCAACTGCAATATTACTATATTTGAAGATAGGACCTTTTTGGAGATAATAAAGGTTAAAGGAGATGACAAAAATGGAGCCTCGATGAGTTACACTGGTATGTTTGTAAAAAAATAGAGACAGCAGAGTTCTGTCTCTAAGGAACACAGAAAAGAGGCAACGTGAGGACACAGAGAGTGGGCGACTGTCTACAAGTTAGAGAAAACGCTCTCATCTGAGAATGAATCTGCTGGCACCTTAATCATGAATGTCTAGCCTCCAGAACTGTAAGAAAACAAATGTCTGTTGTTTAAACCACCAACTCCGTGGCATTTGTTATGGTAGCCTTGACAGACTAATACAGAGTAAGTCTGGTTGAACTGCATTTTCAGGAATGATAACCCCACCACACTTCCCTGTCCACCTCTAGTTGTAACCATAATATCAAAGCCTGGTAGAAATGATTTCATCTGTGTCTTTGCTTAAACATAGTCAAAGCATTTCGTTTTGCAGAGTGTGGGAAATGACTTTGAGTTTAATCCAGTTCTTAAAAGACAAAAGTTGGCATCCCCAAAACTCCCATCATCACTGGCACTAATTAGTCTCCTTCCTGACAGCTGAAGTAGGTGTGACTAGGAATGAATATTAAACCATTATTGAAAAAAATGTTCTCTCCCTTAGAGTTTATCTTTCTTTCCATGGTTGAGATATATTTCATCAGGAGTCAAGGAAAATATGTTCACTGATATCCTGATTTTCTGATCAATTATTTAATTATTTTTGTCATCATAACTTATTTTACTAAAAATACTACTACAGTAGAGGAATTTAAAAAAATCTTATGATTCTTATATGAAGTATGATACACAATTGTGGGATTTATTGAAAATGAACACATCTTAGTAATATGAAACTTGTTCACACTGGAAAAGATTCACACAATGTTCTTTCTTAAACAGTCTTACTTTATTGTGAAGTGTCGAAGAAAGTATTCATGAAATCCATAACCATTGAAAATTCAAATCAGTGAACATCAGGTGGGCCTTTTCTTTCTATTTAGCTTACTTAGCACTTCTGCTTTGTACTTTGAATTTGCAAAGTGCTTATCAGCCTTATTAGTTAACCCTTGTAATGTGTCCATGAAGTAGATGGATGGCAAGCATTAGTGTGACATACATTAGTGTACTCCTTTGAGAGATGCCAGCATGAAGCTCATGGAGGTTAAATGATTGCTACGTGATTACCCATCAAGCTAAAGAAAAACCCCTGGTCTCAATTTTCTACTTTCTAACCCTTAGTGATAACAATAGTAAAACTAAATATAAGATCATCCCCAATAATCTAATGTATAGTCTCCTTTAAAAAATGAAAGCTGAGTTCTCAAATGCATTTTCTTAGGGTACTGAAAATCTATCCATTGAACAAGTGTATTAGATATATATTTCTTTGTCACTTCCCCATTTAAGATGGGATCATCTTAAAAGGCTATGACATAAATTGTTGTAGAAAAGATCGATTAGTTTAAAAGCTTTTTCCTTTTAACAGATCAGATAGTCATTATATTTTACCCTTTTGTGTGTGATTTTCACTGAGCCATTTTAATCATTTACTCATTTGAAAAAATTTCTCCAAAACCAATAGGTTCTACAAATCTATTTATCACCTCTGACTTTCCTTGCTAATCACTGGGTTTGAACTTCTGGGAACTGGGGACAATTGCCTAACTCTGGAACATATTTCTTTAGAAGAAAAAAAAAATTAAGCACTCTTCAAATCTCTTCATTGGTCAGATTCACTTCCTCACTTATAATTCTCTCATTTGAAACCATCATGTGGGAATGTTTATAAGTTATGAAAGAAGGATATGTTTTGAACTTGAGGGTAAAGAGAAAGATACTGCATTCAGCATGACAGGAAGAAGTATAAATGATTCGTTTTTAGGATAACTCAATCTTTTATTTCATGTATTTTCCCTATAATTTTATATTCTTCATTGTTATACCTGAATGGCACTTTTATTTGGAAATGAATACAAAGAAAAAAAGTGTTCAGGATAAAATCCATAGCATTTCATTACCCTTTTTATTTTATCCATGACAAACTGGTGGGGAATAGAGTTAAAAGGATTTTGATAAAATGAAATTTATAGATATGATTTATTCACCTGTCATGATCCCAAACATGGGAAATCTAACATTCTGAAATAGTTGGAGAGTAAAAAGAAAATTTATATAAATGCCATGCTCTACAAAGAACTCATACATTCAACATTTAATTTGCCTCTTACATTTAGTTTGATAACCTAGTGTTACATAATATCATTTCTAGTTGATAGGTTAAGAAAATAATGCTCAAAGAACCTGAGACTGCTCAAAATCACATGAATGATAATGTAAAACTCATAGAGCCAGGACACAAAGCTTCTGACGCTAAGTCCAGAGAACTTTTCCTTATAATTTCCTCTCACTCTTTTATAATGTGGATCTGTAAACATATTCACAAATAAACCTTGGAGTGTATATAATATCACTGTTTCCCCTAAAACAATAAATATGAAAATCATGACTGGGGTAATACCAATAAAAATCTTGATAAATATTTCTCATATTAACCTACACACATAGAGACCAAAATATCTAACATTTTCAATAAGTTGTTGAGGATGCTCACCCTCTGATCTGCAGTTTACCAAGTAGGTGGTTTCCAAGTGAAAATTGATACAGAAATGTTTTATGTGATTATTGCAAAAAAGCTAAAATTTCTTTTAAAAGCTCTAAGGGGACCTCCCCGGTGGCGCAGCGGTTGAGTGCTGGGTTACGAAGCTGCCCGCAGCCTCTGCAGCGCCAGCTTGATCCCCGGCTGCTCCCAGGCCACCTGAGGAGGGTCCCACATGGCGCACAGACCGCTCCTGACAAACGCTTCTTCCCTCAGCAGTGTACTTCGGTCCTTCTGCCTGCTCTGCTCCCCGTTCTGGCTCTGGTGAATTCTCTCACCCTCCCGCGCTTCTGACTGTACCCAGTGCTTGTATAAATAAATAAACAAACAAACAAACAAATAAATAAATCAATCTTTAAAAAAAATAAAATAAAAAAAAAATAAAAGCTCTAAGGAACAGTTTAATCCAAAATTACTTGAGTCTAAATTCAGTATCTGCCCAAGATTCCAGGAATCTTATTAAACAGCCTAATTTTTTTTTTAACTTTACCTATCTCCTAAATAGGCCATTAATGGCAGTCCAAATAGACCTGTTCCATGAAAAACTAATTTTGTCTACTTTATGAAATGGTGACTTAGAAAACAAACCTTCAGTGGAAATATGTTGCCTACAGAATCTTCCCGCATGGAATTTAAGTCCATCAAGAAAACTGCCAGTTTCCCATGCTAGCCTTCTCTAAATGCTTATGTTCATAAATCCATCATTACTGCCAAATCACATCTTGCCCCTTCTTCTTTTTTATATTTTGTTCTTTAATATGGACACCTAAAATGCATTATCCCTTATGAACTTAAGATAGAGTTCCTCCAAAATGTTTTCTCTTGTTATTTTTTTTTTAATTTTTTTGAAGATTTATTTATTTATGCTACAAGAACTTGGGTACAGGCCAAAGGTGTGGGGTGTGAAAGGATTCACCAGAGACAGAGTGAGGGACAGAACAGTCAAATTGAATGAAATACACTGCTAACGGGAGCAGCAGGCGATACAGGAAAGTTCTGCTGCGCCATGTGGGTAGCTCCTTGGCAGCCAGGGATCAAACTCATGATGCAGTAGAGGATAGCTTCACAGTGCTGTGCTTAACCCCTTGAGACACCAGGAGGCTCTTCTCTCTTTATTTTAAACTTTTACTTCCTTGTATTGTTTATTTGAGATTTAAAATGTAGTCATTCTTGTATCATAATAGGTATTGCTAAATCTCTGACACCATTTTATTTTCACACAAATCAATATATTTTCAAGTGAATCAATATAAATATAATTTTTCCTAATAATTATTAAATATTAGGGCAAGACAAAAGATAAGCACTTTAAATACATTTCCTCATGTGGAACAATATTCCTGAAGTTGCTACCTATTTCACAAATGAGCACACTTAGGCCTAGAAATGTTTACTTGCATGGTCATTGTTATAGTAGTAAGGTCATGGGCCAAGCAAGAATTTAAAACCAGGAATTTCAGACTTTAGAACCCAATTTTATCTTACCAAACAAACTATCAAGGATTGCAATTGAGGATGGAAATTATGAATTGAAATTGTTTATATCTTAAACACATTACAGTCTAGATTGAATTGTTAAATAGAAACAGCATATTAATGAAATAGAGGTGAACCCAAATAAAACCTGTGATTTAGTTAATAGTAATGTGTCAAGGTTAATTTCTTTGACTTGACAAACATACCATTATTATAAATGATACTGACAGGAGAGGAAGCTGGATATACAGAAAATCTGTATTATTTTGCTAGATTTTCTGTAAATCTATTTTTTTTCTAAAATGAAATATTTTTTAAAACATAGGAGTAACTTGTATTTGCTCATAATTGATATTCTAGTTATATTTCTTCAGCTACATAATTTTCTGTTCTTTCATAGCCTCATGATATTACATTTAATTCTTCAACAGAATATATCTTGTTGTTTATATTTGTATATGTGCATGTGTGTGTAGTGTGCATGCATATTTTTGATCTTTTACAAGTTTGTCTACTTCATGATGGCAGGCACAGTGTCTTATAAATTGTTTGAGTCTTCCATAAACTTTGTTAGAATTTCTTACACATAATGAATTTACAATACATGTAAATACATGTATTGGATTAATTCCAGTTTGATATTGATAATAGGGAAGTGATTTTTGGACTCATAATAGATTTTCACAAAGTCCATCATCCTCTTTCCCTCCATCTGTTTCTCTTTCAACAATGGCATATAATAAGGTGGCCAATAAGATTTATAATTGTATTCTGTGGATATTAAATAAAGAAGCTAAGTTAGCCATGTGATTCCAAAACTCTGCCACATGACACTATTGTAAAAACTCACCCCCAGATGGTAGAGTTAGACATTGTGGAGAAAAAACTTCACTATTATATAATATCCATCATTAAGGAAATGCAGATTTTGAATTCAGGAAAGAACAATGGGTTGTTTCTAAATACAAAACCATGATCAGATGTTTTTAATTTTTTTTTTTTTAATTTCAAAATGCACAGCTTCCTGATCTACTGGATTTTTAAAAGCAAAGGCATTTTTTATTTCTTGGTCTCAATAAGGAAAAGGCTTAAAAACAATAATTTTAAAACTACTCCCTTCTTTTGGTGGTCAAAGTTTCCCTGATATCAAAATAATCACATCACTTATGATCAAGACATAAGATATGTGAATTCATAAGGGCAAAATCTTCATCAGCACCAGCTTTCTCTCTCAGCTCCAACGGCAGCATGCTTGTCAATACTTGCCTCACTTGCACTGAAAGAACATGGCCAGGAATGCTGACAAATCTATCCCTTCTATTATAAGAGCCTGTCTCCTCCTGAAATTGAAGGTAGCTTATAAAATTAACCCCTCAGCATTAGTGTGCCTTGCCTCATTGGTGGATGTAACAAATCAGTGGCAGTTGAATTATAATTCTTTGCCCTTGACACCTCAAAATACTGCTCAGTCCAGTGAGTTAATGGGATATTGCAAAGGCATATTACAACATCCTGATTTCTGCATATTTTCATACTTACGATCAGAGTGACAGGACATTTTAAGTCATTAACCAGGAAAGATTTCTTTACTCATGCCTTGAAAATGTGACTAAATGTGCAAATCTATACAATTGTGCTTTCCTTGCCACCTATCTTGTCAAAATGAAAATCGACATGGGAATCAAATCAAATGTGTTTGAGAAGATTAAAAGGAAAGAATATATATTCTTCTTCTAGACTCACACAGAGCAACTATCACTTTCTGCTATGCCAATTTGTCTTGGGCTGGTGGTTGTGAAGGTGAAACTTTGAAGGTCCTATAGATGAGAAGCCAGCACTATACAGGCTGAAATAAACAAAGAAAGAGCAGGGTGTGGATAAAATAAGGTATCACAGAATAAACTGTATAGTGTATTGTATTTACTTTTAAGAGAACATATTCTCTTGTATATTATGAGAAATAACTAAAAAAGAAGCTACAAACTATTTGTCTAATAAAAAATTAATAAAGCTGATTATTTTTGAGTCTTTTATTCTACCTGATATTAAATCAATCTCAAGACATCCTATAATTCTCTTAAGTATAGGTGTGTGTATGGTGGGAGAAGGTTGTGCAGATTGGGGGGTGAGGCTAAGAAAAGAAAAGGAACTGTATTACACTGCTGGTGGAAGTGCAAACTGGTGCAACCACTATGGAAAGCTGTGTGGAGATTCCTCAGTCTGCTAAAAATGGAGCTTCAATATGAACCAACAATTCCACTTGTAGGTATCTACCCAAAGGACACAAGAACATTCATCCAAAAGGACACCTGCAACCCTATGTTTATTGTAGCACTATTTACAATAGATAAGCTATGAAAATAACCAAAATGCCCAAAAATGAATGCCTGGATCAAGAAGATGTGGTACATATATACAATAGAATATTAGTCAGCAATCAAAAAAGATAAACTCATGCCATTTGCAGCAAGATGGATGGAGCTGGAAGGGATGATGCTCAGTGAAATAAGCCAGAAAGAAAAAGAAAAATATCGGGTAGTCTCACTTATAAGAGAAATGTAGAGGATACACATAAGGGATAAAGAAAAAAAAGTAATTATAATAAAGTGAAAAATCAAAATCAACAGGCAATTATAAACCAGAGACATTCTACAGGAAGGGAGAAGGGAGTAAGGTCAAAACAGGGGAGGGAAGAGCACATGGGACCATGGTTATAGTTCACAGATGAATGGGTGGTGGAAATTTCATGGGGACTATAAGAGATGAAAATGCATACATTGTACAAAAATTAAAAATGATATAAAATAGGGCCTCCCTGGTGGCGCAGGCGGTTGAGCACCATGCTGTAAAGCTGTCCACAGCCTCTACAGTGCAGATTTGATTCCCTGCTGGCCAGGGAGAAACCCACATGGCGTGGCAGACCTCTCCTGCCTCACCCACTGCTCCCCTCAGCAGTGTCTTCAGTCTGTCTGCCTGTTCTGCTCCCCGCTCTGTCTCTGGTGAATTCTCTCACCCTCCCACGCCTCTAACTGTACCCCAGTTCTTGTATAAATAAATAAATCATTTTAAAAATGAGGTAAAATATATAAAATAAAATAATAATAATAAAAAGAAAAGAAAAGGAAGAGGTACTGGTGAATAAAATGTGAACTATTTGAAGAATGAATTTTGGTCAGTGTCAAAGTCAAATATGATTTATTGTAGAAACTACTCATTCATCACTCTGCTGAAAAGTTTGCTTTCTCCACTAGCACTATTATACCTCCTTTAGTAGACCCTTAAATACCATGATAACTTACTTATTCTGTAAGATCCTTATTCCTGTTCAAGGAAATGACATGTTGCTCTCATTTCTAAACCCAAATGCAATATCTTAAAGACGACATTGACATAATAAAAACAAAGGATTGCTATTTCTGAATTATGTTTTGTTTCTGTGAGATCAATGTTTGAAATCTGTCAGGGAAACTTACATAGAAAACCCAAAGTGTTAATAATACCCTCACCTCTACCCTTGTACCCTGCCACCAAGTTAAGTTGTCTAGGAAAATCTCATTACTATAGAGCTCACTGTCCAAACAACTATTAGCAGGGATAAAGTAGGGAAAAAAAGTAAACCAGATGACTGCAAATTGACACAGATTAACTGTTTTTTGTTTAGAATCCTGGTGGAATACTAGCAAGCCACAGATCGTCATTTTCAGATATAATGGTGAGAACAAAGCTGAAAGATAATATATAAGCATCTATGAATCACAATGAGTGCCACACAACTGAAGGCTCCATAAGTAAAATTAATTTGGCCCTAAATAATAGTCATAGAAACAATTTTAAATGAACGTTAACATGTTGCTGCAGCTGACAATTGATTTAATTGTGCAGGCTATTAAGGCATTTGATGACAGTGGGCAAAATTCTATGAGATTGTGGAGCAATATACATAACCAAAGGTTTATCATTTCTCCTTGTATTCGCTGGGGGATGCTAATTAAATTCATCCACAAAGTACTGGATTTTATTGTGCATGGAGTTGGTTTCTTTCCAGGAATCAATTCCCATTTGAAAAGTAGGCCTAAAGTGTCTGGGCTTTAGCCAGATATTCCTGAGAGGAGGGTGATTAAAATGGTTGCTAATACCATGGTGAATATCTCCCTCACTATTCTTATAGTCCACCTTGAAAAGTCACGATGAACCATATTTCTGGAGTACAGATTTCAGGAATGATTATTTTAATTTATGTTAGTCTGAAATAAATCTTACATGCATAAAAAAGCATTTGGAATGAACGTAACCTTGATATAGACATAGATATACTATTAGGACTAATAAAATGATATTTATCTATGGAAATGTGAGTATATACTCAGAAGTTATGACTATTTTAGTTAAAATTAAAAAAATAATAATAAAATTTTGGATCACCAGCAATCACTTTGAAATGTTTCTTACATTGAGATGTAATGATGAGTTTGTACTTCCAATGATATTTTACTGTCAAATTTTGTGATGCCAATTCAAAATATGTGTATTTTTGAAGAGCTGGTAGAAGTGAAGTGATAATATTCCCTCTGAGAGTTCAACTTTTAAGAATAGCCAGCACACATATTAACACCAAACCACAGATATTTACCTTTATGAGAGATATAAGACATATTAGACTGTGATTTGTCAAACTTACCTGTCTGTTCACTTTTAATTCCCTTAGGGGTATAACATTTTCCAAGAGCCCTGATTGTTGAATTGGTGATTGCTTAGCACCTAGGCATTAAGATACAAGTAGGAGCTGACACTCTTTTTGACATTTATGTTTCAATTACATTTATTATGTGCATTTCAGTCTTTAAATACTATTGTATAAATGCATCCATGCAAGGCAGGTGGATCAGCAGGTATGATTATCCTTTGTAATTCCTTTCTGTAGAAAAGCACTATAGCAATTTTAATGTCTATGATACACACTATTGTAGAAGTGTAGAAATCAAATTGACCTCAATTAATAAAAAAATTAAATATCATAACCAACCTAAAAATTGTTAATTCCTTATTCCAGGTGAGGAAATTGAAGAACACAGACACTCATAATAAATTATAATGCTAAATGAAACCTAACACTAAGAGAGGCCAAGAAGGAAAGGCTATGACAATCACAGTGTTTGGAGTCTTTGGATGAGAACCAGTGATAATGGAGTTGGATAAATTGAATAAAGCTTTGGCATCTCCTTACGGAGTGCAAAGCAGCTTCACAAGCAAATAATTTTTGTTGGAATGCCAAGTACATATTGGTTTGAATTAAAGATAAGTGGTTTAAGGAGCTCCCTGGTAGGACAGGGGTTAAAGACACAGCACTATCAAACTATCCTCAGCCACTGCAGCATGAGTTTGATCCCCCACTGTCCAGGGAGCAATCCACATGGCACAGCAGACCTTTCCTGTCTCACCCACTGTTCCTCTCAGCAGTGTATTTCAGCATATCTGCCTGTTCTGCTCCCCACTCTCTCTGGTGAATCCTCTTACCCTGCCCTGTACCTCTGGTCTATACCCCAGTTCTTGTATGCATAAATAAATCTTTAAAAAAAGTGATAAGTGGCTTAGAAAATTTACTGCACAACATGTAAGGTGTTATTAACCATGCCAGTTTATCTAGAAATCAGGGGGCATATGGACACACATGTTTATTGATGAGATAAATCCCCCCAAATGAGGACAAGTTAATAACCCTACAACTCTACTTTCCATCAATGTATTGCTAAATCCTGAGGATTTAGAAGGTGGGAAATAATACACACTGTGGACTCTAGTTATGTGGCACATGAACGATGTTGTCTATAGTTCCACATGATGCACTATGACAAGATGCACACCTCTTCTGGGTCTTGATTTAATGCAAAATTCATACAACTATGTCACCCATTTTTCTGTCCTCACCCATCTCAAAAGCATGTGTAAAGGGGGGCCTCCCTAGTGGCACAAGGGGTTAAGATGCAGCACTGCGAAGCTATCTGCAGCCTCTGCAGCACGAGTTCGATCCCCCACTAGGGAACTGAAACACATGGTGCTTCAGACCTCTCCTGCCTCATCCACTGCTCCCCTCAGCAGTGGATGATGTTACATATGCCTGTTCTGCTCCCCACTCTGTCTCTTGTGTATCCTCTCACCCACTGCATCTCTGGCCTGCACCCCAGCTCTTGTATGCATAAATAAACAAATCTTTAAAAAAAAAAGCTTGCGTAAAGGATTTTACAATTATATTATTTTACCTTCTATATTTTGCCAGAGACAGGGCTTTCAGCATTTTTTTTACCAGAATTTACAATAAAAAGGGGCCTCCTTGGTGGCACAAGGGGTTAAGTGTCAGTTCTATGCAGCAATCTGCAGCCACTGCAGCACGAGTTTGATCCCTAGCCAGGGAGGTGACCCACACCGAGCAGCAGACCTCTCCTGACTCACCCACTGCTCCTCTCAGCAGTGTATTTCAGTCAATACACCTGTTATGCTCCCAACTCTGTCTCTGGTTAATCCTCTCACCCCCTGCACCTCTGGCCTACACCCCAGCTCTTGTATGAATAAATAAATAAATCTTTAAAAAAAAAGAATCTACAACAAAAAGTGTGTTATTAGTCACTGGGGACAGAGATCACATATAACTGTTACACAAGTTTCATAAAATATATTTATGTTTCTTATTAGCCCTCAGGATAGTATGTGTAGGGTCTTCAAGTGCTACTGATGTTGAACATCATAAGTTTTTATTCCTGCACTTGATCCTGCATAATCAGAGCTTATCCTGTGTCCTAAGGCTGTACTTCTCAAAGTAAATATAAACACCCACATGAAGCAATATCATGGCATAGATACCATGGTTCTGGACTTGATTGTAGGCAAGGACATAGAGACCAAATTTTAATAAGTAATGTGGGCTCAGGGGATTCTCTGCCATGCTAAAGAATACTACCTTCAAGACTATAGTCCATAGCTATTCCACAGTGTATATATTTTTATTGACTTATTTGTCCAACTAGTATGTGCCCCCAAACGTAAGATGTATTAGGGGTACATATACCATCACAAAACTTAGCTTACCCGAAACACATGTAAAAGCAGAAACATAATATGATAGTTCTTATTAACAAAGCTTATGTAAGAGTGCAGTGCAAGATTTTATTGTTATCCCTGCTGATTAGAAAAAATATGTGTAAAAATTGATACCATGTTTCTGATTATTATAAAGATCACTTTGTGGTAACGGAGGGTAAGATAAGGGTGAGGTAATCTATAGGAGGTTGTTGCAAAAGCCTGCGTAAGAGATGATTAGTTAATGCACTGAAAAGTTAAACTGAAGATGGCCATAGGAACTCAGGTTATAACAAGTGATGAGAAGCATAATTTCTCATTGTTTAATAGGTGAGGTAGACAAGCAGATGGTCATCCCCATGCAGTGCAACATGTTCTGTGCTAATGGTATTTATAAGTTACAATCACTGCAGAAGGCAACGACCCACTCAGTACATGCTGGTGTGCATTGCAGCTCTGTCTTAGAGTGAGAATTCCAGGTACTGTGGATAACCATTTGACCCCCAAATCAAGGCAGCTGGGAAATAAAATGCAGTCAGAATCTGAAATTATCATTTAGTAAATGTAATGATATACCATTTAACACTGCCATAGATTAAGACAAAGAAAACAAATCTTATGTGTTATGTCTTCAAAAGATAAGCTCAAAGATCTAAATCTAGACTTACAGAAAACAGGGGTGGCACATTATATTTTCCCCAATTTTATATAATCGTCTTACACAGTCTATATATAAGAAAATAATTTGTTAAAAAAAAAAAAAAAAACCTCAGGACCTTCTCCAAGACAATTCAGAGATTGATGACTCTCCTCCCCTGACATTCCTGTTCAATTAATTAGAGGTCAGGGAGACATCTGCTTCATATTTCACCAATATGTATTAAGGACTTCAATGAAAATGAAGTTCCCTAATTTTAAATCTTGGCACACACAAAGCAAATTCACCTTTCACTTATTGAAAAAATAATAGTGACAATTAGTTGACTTTCTGAACCAATTTCTTCATTTTTGATTTTTTAGAAAAGTCCCATTATTTATTACCTTATTTTGTGAGTTTTAGCTTTCCTCTCCAACCTTCCTGTTTACCCTTTTTATATACAGCTTGACTCTGGATCAAATGCAGTAGAGGGTCTCATTAAATGCTGAGCAGCCAGTTTTGACAAACTCTACTTTCACACAAGTTACACAAGAGAAATACATAATATAATTTTTATGGTTGACTGCCTTGAGAAAATTTAGCACACCAGAAGCATAATTCATTCAAAGAGGAAAAAAATCTCTTTAGCTGAGTTATTACCTGAGTGCAGCTCTGCAACTGGAAATAAAGTTTGAAAGCTTCTACGTACATAAGGAGTACAAATGGATTTGGGTCATCAATAACGTGACTAAGTTCAGAATCAGTGTGTTGAGGGATTTCCCTCTCACAAGTAACAATAACATTCACTCTGCTTGTGTCTCTGGTGTGACAGAGTCCTTGTCCTATTCTTTACATAGTTACGTCATTATAATCCTAACAGTCCTATCATATGAACATTATTATCTCTACTTACAGATGAAAAAGTTGAAAATCAGAAAGGTTAAATAATTCCCACAGGAGGGTATCGATGGTAAATGTTGAGTCTAGTATGTTAAATTCCACAGTCAAGGACTTCCCCAGATGTCCATGAAATTTTTACTTCTCATCTTAAGTAGAGTAATTGTTCATTGCTCAGTGCCTATAAGTCATATATTTGACATTATGCACCTTTTTGTCAGCACAAGCAAGAGAGATTTCTAAAAGTGCAAAAGGTAACCTGCTCCAAAAAGAAGCAATCAAAAGGTTATCTGAGAAACTCCATGTAACGGACACACTAATAAAGCTGGCGGGGATGAAGAGCATGGGTGTCATAGCTGATTCTGATGCTAACACTCAAGCACATGAGAATGTATATCCCTTGCCAAATCATTTGTTTGCTGCTGTTTGCAAAATCTAATTGTATCACACTACAGAGTGTGAAATGCTAAGTAAAATGTTTCTCTGCCATATCTCTCTATTTATATAGAGAACTTTGATTTCCTCAATCCAATATTTGCATACATCCAATAAAGTTTTAAAGACAGAACCAAACTGCAGCAGCATTTTAAGAAAGAGTCACTTAGAAAGTAAATGAGAAATAAATATGGGACCTACAATTGGGAATATATTATGCCACTTTCTCTCCTGATTCGTGGCACACTTCCTTTAACTATCAAGTTTATTTGCCTCACCCAGGTTAGGACTTTTTGGTACAAGAAATAGACTTACTTACTTTTCCTCAGGAGACCAAAAAAAAGGAAGAAATGCAGTCAGATATCAGAAGAAGAATGAAACTTAGAATGCATTGAATGTCAGGCACTGAGGTACTCAACTTTCATTACCACAGCTCTCTACTATTCTGGCTTACATTTTATTTGTAAACTTTCTCTGGTATCAGTCCATCTGGCAGGCAGGAGATAATTCAACAAACCCAAGTCTATACATTACTAAGGTAACAACATCAAAGGACAGATATTCTCAGTACCGTCTTCAGTGATTTGTAAAAGAAACACCCATCTCCTCATTTTATTCAAATCCCCACTCTTGGTCCAATTTATGTGATCAACTGCTCATAGATACAAATGCAATTTCAGGTTCCCTTATTTGGAAATCTGATATCAACTGAGAATCAGCCTGAATATATTCCCAAATATTTCAAAAATGATAAACAATATACTGCCCTTGATTTGGTAGAATTTTTGTCAATTTATGACTTATGCCCCCAATTTATTCTTGTTTTCTAAGTTCTTTCCCAATGGTTTCCTAATAAACCTTATTTGATTACGCTTTTCCATCCATAGAAGGATCTTCACACAGTTAATGTAATAATGTTGGCTTTCTCACTTATCTAACCAGTCTGGATCACAGTGTGACCCTTTAGGTCATAGCGAGTGATGTCAATTGCAAAAGATTAAATTAGTCACAGGGATTAGTCACACTGAAAACTTGCAGTCCTACTTTTTTGTCACTTGTTACCTAGTCTGTCTCTATTTCCAGTCTATACAACAACTGTATAAGAACACTGCTATATGCCATTTAACTTGCAATATTTTTCTCATGTTCTTTATGTAATTTTCTTGTTTGTTATTTAGTTCTAGAAATTAATGCCATCTCTTTTTCTACTGTAAGTCTTTTGAGGATAGGGGCAGCATTCAAATGTACTTAGAAGACTCAATATTTTTAAACTTTCAAATGGGATCCTATTGTAAATTAGCATTTAATGGCAAAGATCATTTTAAAGATTGTTGGGAGTTAAATAAAACAATATATTAATCAGTACAATGATATAATCAGATGCTAAGAATACTCATTAGCATCCACATTTCAAGAACATTATGCCTAGAGAAAAACCAACTGTTTTCTGTAGTGTGAAGTCCTCAAATATCTTCAAATAAAATTCAAATAATATTTAGTGATGATCAGTCATGCCAATATAATAGTTCTCTAACATAGTAGAGAAGATAAAATAATCTAAAACCAAATATTGTTTCAATCTTTTCATAGTAAGCAAAACCAGTTTTATGTTAAATATCAGGCTAACAAAGTACACAAATCTTCACTGAGAAAAATATTTTATAAAAAGCTGATCTTAAATAAAAGAAATACTTCTTGTACAAGTGTAAAAAGAAATTCCTAGACTAACAAATCACACTAGAAAAGGCTAAAGATAGACTTACTGAAAAGAATTGTAATGATGATTTACCAGAAAGAAAACTCACCATGGAGAACTTCCATCAGGCAGCATAAATGTTGTAATATTGTAGAAATGTAAATACATATTAATTCATTGAAAGATAAATATAAACATATAAATATATGTGTATATATACATATATACGTATATATGTGTATATGTGTGTATGTGTGTATATATATATATGTATCTCCAGGCATATTAATAAACCTAACTTTCATTTGCATGTGAGTGGAGAGTGTTGACTGTTGAGAAATTTGGACCAGGTGTGATTTGAACAATACTTTGTTCAAAATCAAGGCACTACAGAGGCAGAAGTTAAATCATAGTCATAAATAAGAGGCCAGGTATAAATCAAACCTGAAAATTTATATGAAGCAACATCAAAGCTGTACCTAGAATAATTGTAAGAGGGTAGTTTTCAAATCAAAAGAATCGGTTCTTGGGTTTTCTTAAGTATCCCGTTTGTTAGGCTAATATTATCTCTATGTAATTAGTTATATCCTCATCATATCGGCAGATATTTCCTCTAGATCAAATGGATGTTCCTTTAGGACTTGGTATCACTATTAATCTGAACAGTCTGCTTTTCTTGATCATATTCACTCATCATCTTTACCCCATTGTTATTTACATTCCTGCCACCATTAACTTAAGGCCAGAGTATACAATTTGATAACCAAATCCTTAAACAAATGTATCGCCTCTTCTGTAAAATATCGATAACAAAGTTTAAATCTCAAATTTAGCTTTTATCTTTCTCCTGCAGACCACTCACCAAAGGAAAGTGCTTCCTTTTTCTGTGCAGCCTGCATCTTATGCCTCATTTCCTTCTATGATAATTTCAGCTAGAAATTTATATGCAAACTGGATAGGAATAAGTGAACACACTTGAAGGCAGGCAAAAGGTAGAGAAGCTATGTTCACAGCACCTACTGCAACTCTCATAAAGACTCAGGCTTTGAAGTATCTTCTTAGACAGCACAATGGAAATACAAATTAACTTGAACTTGAATCTTTCTTCTCTTCATATTGTTGTTTTTATCTCAGGTTAGCTTGTACTTCCAGTAAATAATTCCACCTAAGTATCACAATCTACTCTTGCTCTAATAATCACAAGAGCGTAGCAGAGATTTTAATTTTTGTCCTCATTTCACACAGGGCTCTGAAAAAGAACTCATGCTGGCAGCTCTGGCTGGAGGTACACAGATTTCCCAGAACCTAACAGCAGTTTGCAGAGACTATAAACTAACAGGAGAAATGGAAGGCACTGGCCTTGAACATGTTAGGATCAAATTCTATAGCAGCTCTATAAATTAAGGTCAACTCCAGAATGGGAAAAAGAAGGGATTCAGAGCCAAGAATTTTTATTTTGTGGATTATTGTGCACAAGAAGATGAATTAACATCAAAAAGAGAACAGGGCCTCCCCGGTGGCACAGTGATTGAGTGCTGGGTTGCGAAGCTGCTTGCAGCCTCTGCAGCGCTGGTTCGATACCCAGCCGCCGGCGAGGGATCCACATAGCACCCAGACCTCTCCTGCTGCCCGCTGCTCCCCTCAGCAGTGTATTGTCAGTCTGCCTGTTCTGCTCTCCGCTCTGGCTCTGGTGAATTCTCTCACCCCCCCGCACTTCTGACTGTACCCAGTGCTTGTATAAATAAATAAATAAATCTTAAAAAAATAAAAAAGGAGAACACTGTATATTTAAATATACAAACTTAAGATACTTTCATAGAAACAAACAAAAGAAGATAATATACCACCATGTTAATACAAACAAACAAAAACTCAGACCAGTGAGAATAAATGAATATTATGAAAGAAACTACTGGGAAAAACAAAATGGTAAAGGCCACTCCTTTTCTACCATGTGGCTCCATATTGTGATTACTAGTCAAATAAGTGGGTAGGAAATGAAAAGAGATGGGAGTTTGTCTTCTGGAAGGGAATGAGATCTAATAGGGTGGTTTCAACTGGTAATGTAAGTTCATACTGAGAGAACTGAGATTATAAGAGTTAAGACTTGACTAAAGATTGAATTTCTGGGCCTCCCTGGCAGCACAAGGGGTTAAGCACAGCACTGTGAAGCTATCTGCAGCCTCTGCAGCATGAGTTCCATCCCTGGCCGGCCGGCTAGGGAGCTGACCCACATGGCACAGCAGACCTCCCCTGTTTCGCCCTCTGCTCCCCTCTGTATTTCAGTAGATCTGCCTGTTTCATTCCCTACTCTGTCTCTGGTGAATCCTCTCACACCCCTACACCTCTGGCCTGTACCCCAGTTCTTGTATCCATAAATAAATAAATCTTAAAAAAAAAAAAGATTGAATTTCTAGCAGAGGGTCACCGAAGCTTGGGGAGAACTATATAGGTTCCTGTAATTACTTAATGACTTTTCCAGTGCAAATCTGGACCATAGGTCAGAGCCACACTCACAAATGTACCTCCAAGTGTGGTGACAGAATGGAAGACACACTCCTGAAACCTTAGACCTCAGATTGTGAGGAAAATTTGGAGAAAAATAAGAAAGGATCTTCTGGTGGATTGTCTTCAGATGACTACCTGACATTAGAAAAGTTTCCCCCACTGAACTGCTAGAAATTAAAATTGAGGAATTAGGCAGGGCCTGTAGGACTGAACTTTTTTTGACTTTAAGAGAGTGAAAGCTCTCTACTCCTAAGTCAGAAGACTAAGTCCATGAAGGCTGTGTATCATGTGATGATGTTCATCCCCTATGTGAGGAGTTACAGTATCCCTGAGAACAGAAGAAGGGATGACAAAAGCAAACTGTTTACTATTTTGTTGTTGTAACTGTCAGTTCCTTGCCCATGGAAGATAAGGCAGAATCAACTCTAGCAGTTCACCCCTGGAAAGTAACTCTTCATCCAAGTGCAATCTACCTTCCTCCACCCATCAAACAATCCGAAGTGTTATATCATAAACTTTGCCTGGTTCTAGCCAGTTTTTTTTTTTTTTTTTACTTACAAGACCCACATTAAAATCATTAACTTTCCTATTACTAATATTGTTTTCCTCAATGTTGTTTACCACATGTATGGGAACTTTTGCCCATTTCAGGACAGTTTAACATGGGAATAGGTAGTGCCTCCAAATCCTTATAAGATGTTAATATTCATAACTTGGGAATGAGAAACTATAGCCAGATCCACTCCATTTTGCAGCAGAATACACTCCTAGACTAAATGTAAGGAATAAGTGGAATTAAACTCTAACCACTGAATTGTGTTCCTTCTTCGGGATAGATCACTCACTAAAGTGCATTCCCTCTCTAGGACTGTTTAACTCATTGAATTGCACCCCCTATTCCTTCCTTTTGATTAATTGTTAACTGGCTTCACCTGCATTCCTGGGAATGTAGAAAATTGATGGTGCTACATCCCTAATAAAATTCACTGTGCCTCTGTGAGTTAGATAGTGGCATCAGAAACAAACATCTGCTAGTTGCTGAAAAAACACCCAACTGGAGGACCTCCCTGGTGGTGCAAGGGGTTAAGACAGCACTGTGAAGCAATCCGAAGCCACTGCAGCAAGAGTTCAATCCCCACTCACATGGTGCAGCAGATCTCTCCTGACTGGCCTACTGCTCCCCTCAGCAGTGTTTTAGTCAGTCTGCCTGTTCTGGTTCCCATTCTCTCTCTGGTGAATTCTCTCATCCCATTCATCCCCAGCCTTCCCCATACACACACCACACACATAACACCTCTGGTCTTTACCCCAGTTCTTGTAAGCATAAATAAATAAATCTTTCAAAAAAAAAAACAAAACAGGAAAGAAAACACTCAGCTGGGAAAGTCAAACACTTTGACTCCTGTCCCTGAGACTGCCTAGCACCCCCTCAGATCTGGAAATGTGAAGCCCTGACTTTCCTTAGCCCCTCATAAAACCCCAGCTCTCCTGTCATTCCATGAGCCAGTTGTTTTTGGGGTGTTATTCCTCCTACTCTCTTGATGGCCATCTCAAATAAAATGCCTTCATGTAAAGACAATTCTCATGATTCAGTTTGGCTTTCTGGGTGTGAATAGAAGACCTCTATGGTTGTTTACAAAATTGGAATTCATGGGATTCTTGGAAATTCTTGAACACATATTCTTTGTTTTTTCCACAGGATTTTTTAAAAATAATTTTGATTTACCATAATAACAAAAAGTGGGTTATTTTCTGTGACAAATCTATATTAAAATTTTAAGAGCTTCTTTAAAACACATGACAAATGAATGTTTATTGTTAAAATGAATGTATTGGAGCAATTATATATTTCAATAACATTCAAATTGATCTTTAATATAGGTATTTTGTGAGAGGAAGGTATAGTAAAATAAATGCCAAATGATAATTTTAAAAGTTAAAAAGTGATAAACATTTGGTATTTAAATGTTATTTATGAAATGAAAACTTAGTACACAAATGCATCATTATCATCAACATAGATATTTCTTTATATAAGCTCATTTTATTTTTTTAACTATGAATATATTTTGCATACTTGTCCTGATTACTTTAGTTAATTCAGATTTTAGATCTGTTGTGATTTCATTTCTGAGTACTGACCAATAATATCCACATATGCTTCTCTTTGAATCACTTATATTAAGGTATTTACACAAAACAGTAGGATAGAGGAAAAAAAAAACACTAGTGAACATTAGGAGGTAATAATAAGATAACAATCAATTTTCCTATCAAAGGTAATAGTGCTACAGAATTACATTTCAAAATTACCAATTTAAGGACTTATTTCCTTCTAAAATTTAATCTTTAGAGTTCTGTTTATAGATTTTTTTATATGAAGTATAATGCCTTTGGTGTCTCAAAATATTAAAATAAATCTACTATATGCTCAAACAATTCCACTCCTTGGAATCTACCCACAGAATTCAAATGCACTAATATAAAGGGATATATACACACCTATGTTCACTGCAGTGCTATTTACAAGACATGGATAAAACCCCAAGTGCCTAAGAACAGATGAGTGAATTAAAAATATATGGTATCTGTAAGCAATGTAATACTACTCAAAGATAAAAAAGATGAATTCTGGCATTTTAGGACAAAATGGATGGGCTCAAAGGGATGATGATAAATTAAGTCAGTCAGAAGGAGAAAGAAAAATATCAGATGATTTCACTTATATGCAAAATATAGAGAAACAAAATATAGCCATTTATAACCAATCAACAATAAATCCTTGAAAACTGTAGAACTGAGGTTACCAGAGGGTGGGGACTGTAGAGAAGAAAGTGTCAAGGGGGGCTAATAGACTTTGGTGGAGGACTATGTGTGTTTCAATGGTGAGTTTGGTGTGTTAACATACATCTGAAGACGTGTGAACCTATACCTCTGTATCCATATAGTGCTGTACATCAGCAATCTTAATAAAACATTACATTAAAAAGTTAAAAGATTATTGTACCTTTTTTCAGTTCTAAATATTGAATATTAATCACTTAAAATCACACCTCATAAATATTAAATGCTCAGTATTTGCAGCTGTATTCTTATTAGAAATACTAGTTGGAAAATATGGCCACTTACTGAGAGAAGGATTTGGTTGAGAAAAGTAAGGTGAGGTCAAGAGTTCACTTTAGGGTAGCAGATTTAAAGTGCCTGTTATATTCTCAAGGGCAGATATTAAGGAGTTAGGCCCAGGATCTGGGGCTAATAAAAATCTAATATGGAGATATTATTGATTTATAGAAGAATTTTAATCCACATATGAAGATAAGGTCATATAAACAGTACAGTGTGAGAAGAAAAGGTAACACTCAAGTATTCACATCTGGTCAGCTTCCCCTGAAAAACATTTTCACACCCGCACTGTTTATCTTCTTAGTACAAATGGCCTTTTAGTTTTCCTAGTAGTAGGCTGCATAGGCTTCACTAACCAATTTTGTGGCTTAGGGCCTCTTATCCTTACTAACACTTGCTATCTCTTTCCTTGAGCCTGAACCACCTGTCTGCAATCCTTTGATAATGTCCTGTTTCAATATGATTGGTTTCAAAATATTGAAGATGACCTTGACACTGCCCTTTTCATCCTACAATGTCTCATCTACTGTGCGGGGCAAGCTTGACTGTTAGAAACAAAATCAAGTCTAATGGACACACTTTTGAAGCACTATTTCGTTCTGACTGTTTTTCTTTGGTATTTTTCCAAGAATACATTTATTATCATCTACCTTATGATGTTACCAATGTGATGACAGTGTTTGTATATAGCAATTATTGTTTGGAAAAAGGCATTGAATAACCAAGGAAAAAACAAATGCATGCTTTGTTTTCTTATGTTTTATGTATTTTGTATTAATATTTTCTGCTTTTTGGATCACACAGAAGTATCACAGGATGGAGCCTGAATACTTGTATTATAATTTACCTAATACAGACAGGCTTTTTACCATCAATGTACACAACAACTTGGGAGGTATTAGAATATACTAGCTCTATGCTTTTCATATGAAAATTAAATATAATAGTATTATTGCTGGTAGCTCCAAAACATTGGTACAACAAAACAAACATATGAATGTACTTTACATATTAAAATTGGTAAATTAACCACATCTCTGGGTAATGCAAATACTGGTTTATGAAAATAACATATTGCCAGAAACAAAATTTAATTTTTCTCCTCTATAATTTCTATGCTTATTGACATGCATAATTACATTTAACTTATTTTCTTAATGAAATAAAATGTTTCAAAAACTTTGAGTGTTTATTTCTTAAATGAAATGAATTTTTCATGGACTCTAAGTGATATGTACTAAATGTGTTCCCCCAAAATGCATATGTTGAAATTTTAGCTCTCAATGTGACATTTTTATCTAGGGCCTAATAACAACTAAGATTCAATGAAGAAATAAGGGTGGGATCCTAATCTAATAGGAATCAACATGAGAGAGAATACACTCCATCACCACATTCATATCACCATATGAAGGTAGATGTCTACAAGTTAGGAGGAGAGTTCTCACAAGAAACTGATCACTGTTGGACCTTAACCGGAGATTTCACACTCCACATTTGAGAAAGAGATATTTATGTTGTTTAAAGCACACAGCCTGTAGCATTTTATTCTGACTGCTCAGATTGGAGGTAATATATTGAGTATTGATGTAGTCAATGAATCTTCTTTGTGCTCCCCAAATTTTTTGAAACATTATGTTTGCCCTATAGAAAAATGGGGTTATCATAATATTTCTACTTACTTGAAAGCAATCTTTGAGGGTTGAAACTTTATTACATTCAAGTTTGTATCTACAAAATGTATTGCCTAGCATGGTAGATGCTTAATAAGTGCTCATTATTTAAGTAACGTAGTATATGAACTCTAAATCTTTTATCATGGAAAAGATGTTTTTTTTTTTTCTGGCTTTATAACTTATTTCAGCATCATGATAGATCTGTGTCCATATTACAGAGATAATTTTATCTTTGGGTGTGTGTTTGTTTGTTTCAGGTTTAATTATATGAATGTGTTGGAAGTGCTTTAACACGACCTAACCTTCATGGTGAGCTGGAGTTATTGCTATAAAAGTTGTATCTCAAGTCATTATTCTTCAATAACTTATGCTATTCAATAAATAAACTGGATAATATGAAAAGCACTGGCTCTAACAGGTAACTACAGCATCTTAGATACAATGTCAGGAATCTAATTTGCTAGAAGAAGAGAAGCATGAAGGGCCAGTACTTTGGAATGCCTGACTAAACCACAAAGTACCAGACTCCTACGAAACTATTCCATATGCAAGAGTGACAAGAGAAGAATAAGGGACTGACACTGCACACAGACAACAACAAGCATGAAAACACATTAGAATATAAAAGAGGTCATTCTTTTCATAAAATAGATTGTCTTCAGAAATACAACTTTTGCTGATAATGGAAAATTGCAATTTTTAAGCTAGAGATGCATTATGAATATTAGAAAAGATGTCAATGTGTTTTATCTGAACTTGGAAAAAGGAGGAAAAAAGGGAGGAAGGAAGGAAAGGAGGAGAAAAATAAGAGCTGTTCTTTACTGAAAAATTTATATGGAAAAATGAGGAAAATAGAAAAGCACCATTTGAAAACTATCGTGATACTTACTGCAGCTAGGTTTCACGAATAGTTTTCACTAGGTTTTAATCGATACTAAAATATCCTCTGTAATTACTAAAATCTTTGGGAGGACCACCTTGAGACTATGCAAAAATGGGATATTTTCATTGTCTTAAAGAAATGCTCATAGGTTTTAGTAATAACAAACATAGTGGTAACTTTATAGGAGGATTCTAGCTGACACCCCCCCTTATGCAAATGATCAAGAATAACACTGTAAGTATTACATGTGAATCTCATGCATGACTTAATGCAATGTCCTGAGTAGAACACATCACTCTGCTATCCTACCACTCATCGAAATTTAATGAAGGACCTAACTTTAAGCATGAGCAAACAACAGGTCCAAAAAAATGAGGGACACTATAAAATAGTTGACCAAAACTCATCAAAAGTATCTAGATCATGAAAGATAAAAAGAAACTAGTAATTATCACAGTTTGAAGAAAATTAAATCAAATTAAGGACTAAATGGAATCTGGGATTCTAAATTAAACCTCAATCAGAATAAAAGGGCCAAGTTCTTTATTTTGGAAAACAAAAACTGATAAAAGCTGAATAAATTCTGGATTTAGTTTATAATATTGAGTCAATATTAATTTCTCAATTTCAAAAGTATCCTTTGTTTTATTTTGCTTTTCAGATGTTAGAAGGGCAAAATCTGACCACTGACAGAAATACAACTTTTGCTGATAATGGAAAATTGCAATTTTTAAGCTAGAGATGCATTATGAATATTAGAAAAGATGTCAATGTGTTTTATCTAAACACTGTTCTTTACTGAAAAATTTATATGGAAAAATGAGGAAAATAGAAAAGCACCATTTGAAAACTATCGTGATACTTACTGCAGCTAGGTTTCACGAATAGTTTTCACTAGGTTTTAATCGATACTAAAATATCCTCTGTAATTACTAAAATCCACACAGTGGAATACTATTCAGCTAAAGGAAAGATGAAATGTTGACAATTATAGTAAAATGGAAGATTTTTTTAAAGGTTTATTTATTTATAAAAGAACTGGGGTATAGGCCAGAGGGGCAGGAGGGTAAGAGAAATCACCAGAGACAGAGCAGGAGCAGAACAGGCAGACAGACCAAAAATACTGCTAAGGTGAGCAGTGGGCTTGACAGGAGAGGTCTGCCGCACCATGTGGGTATCTCCCTGGCAGGAGGGAATCAAATCATGCTGCAGAGGCTATGGACAGCTTCAAAGCACTGTGCTCAACCCACTGTGTCACCAGGGAGGCCCTAAAACAGAAATTTTAAGGGGAATATATGTAGTAAAACAAATCAGAATAACAAAGTCATTGGACAGTTTATTTATTGAATAACATAAGTTATTGAAGAGTAATGACTTGAGATACAACTTTTATAGCAATAACTCCAGCTCACCATGAAGGTTAGGTTATGTTGAAGCACTTCCATTGGACATATTAGACATTTAAATAGTTGATGATATACTTCTAAAAACTACTAACCTTCTCTAAGGTTAAGAGAAGCGAGGGAGAGAAAGGGCTAACGGGTATAAAGGATATTGGTAGAAAAAAACAAAAGAAGTTAGATCCACTTATTCAAGCAATAAAAAATGGTTAACATGGCAAATTACGTGGGCCTCCCTGGTGGCGCAAGGGGTTAAGCACTGCACTATGAAGCAATTTGCAGCCTCTGCAGCACAAGTTTGAACCCCAGCCAGACCGGGAGAAACCCACATGGTGCAGCGGACCTCTCCTGTCTCTCCCGCGGCTCCCCTCAGCAGTTATTTCAGTCAGTCTGCCTGTTCTGTTCCCTGCTCTGTCTCTGGTGAATCCTCTCACCCTCCCACATCTCTGGCCTGTACCCCAGCTCTTGTATGCATAAATAAATTAATCTTAAAATAAAGATGGCAAATTTTGTGATTATTTAAAAATAAATAAAAAGGGAAGAGATAAAGGATATATCATTTTCTTGTACTATTTTTGTGACTCCCTTGTAATTTTAAAATTTTATCAAAAAAACAACGAAACACAGGGCCTCCCCAGTGGTGCAGCATGTTGAGCGCTGCACTGTGAAGCTGTCCACAGCCTCTGCATCACAGGTTCGATTCCCGGCCAGCCAGGGAGAAACACACATGGTGCAGCAGAACTTTCCTGTCTTCCCGGCTTCTCCCCTCAGCAGTGTATTTCAGTGGATCTGCCTGTTCTTTTCTCCACTCTGTCTCTGGTGAATTCTCTCACCATCACCCCTACCTCTGGCCTACACCCCAGTTCTTAAAAAAAATAAAAATACAATGTACAATGTACATCTTCATATTGTAATTACATAACATAGGATTTCTATTTAGCTGCCAACAGAGGCAAAATAATTGCCTTCTGTTTTTGTCATTTTAGATTCCATTTTCTTTGCCTCTCAAAATTAGATTCTTCATCTTAGAATTGTTCAAATAGTTCTGTTCAAACTCCTCATTTACTGATTTCAACAAAATGAGAATGAAATATCCATAGAATATTATCTATGACCTGCTTTGTTGTAATTTGCCAAGTTAAGACTTAATATATCAAGATAATAAAATGTTACAGCTTTTAGTTCAAGCAAAAACTATAAAAAAATTAGAAGATATCAGAGTACATGCTATCATACTATGCATGAAATTGCCTATTTAGAAAGAGAAATTGTAAAGTGATAATTGTTACGATGTTCAAATCCCTGAATAGAAATTGCCACATTGCTGGTAAATCCAAAATTTCTGGTTGGTTTCTCAACAAGATAATTTCCTTTTGGCCCATGCTGTACTTCATACTGTCATCTGAGGGGTTCACCTCTTCCACCAGCAATGCTTAATTTCTTTGGGATGAATCAATGACTGGACAACTAGTCTTATGTTCAAGTCCACATTTTGTTGGGATGAACTGAGTTTAAAATGATCATCACAAGGCCTCCCTGGTTGTGCAGGGGTTTGGCAAGCAGCCTTTGAAGCTGTCCACAGCCTCTGCAGCACAAGTTCGATCCCCGGCCGCTCAGGGAGCAACACCCATGGTGCAGCAGACCTTTCCTGTCTCAACTGCTGCTCCCCTTAGCAGTGTATTTTGGTCAGTCCACCTTTTCTGTTCCCCACTCTCTATCTGGTGAATCCTCTCACCCCTCTACCTCTGGCTTGTACCCCAATTCTTGTATGCATAAATAAATAAATCTTTAAAAAAATAAAATGATCATCACAGACAGTGAAGGTGAACAGAGGGAATGGAGAAAAAACAAAGAACTGATAGAGAATTGTCCCTGTTCAGCTGGTGGGCTTATCTTGTAGTTGCTCTTGGAATCTGAGGAATTTACAGGAATATCGCACACACCCATTTGAGCCTTGAGAATCTTCAGCACCTTCTAGCCCTACAAGTTACTGATTGAGATCTAGAGGGGGAAAGTAGAATCTCTACTACATTTCTGAACCTAGAACATAATTCCTGAAACACAATAACTCATTATCCCTGGGGGGATACTTAGATATTGGTTGAGAGGTAGGACATCAGGACAAAAGAAACTTTTACGTCCTTGCTCTTAATGAAGCCCCAGTCAATAATTCAGGTTATTTTCAGAGTTAATACACATTATCCTTTAGCATATATCATTTGACCTGAAAATGATTTATAAATCAGTTTTCCTTTTTTCTTTCTAGATATAAGAAATCTTAGCTTTATAGCAGGAGTGGACCACTCAGTCTTGAATACGTGTTTTCTTCTTTATACAATCATCCAAATCCAGAGTTTTATTTAAATTTTTTCTAATTTATAAAGGTGGTTCTAAGGGTCCTGTGGTTGAGTAATGATGCACTCAGTGAATATATTAAGCCGTCTAAACATGAGAATTCTACTTTTACTCATCCTTCTGTATGTATATAATGCAGAGGACTGGCTAGGAGATAAACTCTATAGAAATAACTTGAAATTTTCAGTGATTAAAAAATAATACTCCAGTTCAATCCAAATGAATTTATTGGGAAAATTATACTTTATTGGGAAGAATTTACTTAGTGAATAAATGAATCCTTCCCTAAATTTTTTTAGATGGGTCATCAGAGTTGAAAGCATTGCTTCTCCAGATTCTTCCAGAGACCATGAGAAGCGGACATGTGCATGATCACCTAATGGGAGCTAAAATATATATACATAATAATTTCTCCTTCCTATTCCCAAATACCTTTCTCAATTTTCCATTCCTATAATTACTATAAGAACTTCAGCGTCAGATGTATAACCACTTACTTAAGGTAAAATGTACCTCAGCTGGAGCCAGATGTTACATTTTGTCTGCCTTTTTTATTGGAGTCAGGCTTGTCCTAAAACATGGTTTGTGTTTTAACATTGTTTGGCCAAGTGCCTGCTTTGTACTCCAGCAGCATCGATCTCTACGCTTCCTTTTGGTCCTCATGCCTGAATGGAAGGCCTCAGCAGGACCCCAGTCCCCTGGTTCATTACTGCTTTTCCAGTGTCTGCCCATCAAACTTTGTTTAGCCTTGCTGAACTTTAAGTATCCTTTAAACGCTTGCCTTGGCTTTCTTACCTTAATCAATCTACATCTCAGTTCCTGTTAGTTGGTCTAAACATTTAAATTCTCATGTTCCATTTCCTTCAATTAATAAAAGGAAATCAATTTAATTGCCACATAGCACTACAATTTCTATTCTTCATGCTGTAAAATTTCTTCTCTTAGAGACCAAGAAGATATCTATTCTTACTAGTGACCATACTGGTAGGGTTTAATATGCAAATAGTAAAGGCTACTTAATAAGAAAATTATAATCACATTTTTAATGAATGTTAATAATCACTGATAAAATATTAAGAATCATAGTTTAGTTTCAGTACTAAGAAAAAATTATGACTCACCTAACCAAAACATATTTTTATTTTTATTCATTCATATTTTATTATTATTTTTAAAGATTTATTTACTTATTTATACAAAGAAGAACTGGGGTATAGGCCAGAGGTGTGGGGGGTGAGAGGATTCACCAGAGATAGAGTGAGGAGCAGAACAGGCAGATCCACTGAAATACACTGCTGAGAGGAGCAGTGGGTGAGACAGGAGAGGTCTGCGGTACCATATGGGTAGCTCCCTGGCTGGGGATTACACTTAGGCTGAAGCAATGACAGTGCTAAGACTTAATCCCCAGGCTACCAGAGAGGCCCCAAAATATATATCACGAAACCAAAAGAGAAGAAATACAGTAAGCATTAGCAGCCATTAGTGATCCAGCAATCATTCATCTGTTTGCTCTTCCTATCCCTCCTCAATGACCCACACTGTTCCACAGGCAGCTTCTGCAGTATCTGTGTATCCCCATTCTTTTCTTCATTTATTCTTCTTTTTCTCTAAAAGTCCTTCATTTTCTGCTTTTGATTACACATGATCACTTCAACCTAATCTTCGTGGCCTCTTTCTTTCCAAACACATACTGAGTATGTGAATGCTAATTCTAAAGTCTTTACAGAAACCAATGAATTGAATTATCTCTGTGTAGGTGTCCCTCTGGTACAATTAAGCAGTGGTTATGGATCAGCAAGTTGTCTCATCAGTAAGAGTTTGTAAGGACATTTGCAGAAAGAAGAGAATCAGATTCCCTGGTATGACTATAAATAACACTGCTTGGTAACTATAACATTTAAAGCTAGGCTCCAGATTTTCATTGCATTGAAATAACTACATTTGCATGGTCTTCACATTGGTTTTATGTATACCTTTCTACCTGCAACAACATATAAAAAATAAATATTTGAATGTGATATAGCTATGTCAAGCTGATAAGATTTCCTCTTCTGTTGCAAGAACTCACTTCTAAGCAGAATTTTCTCATTTTCATTTTCTAAGCATTTACTGTCATTCAGTAGGTAAGATCACTTCAAGATCACTTTTAAAATGCAATTTTGCTACAGTTAATAGTACAAGACTGGGCCTTCCAGGTGGCCAAGAGGTTAAGTCGCAACACTATCATCTGTACAGCCTGAGTTCGATCCCTGGCCAGTGAGCTAATACAAATATGGCACAACAGACCTCCTCTGACTTGCCCACTGCTGCCCTCAGCAGTGTATTTCAGTAGATCTGCTTGCTCCCCATTCTGTCTCTGATGAATCCTCTTACCTACCGACCACACCTCTGGCCTATACCCCACTTTTACTACGCAAAAAAAAAAAAAAAAAAAAAAAAAAAAAATTCCAGTAGAGGTCCAAGTCATTTATGTTATTTGTATGCTTCTCTAATTCAATGGTTCTGAAATTTAGCAAATGTGAAAATCACTTGAAGGAGGGTTTGTTGTAACATATATTGCTGGGTTGCATCCTCAGAGCTTCTGATTAGCAGCCCCAAGTAGGGCCTGAGAATTTGAATTTCAAACAAGTTCTCAACTGATGTTTATCTTGTAGATTTGAAAATTACATTTTTAAGAACTAAGGTCTAACTTTTTCCCAACAGAGATCAAGGGGCTATGTTCCATTGCTTCCCACCTATATTATATCCCTATCCTAAAATCTTTGAGCTAATAAATTGCAAAGGACTTTTTTTTTTGTGGGACCCTTGCCAGTGGACAGGAACGAAACGGTGCTTCAGAGGCTGCGGGCAGCCTTGCAGCCCAGCGCTCAACCGCTGCACCACCAGGGGAGGCCCAAATTGCAAAGGACTTTTAAGAAAGTCCTGTCTTTACCATACTTGTTCATACCACAGTATGAGTTTAACTCCTTTCAAGTACCACCTGCATTGTTATGTCCTTACTATCTTAATGAAAACTTGATTTTTTGCAACACCATGGATGGAGTTTAAGGGGATTGGGACAAGTAAATTTAAGTCAGAAGGAGAAAGAAAAATATTATATGATTTAATTCCTATGTGGAATACAGAAAAATAAAACAAAGGAATGGACAAAACTAAATAAAAACAAGCCCTAGGAATATGACTGCAGAAATGAGTTTGCAAGAGGGGTAAGGTAGAGGTGGGGAATAAAAGGAAGAGGGGGTCCAATGATGTATGGTGAACTCTGGGTGCCTTGTTGGTGGTTGTGGTAGCATACATCTGATGAGGTGTGAACCTATTCCCCTAAATAATACACAGTGTTATAAACTAATGCTTCCTCAATAAAAGTTACAGGGGGGAAAATGTCACTTATATATGGAAAAGAAACATCTTATGTCTTTAATTGAAGTTAACTTTTGAGGCCCTGGTGGCACAAGGGGGTATGTCTCAGCATTATGAAGCTATCTGCAGCCACTGAAGCTGGAGTTCGATCCCCAGACAGTGAGCTACCCACATGTTACAGCAGACCTCTCCTGCCTCTCCCGCTGCTACCCTCAGCAGTGTATTTCAGTCAATCTGCCTGTTCTGCTCCCCATTTTCTCTGGTGAATTCTCTCACTTCCTCCCTGCACCTCTGGCCTACACTCCAGCTCTTGTATGCATAAACAAATCTCTAAAAAAGAAAATATTTTAAATGTCACTTCATTTAAAAAGTAACGAATATCATGATAAATCCTTTAAATTGTGCATATGCAAACATATTCCGTGAGAATGCAAAATATTTTTTTTTTTTTTTTTTTTTTTTTTTTTATAGAGGCATGCTTTATTTATTTGTTTGCTGGTTTCTTTGTTTGTTTTGTTTATACATGCACTGGGTACAGTCAGAAGCGCGGGAGGGCGAGAGAATTCACCAGAGCCAGAGCGGGGAGCAGAGCAGGCAGAAGGACCGAAGTACACTGCTGAGGGGAGCAGCGGGCGGCAGGAGAGGTCTGCGCGCCATGTGGGACCCTCCTCCGGTGGCCGGGGAGCAGCCGGGGATCGAACAGGCGCCGCAGAGGCCGCGCGCAGCTTCGCAACCCAGCGCTCAACCGCTGCGCCACCGGGGAGGCCCAGAATGCAAAATATTTTTGATTCATTAAGTAAAGAATAATTATCTCAATGTCAATTTACTTAAGATAGAGTAGGTAGTTGACATCATTATGTTAATTCCATTTTTAGTTGTGATATTTGTTTCTTCTATTGAATCCCAAAGCACATTTGCATGTATCTAAAAGTACAGAAAAAGTCTCAGAACTTTCTTCGAAATGGCTGGATATTAATAATTACTCCTACTGTTATGAGTTATTTTATTTAACTCCAGAATTTTAAGTTCAAGCTATCTCCAGAAGTTGTTCTGAATTTTCTAACATCTGCATTGCAAAGGGAAAACAAAGGCTAGGTTTCTTCTTCTAGTTCTTTAAAGACTTACGTAAACTGATATATTAGAAATCGTGCTCAAGCATGCCTTCACTGAATTAGCTAGTAAATTTATAATCAGTTTCTTTGAAAAGAATATTTTTATAATAATTCAGTGAATGAATACAGCTCATGGGCCCTCTCTCAAGTCACTTTATGTACCATGTTAATCACAGTAAAAGGAACAGACACCATGCACTGAGTGATCTATATAAAGTACATTTTAAGTCTCACAAAACTTATGAAGTTCACATTTTTGGAGATGCCTACCACTGGTTTTCTAGAAAAGAGCAAGACAGTCCCTGGGCCTGCATTAGTGCCTGTCCTTTTGGGATAAGTGTAAATGAGTATCCTGTGTGGAGACATCAGAGATTCACACTTAGAAATATAAATTCTGGTAACCCTAACCCTTGACTCTCCTATTTCCTTCCCCTACCACTTCTGCTTCCACTGGGTCAACTAATAGATATTATTTTCTTTAGGAATCACTAGTTTGAATCCACTCTTTTGTTTTACAGGTGAAGAATGTATTTTTCCTCTCACTGATGTAACTGATCTGAAGAAGAAAAAAAAAAAGGAGCTGGTGAAAGAAGATGAGGAGGAGGATATCTAAATATCATTAAAATGTAGAAAAACTTGTATTAAATTTACCAATTAACATACCCCAAATTTGTGCAGATACGTAAAAATTCATATGAAAGTGTCTTTTGTGAAAATAATCACAGTATTGTTTAAAAAGAGCTATCCAGTCCAGCAGTATCTGCTGTATCATTTACCAGCTACCTGCTGGATAGAAGATAATTGATCTCTTGTGCCTTAGTTTCTCAACCTGTGAAATCATAATTCTAGCACCTGCTTCTCTTCTGCATGTACATTGTGGCCCATAAAACTGCACAGTGACATTTCTTGAGACACTCCTGGGAGCAAAGACAAAAAGTGGAAACACTCTAATGCCTAGTGTTAATGTTCTGAGGTCTGCCAAGGTTATAGGGTCAAATGTGTGAAAAGCTCTCTAGTGGAGGGAATCTCACACTGTCTTTAGTTTACCTATTTTAATTAGTTGACTAAAAGTGGGTCAGATACAGCTAGTGTTATATATAACAAAGGGCCTTAAGATTCTTGAGGTGCCTCAATTTACTTAGGGAGTTGGGATATATTAATGTTAGCATACCACTTGGACACTGGTCTCCCTGCACCAGGAGTCCCAGCTCCCTGTCAAACCCTCCGCAGAAGGCAAGGAGAGAGACTCATCATTAATGGACAAAAAGAACATTCATTCCTTAACCTCATAAGAATTTCCTAAGTATTAAACCATAAAACATGCAAAAACACTTAGAACATAGTCAAAACACATAAGTGCTTAATGCCAATTATTTATTTCACTGTCTATAGTGTATAAAGAGAGCATTATGAAATATGCTATTTGTGCTTTTTGTTTTTCTTGTCTTTAATATGAAATACGTGTGATTATAAATCCAGTTTTAGGACATAGAATAATTGGTTACTGTTACTACTACTACTACTACTACTACTACTACTACTACTACTACTACTATTACTACTACTACTACTACTACCACCACCACCACCACCACTGCTTCAAAAGATTCATGTCCCAGGTCACAAAGTTCATTGGAAAACTAGCCTATCAAACTTCAAGGTGATATTATTCCCTAAAACATGAAATGTTATGGATCATTCACAACATTTCTGGAGATTTATACAGACTGGAGTAGCCTCATACTGCAGTTCATTCAGCTGAACTGTGAAAATTTTACAAATGCATACTTAAAAAAAAAAAAAATTTGCAAGTGACACTATTGTGAAAATGATTTGGAAATTATTGTGATACATTGCCTGTAGGTGAGGAAGGAGTGATCATCAAAGTTATCATCAAAAATAGATATTTGGGAGGAAAGGTAATATCAAAGGGAAAACAAATCAGAAATATACCTGTAATGACATATTACAGGTAACACAAAATAGGAATATAACTGTAGTGGCAGGAAGGCCACTGAGCAGGTTTTCTATGACCTAGCAGACGGGGTAAAGAAGGAGAGAGTGAATCCTGGAGCCCTCAGTGGCTTTTGCAGGCTTTTATTGGGATTTACCAGGCATATGGCAGGCAGGGATGCTAGGGGGCTGGGAGGCCTCCCAGCCCCCAGCAAATCTTTACTCTTTCTGGGCTCTCTGGCATTCTCTGACATTCTCTCTGCTTCTCTATGCTTCTGCTCTGTCGTGGTTCTGCTTCTGCTTCTCTGCTTCTTCTTCTCTGTTTCTGCTGGTGTCCCCGTGATGCCACCATTAAAAGCCCAGTCTTAGCCCAGGTGAATCCTATCTACATATGCCCACACCCTATTCCAGGTGCCCGCCATCAGGCATGCATTCAGGACCTCAGGGTTCCATCATCTATCCTAATAACGGGAGGGCCGAAAAGCCTAATACTTTTACCTTACCCTACAATAACAAATGATTAGATTTTGTACAGCTTGAAGATTTACTGAGTCAAAATTTGGGACCCTTTTCATAAACTCATAGATCTCATTAAGCTAGAGACAAAATTTAAAGACTGGTGTGTTTCCAGGTGGGATCAGGTAAGCACCAAATTACAGGTGGGTAGTGTTATAAGCAAAGGCAGGAGGGAGAAAGAGATCTAAGACCTGAATATGTTTCACTCTACACTTCTTCAACATGACAGGCATCCATTCAAACCTATTTTCACTGGATCATCATACAAACAAACACTGCTAGTGAAATTTGCAATCAATTGTTAAAACTGCCTTCCTGACTTCAGGTGTAGAATAGCTGTAGTGGAGCATAAATCAAAGACGGCAAATAAAAGGAAAGTAAGGGAAAGTAAGAGGGCAGATGAAGACAAACTTTCCCATCTTCAAAGCGTTGCCAAGGACCACCATCTTCACAAGACTCATGATAAAGAATCAGTGGAGGATGGGCCTCCCTGGTGGCGCAGTGGGTTGAGCGCTGCACTGTGAAGCTGTCTGCAGCTTCTGCAGCATGGGTTCGATTCCTGGCCACCAGGGAGATTCCCACATGGTGCAGCAGACCTCTTCTGTCTCGCCCGCTGCTCCCCGCAACAGTATATTTCGTCAGACAGCCTGTTCTGCTCCCCGCTCTGTCTCTGGTGAATCCTCTCACCTTCCCACACCTTTGGCCTGTACCCCAGCTATTGTATAAATAAAAAATAAATCTTAAAAATAAATAACTAATCAGTGCAGGACAAATATGTAGGTAGATATTATTATCTCTAATTTCTTTCACCATCTATTTTATTGTATTCCAACACACAGTAACTATGCTTTAATAAATTTTTTTCATAAAAGAAGACATTGTCTTAGCCTATGTAAAGAATGGTGATTTTTCTGCCCTTTTGTGAAATTGATAACATTTTTCTTGTAAGGTTGTTTTTGCAACTTGATATTATGTTTATTCTAGGTGATATTTACAAATAGCAATTGTCTCTGATGGCAATTGATCCTACTCTATTATATAAATCACATGAATTCTAACTTATCTCAGTGATTTGAGATTTGATTGTCATCTGTAAACAACTTTTAAAACTTTCTCAATTTTGTGAATGCTTCTGAGCTACATATTCAATAAAAACCACCATCACAGAAATAATGAAGCTTGGTAGAGGGAAAGACCCAGCTTACATGCCACCGTGGAGCTGGTTTATTTTAGAGACAGAGGGATTACTACATTCAACTTCCTTTCTTTGAGTAAAACAGTGTTGCCATGGTTTTTTGTATCCCTAGTTACACATCTGCATGAAAAGAAAAAAAAATTCACAGAAAGTATATCCAAGGAAACAGAAAACTATGATAAAACAATGGGTACTCAAAATGTGAAAAAACCTTGAATATACCACATATTCCTCCCACTACCTCCTCTTGGCCAGAACCCCAAATTACCCAAACACTTTGAACAGCACTGTGATAGGAGTTTAAATCCAAATTGATTTATTTGAAATTTAAAAACACTATAGCTTAAACAAGAACTATTTCACATATTCTGATAAAAAATAAATAAGCTTGTCAGAGCAATTTGTTTGAGAGGAAACTAATTGAAAAATAGCATGTAATGGAGCCAATATTGACTGACTCCCTGGCATACCTCCACTCTTCCATTCCCATCATGGTTTTGTTCACAGCAATGTTAGAAATAATGACCTGGAGCTTTGGTCTGAAATCACCAAAGAAATCTTTCACCCTTCTCACTAAAATTGTCATATGAAATATATTCATTTAGTCTTTAATATATTTGTGCAATTGGCTTACTGTTGGAAATTCAAAATATGGAACTCTGTAAGTTTTCAAAACTTATCTTAAATGTTTTAACAATGGCAATATCTATTTGTTTAGTCCAAGATTATTCCCCATAACGTAATAGTACAATCTGCTAGATGTTTAGAAGCATTGTTTCATTTATTTATTTATTTATAAGATTTATTTATTTATTTATTTATACCAGAACCGGGGTACAGGCCAGATGCACGGGAGAGTGAGAGGATTCACCAGAGACAGAGTGGGGAACAGAACAGGCAGACTGATGAAATACACTGCTGAGGGGAGCAGCAGGCAAAGCAAGAAAGGTCTGCTGCGCCATGTGGGACACTCGCTGGCTGGCAGGGATCAAACCGGCACTGTAGAGGCTGTGGACAGCCTCACAGTGCAGGGCTCAACCACCTGCGCCACCAGGGGAGGCCCTAGAAGCATTGTTTTAAAGTAGGGTTACTTGCCTTCCAGTTTTAATACTGTCAGTTACTACCTATGATCATAGTTTTCTTATCATAAATGGGGAAAAGGAATATCAGACTCAAGGTTTTAGCATGTTTGGCTAATATGATGTATTAAATAATTAATCGATGATTACCAAAATAATTATCTTTTAAGATAGTATTATGTAATTGTAACCATGACATCCAATGGTTATATTACAGAATGTTTATTATATAACATATAGTTGATGAACTAAATTCAAATCTTAGCCCTGCTATATAGTTGTTTCGGAAACTTCAAGTTAAATTACTTGATCCATGGCTAACTCATCTGTGGAGTGGACATATTTACAAATACCAATTTCATAGGCTAGTCATAAAAAATAATAATGTAACCGAAGAGCCTCCTATAGCTCCTGACACATAGTAAATTTCTTTATGCGGTTTATAAAAGCAGCTTTTGCCAAAATTAGGTTATAGCAATGATCTATTTAAAAAAAAAAAAAAAGTTCCCTGCACCATGTCAGGTTTTCAGTCAAATTTTGGTGAAGACAATTTTTGAAATAAACACAATTTATCACTTGGTAGGTGATAAAATGTACACCATTTAGTCATTGTAGGGGCTCAAATATGCCTCTTCGGCTTATTGATTATTTTAGATTAACATTACTTAAAAAGCAGCTGGTAAAAAAGAACACTCTGACCCATTATGTCCTAAAAAATCCCCCCCAAAACAGGAAATAAACCTCCCATATAAAAGGTACCAGGAGGTAGAGAGATATACTTACTGCCAGAGATAAGATTCAGGGTCAAAAAAAAAAAAGCTGTGTGAATAAACTACTTTGTGATCTTGCTAATTAAACTCAAGCTTAAAGGTTTGTGAGTTATTTTCTTCCTTTTTATCCTGACAGTTCTTTACAAATTTATTGTTTCTTTGTCAAAAAGATATATAAGTGGGCTCTTCTGGTCATTTCACAGGCCCACAGTCATGAGACTTCTGTAGGTGTAAGACGGATTTTTTTCTTTTGTTAAACTGTGTTGTGTGAATTTAACTGTTAGACCAGCCACAGACTTAGAAGAAAAAGAAGAGAGAAGTCGCTCCACCCCATATTATACTTGTGTCACCTCTGTATTAAGGAAGGTACAAGTTTACCATCTTTATCCTTAAGGTGTAAAGTAGGAGATTCATGAACATGGAATCCCCTTCTTTCCCTGCATCGTATTTGAAGACTGAAGAATATTTCAGATAGAAACAAAGGTTTTTTGAGTGAGTTAGAAATAAAGACAAAATAATGTGATAGAAATATTTATAGAAAAATTATTAAGGGGCCTCCCACAAAGGGTTAAGCACTGCACTCTGAAGCAATCCGCAGCCTCTGCAGCATGAGTTCGATCCCCAGCCGACCAGAGAGCAACCCATATCGTGAGACAGACCTCTCCTGTCTCACCCGCTGTTCCCCTCAGTCAGTCTGCCTGTTCTGTTCCCCACTCTGACTCTGATGGATCCTCTCACCCCTTGTATCTCTGGCCTGCACCCCAGATCTTGCATGAATAAATCTTAAAAATAAAGAAAAAAATATTAAAAGTCCAGTTACCTATGGAATTACAAATCGTCACCTAAGAAAGATGAGTTATGGGGCTACATTTTTTCTTGCAATTTTTACTTTTTCTGTTATAGAGTATTTTAGATAATATTTTTTATCATTAGCTTTGTTAATTATTTTAAATAGCTATGTTTTTACAATTGAATGTTGAAGAATGGGTCTTGTGCTTAAGCCATCACAAAAGAGCATTTCATTGTTCTCTTACATGGCAAATAATGGCATCTGAAATTCTAGTGACCTCTTAGGAATTTCAGAAGCAAATAGAAATGTTCCTTTGCTAAAACCTAGGAAGAGATAAACTATGCTGTAGGGAAAGCATGATAGGCTATCGAGACTTTCAGAACATTTGAATTGGAATGTGATTTTGCTTCAGTGATTTTAAAAGAGAAATAAAGCAATTTGGATGATCTTCCCTGGAAGTTGTTTTATTGTCAGTTCTAATTGACTTGTAAATGCTCTTATATAATGTGCAATAATGTGTAATTAGTTCTTTGACTTAACTCTAGAAATATATATCTCTAGGTGGGGGGACACACTCAAGTAAGAAAATTACTTTCCTGAGTGCTTTCCTGAAGTTCAAGGCTTTTTTTTTTTTATTTGGTCATATTTGAAAAATATCAAATTAATTTAAGGTTTATCATGATCCATAGAGTCTGTGGTTATAACAGCTATGGTATTGTAGTGTACTGAATTATGAATCAAGAAATAAGGTTTTATTTCCAGTTTGGATATTAGCAAACTTTGTGATCCTAAGTAAGTCATTTCATCTCAGCTTTTTGTTTCATCTGTTTAATGAGAAATGGAATAGGTGACCACACATGGTTTCTAAAATGTTAGAGAAGAAATGGTCCATAGTCTACAAATAGAGGATTTGTTTTACAGATAAAGGAACAATGCTCCAGAAGGATATAATGTCTTCATGTTCAATGAAATTAGCAGAAAAATGAAAATATAAAATTCAGGTTTTCTTATTTCAATCCAAAGCTCACTTTCTCATAATGAAACTTTATATATTTGCCTATTAGCCAAATAACTGAGTTAAATATTTTCTGATCATCAGTAAATGATGACATATATAATATGTTCCTATATATAAATAATAAATAATAAATAAGCAATAAATAAATTATAATAAACAAATAAATAATATATATGGGAATATCCACTATATATTTATTGTATTCTTTATTTATATCATACATGTATATTTATTATCAAAAACATGAGCTTATAATAAACTAACATTTATTATGTGTATATTCTGTTCATCTCTTCTAGGTAGATTATAATAGCATATGAAAATTATATTTTTGCATATTTTGGAGGTTCTGTGTTTGAATTTCAAAGAAATTTGTTATCTAAAAACTTTATCAATAAAATGTGAATAAGTCAGAATTTGTTCATGATTACTTGATCATTGACTTTAGTTTAGATATCCCTTAAAACTACTTTAGGAAGTTATTTTCAATTTTGCAAAAACATCATGTAGAAGTTTAAAGTAGGAACAAAGTTGAAATGTGTATAATGTCACCTAGGGATGCTTCCTGATGACTAATTTCCAAAGTGCCATGAGAATTAAGTTGGTGAATTTATCCCAATTTTGGAAACTAGATTATCAAATCCTTTTAATTCTTATGTCACAAAGAAGCATTCAGGAACTGCTCAAATAAAGTAATCTCATTATAATATATATATAAACAAAAATTCATTTAATAATGTGTAACTAAAATATAACTTTGAAGGAACTAAGAAGTATGTCTTTGACTAGCGCATTCTCCTTGTAGGTAAAACAGTACCATAGGCAAATTATTTATTGTTAATTATTAGTGTTGTCAAATGATGTAGTAATTTTCTCATTGACCATGTCCTCTGGCTACGGAACCCATCACCTATTTCATCTGGGATATTCTTGTTCTTTCCGAAAGTAAGATATATCATTGATTGAAGAGAATAAATTTTCTTTGATAAATATTTTCTCCAGAAGGAATAATTTTCAGCATATTTATCAATATATAAGAATAATAAAGTGCTTATTGGTCCCTTAAAGTTCTTAACAAGTACTTGCACAGTAAGTATTTTAGTTCCCAATTCTACCATTACTCCTGAGTTGTTGAAGTGAGGGGGAGTTTATTATCACCCAATCCCTAGTGGGTGGGGACAGTTGCTATGTAACAACCAATATTGCAATAGTTCAATATTCTCAGCAACAATTCAGCTGTCCTGGCTCATAGTGGTTGAAAAGCTCCTCTAAATGTTGGAAATCTTTCTAAGTATTTTCCATTTTTTGTCATGCTCACTTCAATAATTTATCACTTAAGCTTCTTTTAATGTAAGGTAGAAGTTTAGAAATGAGTTATTATAGCATGTTTTAATTGTGATACCCTCTGGGTATCCTAACTGTACCAAATGATTCCAGACTGCTATGATTTTTGAAATTCTTATATCTGCTTTGAAAATCTTTTTTTTCTGTCTCTTCCTATTGGGACTGTCACTTCTCATTCTTGTCCTCAGACTTTCCTCAAATTTCTCAGAGACTGAATCTAATTTGAATCTACTCTAAGTAGGAAAACCTGGCCAACAAATTTAGATATATGTGTAAAATAATGATGAATAAGTTCCAAGTTGTGGCTCAGGGAGCTGTTTTATGAATAAAGGGATATACATTTTAGTTTTGGACCTAGTGACATATGTGTTGTCTGTTCTGAACCTCTTTTAGTTATTCCATGATACATTAATATATTGAAAGTATTCAGTCTGACTCATAGTAACTCCTGGATAAGTGATCAATTGTGCTTCTTGTTATTTCAGCAGTTGTAAATCTGTGCTCTATAAGCCAAACCTAGCCAGCTGTTGTGTTTTGATTGGCCAAGAAAATATTGGAGTGTAGTGATTTTTTTAAATTAAGTTTTGATAGTCAACATTTAAAATGAGAATGAATCTACTACAAAGTTAATCTTTGGGTTCTCTTGAAAAATAGATAATCTGGCAACATTGTACCCAAATAGTATCATGAAGACAATTGGAGAGAGTTAAATAACAGCTTCTTTCCTTTGATGGTTTTATGAATTGAAATGTGTCCCTCAAAGATTTACTGAAGTCCTAACCCTGAATTCCAGACTGTGATGTCAGGTTGCATCATGGCAGGTGAAATTAAAACGATGACATGGGGGCATAGGGTGAACCTCCAATAAGGTGGACATCCATATAAAGAGTACGTCATATAAAGAGATGGAGAAATTCAGGGAAAAGGACATGTGAAGATGGAGACAGAGATTGAGTTTAAGCAGTTACAAGCTAGTGAAATTACAGAGAAGCTGAAAAAGGAAGGAAGGGCCTACCCCTGGTATATTTGGAGGGACCATGGCCAACACATATGTTTTGAACATGTACTCTCCAGAGCTATGAGAAAATAAATTTCTGATGTCTAAGTCAATTAATCCATGATACTTTAGTATATAGCAACCCTAAAAATCTAACACAAATGAAATTTTCAGGTAGCTGTTTCTATCAACATGATTGACTAGATGTTCAAAAGTTCTCAAAAAAATGAATTAAATGTTGAATACAATATTTAGAAAGATTATCTACACAAAAATCAAGGTCAAGGTCCTAATCATTTAAGAGGCAAGAAACAAAAAAGACCCTTACCAAAAAGAGACTTGACCATCGAAGAGTGAAATAGCAAGAGTCTTCTCACCGGCATGAAAGGTTACAGAGACAGACACTCGAGTCTGTTCCTGCCTAAAATTTCAAGGCAGGGGGATGAAGCTGACCTGAGAATTTCAGATCATAGGCTTATGAATTCTATATCTGGGTTTATAATTTAAAATCTATTATTGGGCCTCCCTGGTGGCACAAGGGGTTAAGTCTCAGCACTATGAAGCTATCATCAGCCACTACAGCACAAGTTTGATCCCTGGCCAGGGAGCTAACCCACATGGCACAGCAGACCTCTCCTGTCTCACACACTGCTCCCCTCAGCAGTGTATTTCAGTGTACCTGTCTGTTCTGCTCCTCACTCTGTCTCTGGTGAATCCTCTCACTGCCTCCCACCAGCACCTCCGGACTACACCCCAGTTCTTATATGCATAAATAAATAAAAATAAATCTTTAAAAAAATAAAATCTATTACTGACTTAGCAAGCTAAGAAATTAACATACAAGTGATCATAGGCTGATGGCACTTTTGGATAAACAACAAATTTCCTCCATCGGATCCTCAACTCAGGCCTTAAAAAATTCCTAAAGAGAATCATGATTAAAAAAAAAAAAATCAACAAGATAACCAAAAATCCCACAATACATAGTCAAAATCCACCAAATATTAGACTTAGATTTAAACATGCATAGCAGCTCTAGATCTTCAAGAATATTATATAATCAAATTATCACACTAGACTGCAAATTATGCTTGAAAGAATTAAAGAAGAACTTCAAAAGGGGAAATATTTATTTAACAAAGGTGTTTATTTTATTTAACTAATGTTTCTTAAAGGCCAATTATGCTACTTCAATATAATTTTTTTTGAAGTACAAGAAAGCTACACTAAAAAACAAATTAGAATTTCTGACAAAAAGTAATTGTTAAAACACAAAAATTAAACTGCCGAGGAAACGAACTGCAGAGGAGAAAAAAGCTAAAGGGAAATTACAGGAAGCACCAAAGAAAAAAAGACAGAAAGCATAGAAACAAATACATGAAAATTAAATTTGGTTAAAAATATTAAAGATAGGACAAAATAAAGGAGTGTCACACATGCCTATTAACTATTCCAGACATAATAAACTAATACTGAAAAGAGGTTATATTTGAAATGATAATAAATTACAATTTCACAAGTTTTGAGTGACATGACTCTTCAGATTCAGTAAGTACAATGAGTCCTATGCAGAATAAATTGAATTAAATACATATCCTTGCATAGATAACAAGTTCCCTGGTCATTAGTCCTATATCATACCCTGCTTCATTCATTTAGTTCACCCGAAAGCTTCCTTGAAAGTATTTGAATGTGTGACACTTGCAGGATTAAGTTAGAATGGCATAGTCATAATCAATTCTTCTTGTTTTTATCATGAGACATTTGTTTAAAAAAAAAAAACTGAAAACAAACTATGATATTTGTATTTCATGATCTCCATCTCTTCTATTCTGACTTTGAGGCAAACAATGGAAATAGATGGCGAAAGAGAAGCCAGACGGCCTCTTGATACTTGGAAACAGATGGCTGCTCTTCTAAGTGGGAGACCGCTGGAGTCCAGCATTTTTATTTAGATGAATATAACTGACTACATAAATTTATGATTGTCCTAGATTGTTAGTTCTCCACGCACACACCATTTACTCATCAGAAGCTACCACTATCAGTTCCAAATGACAATCTCTAGGTAAGGTAGACATTTATCTCCCATGATATGTCAAGATACTCCTCCGATCGCCTCTGTACTTTTGGTTAATGCTTACTTATTACTAAAGAAATTTTTTTAACTTAGATATTTTCCCAACATACACTTATCACTTTTATTAACCCATTCTTTTATTTAACCTTAAGTGATTTAGATAGATGAAATCTTACATTTTGACTTCCAAATAATACACAAGACTTCCGACTCACAGAGTTATAAATCCAACACAGTAATCTCTTCTAACAAATAATGTCAAACACACTTTTTTTGGAGATAGAGACACTACAATATATTGTGTCTGATAAAGTAAGTGCCCTCTGATCTGTGAGAATTTTCACAATCTTCTCACCCTGATCCACGTAACTTAAATTAAGACATTGAAGCACAGGTTCACTTGGTAGAGAAAACAAAGCCAAGAAATAATCAGGGTTTTGTGTTTTTTTTTTTTCTTTCCCAAAGTTAAGAAGCACTTTAAAATTTTAAAACAAATGATAAATGTCATGATGACTACTGCTTGAAAATGTATCCTTTTGCTGAATTTTCCTTTTCACTGACCTGATTCTGACCACACTGCTTATATTATAGATTTTAATGTGCAGTGTCAATTAGAATTCAACCAGAGAAAAAGAACCAGTGGAAGCTTTATCTTAAGAGAGATATATTACACAACTTTGGGAGCTGCCAAGGCAAGTCTGAAATCTATAGGGCAGGCCATCGGAGAGCAAAGGCTGAGAACTTTGGAGTATGAATGAGATTGACTTTCACAGGCAGAATTTCTTCTTCAGGGAAGTCTGAGCTCTTAAGGAATCTCAACTATTATGTGTCTCTGGCAGGGACTGGGGAATACGTAGCCAGAAATTTGTCCCAAAGAGGTGTGGAGATGATGGTGAGCTACAAGCTTCACTTGTGCCTTCTGAGGGCTATAGAGAATAATAACATAAAAATCAATAAGATCAGGCCTGGGACTCCCTGGTGGTGCAAAGGGTTAAGCATAGCACTGTGAAGCTGTCCGCAGCCTCTGCAGCACAAGTTCAATTCCCGACCGGCCAGGGAACTATCTACATGACGCAGCAGACCACTCCTGACTTGCCTGCTGCTCCCCTCAGCATTGTATTTCAGTAGATCCTCCTGTTCTACTCCCCACTCTGTCTCTGGTGAATCCTCTCATGTCCCTGCACCTCTGGCCTGTATCCCAGTTCTTGTATGTATATATAAACAAATCTTAAAAAAAAATAAGATTGGGCCCCCCTGGTGGTGCAAGGGGTTAAACACAGCACTGTGAAGCTATCCACAGCCTCTGAAGCACCAGTTCAATCCCAGGTTGGAAAGGGAGCTATCCACATGGCACAGCAGACCTCTCCTGTCTTGCCCGATACTCCCCTCAGCAATGTATTTCAGTCAGTCTGCCTGTTCTTTTCTTCACTCTGTCTCTGGTGAATCATCTCACCGTCCCCATACCTCTGGCCTGTACCCCAGTTCTTGTATGCATAAATAAATAAATCTTTAAACAAAAAAAATCAACAAAATCACCAAAAATACCACAATATGTAGTCAAAATCCACCAAATGCTAGACTTAGATTTAAACGTACATAGCAGCATTAGATCTTCAAGAATATCAGATGATCAAATTATAGGATTTGAAAAATTTTTGGAAAAAAAAATATGCCTCATTGTCCAAATAGATCTCACTTGCAAAACTCAAGTTCAGAGATGAAGTGTTTAAGAATGTGAAGAAAATGACCACAAAGATTTATACTCCATGTCCAAGAACTCTTTCTGGGCACAGGCCCATATGCAGACTGCAGTGGTATCATGTAGCCAGCCCTGGACTTCAGCCTGTAATCATATGCCACCTAGAGGGCAGGGCCTTCTAAGGAAAAAAGGGAAACATTTACTTACAAGAGGAAACACATTCTACCAAATGGTATACCATCACAGTGGATTAGCTCCATCAAAATGAAGGATAAGTAAAGATTCATCATGACAATTCCTTCCATCTGGAGACAGGTAGGGGATCAATGTGAGACTTGGTCTTCCTTTTTCTCATTCACCTATTCATGTATATTCATTCAATCAGCAAATAGGTATTTGTTAAAGTTCGACAATGTACTGATCATTCTACTAATTTATAGCAATAGAGCTAGAAATAATACATGGTTTTATCCATGGAGCATTTTACTCTTCAATATAGAAATATATTTCCTATAATTCTTGGTATATTTTGACACAAGATCCAATACTTATTTGTCATGATATGAACATTAAACTTGATTGATTGATATAAGAATGTGAAAGTAAAATTACAGGTAGTATGCAAATGAACCATAATCTTAAAACAAACTCTATCCATCTGATTTTTTATTTCAGCATTCCTCAAATTTACAGACTCAGGGTGTCCATTTTTTTTCTTACACAAGAGCATTTAACTCACATTGGTGTGATTACCTTGTAAGGAGTCTGAATAATGAAGCAAAGCTACCATATGCTGAGATTGTTTAATTCTTTCAACATACATTAGTCAGGGAAATATTCAAAATGTGGCTTAAAAGTCAGCTGTTATGAAAGGGTTACTTAAAATAACAATAAATCACATAAATATTTTAAAAATCATATACCTGATTTTCAATATATTAGTTAGAAATATATCCAATTCCTAAACTGAAAAACTCCAGGTAGTGACTAAAATAAATTGGAGTTTTCTCTTCCACACAAAATGAGAAAGATGCCATAACTTGTTCAGGGACAGGCATATTTGGGACAGTGTCACTGAGCAGTTAGTGACTCTTCTATATTGTTTTATTCTGGTGCAGATGCATGAAAACTCAGACAATAAGCACTCCTATACTTAATGTTAAACAATACCAAAGGTGAATACGTTTTCCTTTTTTGTATGTGTGTGTGTGTATATACATACATATATATATATACACACACACACACACACACAGACAGACCAGACAGACAGACAGAGACAGAGAGAAAGAGATTTTTTACTTTAGAATTCACTAAGTCAAAATATATATATATATATATATATATATATATATATATATATATATATATATATATATATTCCCATTTCTGTGCCAAATAATGCCAGGCCTAGACAAGAATAAGTTAACTATCTGTTTCAAGAAATACTTGTTCCTTGATAAACTAACATATGGAGATAGACTCTTGCTTACGAAGGCTTATTTCAGTACTCTCATTCATGGTATTTATCCACCCAAAACTATCATGTCATATACTGTGCCTTTTCAGGCATTAAAAACTTAAAAATACCCATCTCTAACCACCCACTTCTAAGATACTCATAAGACCCTCTGGCAGTGGTACACTCTCTCACTGCAGAGTGATCAATAGGTCTTCTTGAAAATCTCTTTATTTTTGGGATTGGATGCACAGAGAAGGACGATGACAGCAACCGTCTATGTCTCATTTATAAGGAAATCAAGTGCTACCTGAAATCATTTTGATAGAGTATCATTTAGATCTCACTGGCCAGAAGAGCCTCAGCTGAAGGAAAGGTGGAAAGTAGGAAATCAATCAAGGTTTATAATCTGCATGGTCACTCTAAAGGAAATGAAATCTATTTTAGTAAGAGGGAAGCTGAAAAACAAATGTATATGAGATAAGCAGCTAAACGTATGTATGTTTTCTCCAGAATAAATGAAAAAAAATTTCATTCAAAAGAACATGGCATAAAACTTTGGGAAAAAGTCCAAAATTTAAGACCTAACTGAAGAAAAGTAATTAAGATTCTGGATATTCCTGTAAATGTGAGCAAGGATGTGTTCCTCTCTCCATTCATACAGAAATAACCTAATTAGAAAAGATAATAATAAAGAGAAGAATAAAGATGCATATGGTTTGCATGAATATAATCTTTTCTATGAAAGATAAAAATAAAAGAAAATTTGTTTCTCCTTCAGAGCTTAGACTAATATTTTTGAGAATTACTGTTTCACATAAATGTCTACATGTGCACAAACATATTTGGTCCAAGAGCTCTGCATTAAATAAATGAAAAGCCAAACGCTACTGAAATTCCTACACTTCAGAATCATGGGGGGATTAGAGCAGACCCTAGCTGGGTAACGAAGGTTTTCAACAAAAATTAATTAATATCATGCTAAAATGCCACCCTCTTTCTTTCCATATTCCTCTCCCTAGCCATTCACTCTGCCCTCCTCATCTCACACACAAATACATACTGGGGAATTTTTCCAGAATAAAAATAAAAATCTATTTTATGAGTGAGCTCTCCGAATTGTTGAAAAGTGGGTGGCAATTCTCATGGGGGAGATTAGGAGAGGGATATATGTTGGTAGACAGAGAAGAAATCCAACAGCTAGCCTATCAGAGACATCCACAAGTGGACTACCTCCCAGATAGCTGAGCTTCATTAGGTCAGAATGGATATAGAAAAAGTCATATTTATGGCACAAGTTTATAGAAAATTTGGAGAAGTTATAGGTCATCATATCATAAGAGATGATATGAGTAAGAAATGTAAAAACACTTGGAAGTGGTATTGTAAAACAAAGGGCAAGCGTGGTCTTCAAAAATCACTCTACAATTCCTGCGTAGATGGTTGTATCCAGATATTCCAGCAGAGTGAGCAGGGATAGAAGAGATAAAGACACTTGATGTTAAAAAATAGTTCACGGAGGGGAGGGGGGAGGAAGAACTAGAGTCAAAATAAGGGGGGTGTGTGCAATTGTATGGGGAATATAACCAAAATGAAAATGCATACATTGTGCAAAGATGAAAAATGATGTAACAGGCCTCCCCTGGTGGTGCAGCAGTTGAGAGCTGGGTTGCAAGGCTGCCCACAGCCTCTGCAGCGCCAGTTTGATCCCCGGACACCGGTGAGGGTCCCACAAAAAAAAAAGAAAAGAAAAATGATGTAAGAATTATATAAAATAAAATATTAAATATATATATATAAACTGAAAAAAAAAAGTTCAAGATCAAAATGTCTGCTTTCTGACATTTGACTGCATAAGGTGGGAGTAGAAGAAAGGACAGATAGATAAAAATGGATGTTTGTCTTCCATTTTATCATAGTAATCATTTACAGAAATACTTGGTGTTCTGTAAATGATTAAGTTGATGCTATTCACAAATGATACACTATACAGGGCCTCCCCTGTGGCGCGGCGGTTGAGCACTGGGTTGCGAGGCTGCCCTCAGCCTCTGCGGCGCCAGTTCAATCCCCAGTTGCTCCCCGGCCACCAGCAGAAGGTCCCACATGCTGTGCAGACCTCTCCTGCCGCCCGCTGCTCCCCTCAGCAGTGTACTTTGGTCCTTCTGCCTGCTCTGCTCCCTGTTCTGGCTCTGGTGAATTCTCTCACCCTCCCGCGCTCCTGACTGTACCCAGTGCTTGAATGAATGAATGAATGAATGAATGAACGGATAAATAAATAAATAAATACTTGCACGAATAAATAAATAAATAAATAAATCTTAAAAAAAAAAAAAAGATACACTATACAGCCTGTGGTACTGTGGTAGCTCCTAACAATGAAGTTTGATGATTCCTCTCTCCTCTTCTTTGAAATAACACTGAATTATGCTTCTCCTTTTCTGAATTTCCTTTCTCATTCATGTGCTTTATATACTACATTCTGGTTTTATGGACTTTTCTAGCACTGTGTTACTCTTTAAAAGTAAAAACTGTAAAATTTCTTTGAAACCCTCTATAGCCAACACAGCACTGAAGGGGTTTTTACTCAATGAATACACATGGAATTAAATTAAATTTAATCTCAGAGACATACTGAATGAATTTAGACTAAATGTATTCAGAATACCTACAACACAACTTAGGCTTTTTTCAATAAGGAAAAGGTTGGCAGGAGATGTGATTTACGATGAAAATGGATAACATGATTATATGAAAATGTGTATTTTATTTTTATCAACCATCTTTTACAGCCAGTGAGTGTGAGTAATAGGCATGATTAAACTTGAGAAAACATGGGACATTTGTTCAATTGAAAACTAGTTTAAAAAATCTTCAAACTAGCAGGTATTAAAAATATTCAGTTACCTTACTAGAATAAACCTTGTTAACTCAAGAACATTATTATTATTTCAATATAAGGCTTAAATAGAAAAAAGTTTAGCAGTTTTAGAGATATATTTTCAGGAACGCTATCAGTTAAAAACTCTGGTAACTTCTTCCCAAATAATATATATATATATATATATATATATATATATATATATATATAATTTAACTTGTTATACTCAATAATTATCTTTCCTCACTTTCTTGAGTTGGCCTTATATGGTGTTTGTAGAAAATTATGTGTTGCATAATTTCCTTAAAAATCATCATTAGGGGCCTCCCCTGGTGGCACAGCGGTTGAGCGCTGGGCTGCGAAGCTGCTCACAGCCTCTGCAGCACCGGTTTGATCCCTGGCAGCCAGCGAGGGTCCCACTTGGCACACAGACCTCTCCTGCCACACCTGCTGCTCCCCTCAGCAGTGTATTTCATCAGTCTGTCTGTTCTGTTCCCCACTCTGTCTCTGGTGAGTTCTTTCACCCTCCCATGCTTCTGACTGTACCCAGTGCTTGTATAAATAAATAAATAAATAAATATTTTAAAAAATCATCATTAATAGATAATATCAGTCTTTTTGGGAAACTCCAGCACTGTGTTACTGTAAACAGATATTTAAAGGAAGTCTAAGCTTAACCAGTATAATAATTTAATGTAGTTACTTGGCCTACTGTTCCATCTACTGATTCTTGATTTCATTTTTAATAATCAAGCCTTATTTGCTTTTTGCCCCCAGCATAATTTTCTTCCTTGGCAAGTTGTCAGCTCAAGTAGTTTGGAGCATCTAAAGATATGATGAGAATAGTACAGAGACATGAACTGTATTTAATTAAATTCTGATCAGGCAACTAAGTAGCACAATGAATAATTGCTGTTCACAAACCTTTAAACTACTATTGCCAACAGAGTGTATGAAGACTTGCTTCTAACTTGATAATCACCAGGGTTCATTCATATTTCTAGACAAAACCCAGACTTCGTTTACCACCTTTAAAGCTGCAAACCTTTGCCTCCTGCCTCCTGACACACCAATTATTATACTAAAAGTTTTGAAAGGGAACTTGCAGAAATTTCTTTGCATTTGGAAATAATAGCTACAATTTGTATACCACAAATGACATTGTATATCACAATATCTAAGCAGATATATTCACATTTATTTATCCTCTTGGAATAAAAGAAAGACAGTATATTACCAGGCAATCCCACACATTTAGCTCCCATACATAAATAATACAAAACAGGAAAATAACAAGAAAAATATGCATCTGTATCCTATTGAGAAGATTAAAAAAACAGAATGCGCTTATAACTAAGTTCATTTTCTGCTATTAAACATTTATCATGCACACATAATCAGTACATTTATCTATCAGGAAACCTTATTAAACCAGAAAATGAATACTGAAAAATGTCATAATTAAACACTATTTTAATTGCTTGGGAAAAAAAAAAAACAGAATGGAAGAAACAGTGGAGCTGATGTTATAGTACTAATTGTTTCTGCCAACACAATGCAGTAATCAGCTTTCAACCAAGTGTATGAATAACTCAGCACTTGGTTTCAATCATGATTAATAATTTAAAGTAAGTAAAGAATGAGATTCTACCACGTACAAGGTGAATGGCATGAGCACTGCTAGGTGAAAAAAAGGTCAAAAACAACCAATAAGCAGTGGTTAATAATAATTATTCTCTTCAATTGGGATGAATGTCATAGTTTTCACATACACAAATCTGTGAATTGTTGCTAGGAAATTTGACTACAATTTGCATATTACTTGGGAGATACTTTACATTTTTGAATTTTCTTATCAATATTTAAGTTAAACAGGACAGTGCTCAAAAAGGTTATGAAATAACCGTTATTAAAGGTATAAGTAATAGGTTTGAGAGGAAAGTTGTGTTTATGTTTTACCCTGGTCTTTTTTCTAATGCATTTCTTTCCATAAAGTCCTGATTTGATTTGTAATAACTGACTTTTTTTCCATCTCCTATCATCACTAATTTATTGTCTCTAAAGAGTTTATATGCACAGAGTCATCTCAAACAATATGAGATCAAGTGTATTTTATACACTGACCCGAGGGCAGCATACTTTCCTTAGTTTTTGATGGGTAGATTTTTAGTATCCTATTTTTGCCAAGGAATCTATAAAGTAACATCACTGAGACTGTCAGTTTCTCTGACAAGATAACTTGAAAGCAGAATTGTGTGAACTAGAGGAGGTTCGAGTTTACCCCAGGCTCAGTGAATTGCACAAATAGCAGTTTAATCTGCAGATGCTGAAGCCAAAAACAAGGGGAAACTCAATCCAGGTTTAGACTAGGCGTTCTTTTTTTTTTTTTTATTTTCTTGCAGTTGATGTTTTAAGACTTTTAGTGCTGCCACTTAAATTCCAATTTCCTCACATTAAAATTCCAATTTCCTCACATTGATGCATCCTGAATTTTCTTGGAGATAATTAGAATTATATTTTCAGATCAAAATTTTAGGGAATATTTGATACCATTTCACATAAAATCAAAACAGGTTTCATTTTTAAAAAGAGGACTTCATTTTTTAAAAAGAGGATTAACATTCAAAAATGACAATTTATATGCATTTCTCACCCAAGCCAATTGTCCTCTCTGAAAATACTTGATATATTAATGTTAAATGTGCTGTATCTGTAACTATAACTACAGATATATTTCTAAATTTTCCACAATAATGTAACTGAGTAATATGCAGTCTGGGAAGTTAATCTGTAATCAAACAAACATGATGCAAAATTCATATGCTCTGCTTTTTAAATGCACAATCTTGGGTAATTTGATTACACTCCACGATATACAATATCCTCACTTTTAAAATGAAGTAGTGACACTGCTTTGATAATGTGCTATGAGGAGTTAAGAATCAGGATATTTATCATAGGAAAATAAAATTTGCAATTTTTAACAATAAATAATGCTGCTGATTGTAATTTCTAAAAAAAAAAAAAAATCAGGATCCCTACTGCAAACACATTTTCTATAAAATGTATACTCTATATGAGTACTTATGCTAAGGATCTAGGTTAATCTAGGTTATGGCACAGGTAATATTTTAGCTTAGAGTGATGTACTATTTGGAATATGAAAGATTAGCCAACGGGAGCAAAGGATTCTGGAAATAATAAAAGGAATACAATTTGAGGAGGGTCTAGATAAAAAGAGGACAGAAAACAAGGTTAAAAATTAAATTTCATATGGTCAGAGAAAGAAGTCAGAAGGAAAAAGGAAAAAAAATATTGGATGGTTTCACTTCTGACAGGAATATAGGGGAATCAAATAAGACATCAGTGTAAAAAAAAATAGTAACAGCATAAAACACAACAAAGCAAAAACAGACAATTATAAACCAGAGACATCCTGCAGGGGAGGAGGAGGGAGAAGGCTCAGAGGGAGGGAGGGAGGAGCACAGAGGACTGAGGTGATGGTGCACAGGTGCATTGGTGAAGGAAATTCTAGGGGGCCTATACCTGGGGGAGGGAAACAAACATTATTTAAAAATGAACAATGATGTAAAAAATATATCAATAAAATATTTAAAAAGAATTAAATTCCAACAACAGTCGCCCAAAATATTTCCAGTGAGAATTTCAATATAGCAGAGATGACTGAAGCACATTGAGTCCAATGGAAGTAAGGCTGAATACCACCTATTTCCTGCTCTGTGTTGCCACAATTAGGCCTGATCACTCTCATTCCTTCTGGAAAATGTTTCGTCTACTCATGCCTTATAAGGCATGCTTCAAGGACTAAAAGTTAAGTAAGATGAATAGGACAAGAGGACATAATACTAAAATAGTCAGTAATTCAGCAGGAGCAGGGATTTCAAAAGATGTAACTAGGGAAACCAGCAGAATACGAGATTGATATTCTCAGCTATGCTTTCATTTTTCCATCTTGGAATCCTTAGAAATAGCAGGAAGGGTGCATATTTTCCCACAGCATAGATGACTTCTAGTAAATTGTTAAGGATATTAAAGAAAAGGGTGATTCTAGATGCCTGGAACAACATGGATCCTTAGGCTATCCATAAAAAAACAGATGTTCCCATACAATGGAAGCTTGAGAAATCCCATAAGTGGAATGTTCACTTTTTTTTTTTCTCCCTCACTGAATCTCTTCAAAACCTACAGTGTTGAATAATTACTTCTTAAATGAACCTTCATTCTTGCATATAGTAGGCCTCTTTTTCTTTGTGATACCCAAAGATATATTACAAAAGCCTTACTTGTTCTGAATCTTATTTTTTACTGACTTACATTATACAATTGGAAAAGACGATGAAAAATTTCATTTACAAAAGATATTAAATTTACAAAAGTTTTTTTTTTTTTTTTTAAGATTTATTTTTATTTTTTTTATACAAGCACTGGGTACAGTCAGAAGCGCAGGAGGGTGAGAGAATTCACCAGAGCCAGAGCGGGGAGCAGAGCAGGCAGAAGGACCGAAGTACACTGCTGAGGGGAGCAGCGGGAGGCAGGAGAAGTCTGCGCGCCATGTGGGACCCTCCTCTGGTGGCCGGGGAGCAGCCGGGGATCGAACCGGCGCTGCAGAGGTTGCGGGCAGCTTCGCAACCCAGCGCTCAACCGCTGCGCCACAAGGAGAAATTTGGCAGAGCTCTCCATATTAATCAAAATTGTGTTGTAATAAACTGGTCCTGTCCAGGATAGTAATGATCTGTACTACAATGTGATAAAATCAAAAACATTTGATGCATGCAACGTTAGTACTGGCTTTCAGGTTATAGTTTTAATTATATCTCAAATCTAAATTCTTTTTCTTTAACTCATGTCTTGAATTGTCTTCCAACATGAAAAAAAAATCACCTTAGAATTAACTTGACTGTTTATAGTAAGTCAAATTGAATTTAAATTTGTCTCATATACTTACTTTGTATTTTTCCTAAAGGATGGGAATAAAGTGAAGCCAAAGAACCTAGGAATGATTCTTTTTAGCAGAAAAGGACAGACACCAGAAGTCTTTAGAATGTGCAAAATATTTAGAAACTGAGATACTATTTGGTAAACCAATCTTAGTTTCCATGACATTGATTTGAATGGGAGTTAAGATCAGTTTACTGGTGCAGGTGTTAAGATGGTACATTGCCTATAAAGAATTTTAAAATAATAATAAAAGTGATTTAGCATTATATGACAATACCAAATGATGTACCACATTCACCCAAATTCCACCCTACCCCTATTTTGACTTGTCATTGATTCTAGATAAATGTTTGTTTCGAGTCTTAAATAGCTTGTGACCAATACATGACTTTATTTATTTTATTTTTTTAAAGATTTATTTATTTGTTTGTTTGTTTATTTATTTATACAAGCACTGGATACAGTCAGAAGCACGGGAGGGTGAGAGAATTCACCAGAACCAGAGCGGGGAGCAGAGCAGGCAGAAGGACCGAAGTACACTGCTGAGGGGAGCAGCGGGCGGCAGGAGAGGTCTGCGCGCCATGTGGGACCCTCCTCCGGTGGCCGGGGAACAGCCGGGGATCGAACTGGCACTGCAGAGGCTGCGGGCAGCTTCGCAACCCAGCGCTCAAACGCTGCGCCACCAGGGAGGCCCCAATACATGATTTTAAGTCTTTCCAAAAAGGAGTGGTTCTAGGTCTCTATAGTGTTATGCCTCCTGCCTTGCCTAGTGTCTCCAGAGCCCCAGCCATCAGCTTCTCTAGAGGTCTGAGAAGGGGGAGATATGTGAGCTTACCTCCACAAAGAAAGGGAAAGAGGGGAATCTGGACACTATTTCAAAGTACAAGGAAGGAAATCATTTTCAGTGGTACTCTGTCTAAATTTTGCCTTTTAAAAATGGGGTTTAGGTATAATATTTTCTAGTATCATATTCCTTTTGTTTCATTGTGGATTAAATATTGTGGTTTCCTAAGGTTAGGCAGGAGGATGTTTCCATTGTAAAATACAATGTGAGTCCCAAATATATAACTTTCAAAGAATCTTGGGGACACAATATTTTTATACATTGAAGTTTTAACAGGGTGGTCCTCAGGAAAAGGTGAGGTTCCAGGTTCCCTGCCCCACCCAAGGGAGGGTGGAGCTGAGAAGGATTAGCTAGAGAGGAGACAGGGAGAAGGAAGGAAGCAGGATGGAGAGCCAGAAGGAGACCTGGAGGAGCACATGGAGCAGAGAGACATGTGAAGAAACTACACTTGCTTCTTGGCCTTGGACAATTGAACAGACGTGGGTGAGACCTGTGGGGTGAGTAACAATGGCAGCTTTTTATCTCAATTTTGATTTTGCTCTTTTCCTTACAGACTTGTCTGGCTGTTTCTGACCCTTTTCTGTGGGTCCCCATAGGAAGGTGCTTTGTCCTTGTGGCAGGCTTGGCCTCAGTGGCTCTGCTTTGGGCCAACCCTGTTTGGCTGGGCATTTGCCCACTAAGGGATGAGTAACTATGCGTGCTTGATTTGGAAACTTTATTCTTCCCCTTTTCTGTATTACACACTAACTGTATTAAAATTCCTTTCCATTGAAGATCTTATACAGCAGAGTCTGTTTTATCTTGATGTGGCAGATGGCAGGACCTATTTAGAATGGATAGATTTGGGGTTCTGGGGTGCCCCTTTCCCTGCCTTGTAACAAAGGCATCTTGTAATAAGAGAAACTTAAATAACTTAATATACCACTTATGTGGTTCTCTCAAGTGTCTTACAGACATTATACAAACTTGATTATGATCTTTCTTTTTATAAAGCCATAGTTGATGGATTGACTTTTTCCCCCCAGAAACTAGTTAAATTGTTTCTCAGAAATCAAAGAGCTCAAATAGGAAATAGAAATGGATTCTATCATTCTTGTATATACTAGCGCTACACCATGGTTATAGATTCTCTTATTTCATTTAATTTTTTTTTGTGGCAATGCTTTACTAAAAAGAACAAAAATATTTGAAAGAGATTATGTATAGGATCCTTATACCTTAGCATTCTATCTTCTCAATTCAGATATTGTAAGGAAAATGTCAACCATTCCTGTTTTTTTTTTTTTTTTTTTTGTGGGACCCTTGCCGGTGGCCGGGGATCGAACTGGTGCTGCAGAGGCTGCGGGCAGCCTCGCAATCCAGCGCTCAACCGCTGTGCCACCAGGGGAGGCCCTCAACCATTCCTGTTTTTAAGATATTTAGAACTGGGTGATAGGCCAGAAGTACAGAGGGTGAGAAGATTCACCAGAGACAGAGACACAGTGGGGAGAACAGGTGGATCTACTGAAATACACTGCTAAGGGTAGCAGTGGGCAAGATAGGAGAGGTCTGCTCCACCATGTGTATTAGCTACCTGGACAGAGACTGAACTCAGGCCACAGAGGCGATAGTGTGATAGTGCTGGGACTTAACCCTACACCACCAGGGAGGCCCCAAAATGTTAATGGAAAAGCATTTATTCCCAAACTTGAACTAAGCATCAAATTCAAAAACACTGGGATTTGGGGGGCTTAAAATACCCTAGTAGAACAAAATGAAGTATAAAATGGTAAAACACATTTCTGATAAACTCAGCATTCAAATCCATTCAGTTGAAAGTTATAGAAAATCTGACCCAAACTGGGCAAACCTAAAGACCAAAAGAGAGGGGGGGGAAAAACTTTATAGGGTCATGATTTAATTGGTTCATGTACTCCCACAGCCCAGAGTTATGTTTAGTCTAGTGCTTATCTTAACTCAACAACTGATAAAGCCAAGATCTAATCTCATTTTCTTTATTTCTAAAATCACTACCATTTTCAGAAATCCCTGAGTTCCAAGTTGTCTGTCAGAAACCTGTAGTGTTTTCTGCTATATAATTGGAATGTTTGTGTTTCCCAAAATTCATATAGTAAGATAATTAAAGACCAAGGTGGCTCGTGTGTGTGTGTGTGTGTGCATGTGTGTGTGTGTAAAATATATGAAAATGGCATTTGGGAGATGATTATATCATGAGGGAGGCACCTTATAAAAGGGATTAATGTTCTTATAAAAGAGATCTCACAGTGCTCAGTAGCTCCTTCTCCCATGTGAAAATACATTGTCAATAAACTATCCCAACAACAATGCACCTGCTCATTGAAATTAAATACCATTGATTCTGAATGACAGGATTCACCTAGTGTTTCCACCATTGAATGAATCATTTTTAGAGACTTTTACGACGAGAAAAACAGGGAATACATGCTGGGGAAACAAACAAGCTTTGTCCCATCACAGCACCTACAATGTTATCTTTTTACTTTTCAAATTCAAGTTTGTATATGATAAAACTGGTTAAATCATAGCAAGGAATATAAATGAAGAGTCAAGGGAATTTGGAAGAAGATGCAATGGTAATTTCCATGCTATTTGTATATTCTGCGCTGAGAACTATTAAACGGAACAGAGGGCCAAAGGGACCTTAACAGTTATGTGACATCAGTGTTTTCTACAGAGTATTGAGTTATAGTCAGCTTTTATTAGAATAGCTGATGATAGGAAATTGCAAATAATTTTAGTGATTTTCAGACCATTTAGTGTGTTTTTTAAAAACTGATTGCTTGACTTGAAAATTAACCAGGAAATCAGTGTCATATTATAAAACAGTTGATTATGGTCTTGTGGTTCTTCCTTTATGAAAGAAGTTTTCATATCTTTTTTAAATAACTTAGTATCTGATTAATAAAAATAAACTTTATTCTGCTAGCCAATAAACTATTCCAACAATCATGCTTTTACTTCATATTATAAGTCCAATATTTTGTCTCACTATTTGTATTAGAATTTATACAATCCTTCACTATGATATAGCATATATTGGTATCTAAATTCTGTCATAGAAAATCCTAACTCCAATTTACTAATTCCAATGTCTTCTCTTACATCAAGAAAATAAAATAATTATTTCAGTATTTTCCCTTAAATTTTCTTGGAAAGGAAGGATCACTTATAGTGATGGGAGGTACAGCTAAAAAGCAAACTCAAATTTGTTGGACTGATATTATTTATCATAGTACAATTTAATTTATGCAGATGTAGTCTAATTGTATTGGAGGCAAAATTATAATGCTGAAATGACAGGATTCCACACTGGACTTATAGTTCTCATAGTGAATCTGCTCATAAATATTATAGGTTTTTAATTTCAGAAGTTTATTTTAACCTTGATCTGACTTAATCTCTTCCAATTATTTAAAAGATTATATTGTACCTACTAGGGAAAATGGAAAATGAATGTGACATGACCTGATAATCATCTTATTATTAATCCATTGCCAACATATAGAGTGATTAAGATGATTTAATAGTTTCTTGTTTGCTACCCACCTGCTTTGTAAGGCTCTAACATGAGTTCAATGTTTACTACCTAATCAGGTCACAGTGTTATCCAAACTCTAAGTTATATTTCAGTTAAATCAAATGCTGATTAAAATGCTAGACTTCTTAACATTTAAAACAATTTCCTGAGTTTAACATTACAAGAAACAAGAGAGCCTTTTAAAGGTAACATTTCTTCTGTCAGCACTCGCTCCCCACCCTTCTGATTTAGAACCTACATTTTCTTTGAGGAACATTTTTACCAGTACTTATTATCCTTCAACGCTATTGATGCTGTTCCCACTTCCCAAGAACCCATAGATAATGTTTTTTTTCCCCCTAGGACTTTGTAAAATAGAAGTTTCGCCCTTTTTAAAAAAAATATTTTCCAGCTTAAGTGGCATAAAAAATAAGTTTTGAAGCTAATATATTTATTTTGATAAAAATAATAATAAAGGAAACTGATATTAATGGACATTTCCAGGTAAACTATGAATGAAACTAACAGCAGAGAATGCTTTGGAAAGAGAGAGAACTAGGCTCTTCATAACATTGTATTCATTGCTGTATCAAACATCTAAAATAAATTATACTGAAGATATTTTCAATAGACTGAGCCAACAAACCTATTAAGTAAAGTTCAATATTTGCTTCCAGTTCTGCTTTCTCCCTAGAGATAAATATCAAAAAGAATAATGTATAAATCTTAAATGTACTTTCCATAAATCCCCATCAAGACATAACAGCAATACCATGCCATTTTCTAGACAATTCCCAAAAAGTAAATGACTTCAGAATTTTCATTGTATACATTTTACTAATTTAAATTTTTCATTTTAATGAAACCATATAATGTCAACTATTTTGTATCTTTTTGCTGTCAGTGAGGTTTTTATATTCTTCTGTGGTAGTATTGTTTTTTTTTTTAAAGATTTATTTATTTATTTTATACAAGAACCAGGGTACAGGCCAGATGTGCGGGAGGGTAACAGGATTCACCACAGACAGAGCAGGGAACAGAACAGGCAGATTGACGAAACACACTGCTGAGGGGAGCAGCGCGTGAGACAGGAGAGGTCTGCTGCTCCATGTGGGACCCTCGCCAGTGGGCTGGGATCGAACTGGCACTGCAGAGGCTGTGGACAGCTTCACAGCACTGCGCTCAACCACCTGCACCTCCAAGGGATGGTGTGTGGTGTGTGTGTGTGGGGGTGTCTCTGTGTGTGTGTGTGTGTGTATTATCAGTATGTTTTTTGGTATTGAGTAGTAGTCTATTTTGTGAATATGCTAACATTTGCTTTCTATTCTACTGATGAACATTTTGATTGTAGTTTTTGATTATTATTAAAAAAATTCCTGCTAAGCATTACTATACATGTCTTGAGTGACATTTTCTAGCTATTTCCTATTTGTTGCCCTTGTTTTTTTATTTTTCTCTTTTACTCTTCTTTACCTTTATTAGTTTGTTTTCTACTTATTTTTTGCCTTTTCTGATTTTGACTTAACATTTTATATGATTCCAGTTTCTTTCCTCTTAGAATATCAAATATATTTCTTTGCAAAAAAAGTATGTATTTGAATTAATTTAAATTCCATTTTAAATATACTGTTACTACTTCATGTCAGAGTATTCACAAATATCCCCTTCCATTCCTTATAATCCTGTTGGCATTAACTTGCTTATCCATAAACTGTAAGCACCTGATGCAATGTTGAGATTATAATGAGTAAACTGTGACCTATTATTTCAATTAACAATAAGAAAAAATATAAGAAAATAATAAGAAAAATGTTGTTTCATTTTCCCCTTTCTTTGTGGAGATAATAGCTTCTTTCCCTATTACAAAACAACTATATGCCAACAAATTCCTTCAATTTTGTTTATCAGAATTCTTGAATTCTCCTTCTTTTGAAAGATGAAACTCTGAATTCAAATTTTTATGTTGGTGTTTTTTTTTTTTAATATTTAGAGACTTCCCCTCTACTTTCTTCTTACTTGCATCATTTCTGAGATGTTAGATATAATTCTTATCTTTGTGTCTAATCTTTGTGATATTTTTCCCTTTGGTTTCTCTCAGGATTATTTTTATGTGATTTTCTGCAGTATCAATATGATATACCTAGCTATGGTACAATTGACATTTGACTTCCTTCTTTTTTTTTTTAAGATTTATTTATTTATACAAGCACTGGGTACAGTCAGAAACACTGGAGGGTAAGAGAATTCACCAGAGCCAGAGCAGGGAGCAGAACAGGCAGACTGATGAAACACACTGCTGAGGGGAGCAGCAGGTGGCAGGAGAGGTCTGCGCGCCATGTGGGACCCTCCCTGGCGGCCAGGGATCTAACCGGCACGGCAGAGGCTACAGGCAGATTCGCAGCCCAGCGCTCAACCGCTGCGCCACCAGGGGAGGCCCTGACTTGCTTCTTATCCTCTGAACCTCCTGGATCTAAGGTTAATTTGGATGGACTGAACATAAATTTACATTAATAATTACCACTGATGTTCATTCATATTATTATTGTTTGGGGGAAATTATAAGTCATTTCTTTTTAAAATATTTCTTCTGTTACTTTCTCTTTTTTTCTCCAAATGGTATTCCCATTATCCCTACCTCATACCTTTTCTATTTTCCCCACAAAGGAGTTCAACAAGATGGCAGAACAATGAAGATGCCTGTAGGGTAAAGAAAATGTCAGGCTTTTCTGCCCTTCCGCCATCAGGATAGATGATGGATCCTTGTCCTGAATGCATGCCTGATGGCGGGCACCTGGAATAGGGTGTGGGCATAGGTAGATGGGATTCAGCTGAGTTAAGACTGTGCTTTTTAAGGGCGGCGTCACGGGGACGCCAGCAGCAGCAGCAGCCGCCGCCGCAGCCGAAGCCGAAAGAGAAGCCGAGAAGCAGCAGAACGAACTCCAAAGAGCCCAGATAGAGTGAAGACTTGCTGGGGGCTGGGAGGCCTGCCAGCCTCCCAGCCCCCCAGCCAGCACCCCTGCCTGCTATATGCCTGGTGAACCCCAAATAAAAAACCTGCAAAACTACTGAGGACTCTGACTCCTCCTTTACCCGGTCTGCATGGGATCAGAAAACCTGCACCATGTCCAGTCCGGCCTCTACAATGCCTCTTCTACATATTTACAGCTAAATTATATGTAAATGAAGACAGTGATCCCTGAGTGGTGAACAGATGGCTATTGTATGTTTCAAGAGAGTTAATATGAAAAAAAAGGAGCAGAAAAACAACAATTTAACTGTGTTTAAGCTAAGACTAGAACAATGCAACTCAAGAAAGGGAAGATCAGTTGCTATAGTTTCTCTGCCCTTGTTGACAGAAGGACTCACTCATTGGGGACTTTAGTACCTGGGGACTATGCTGGTGAGGGTGGTACATGGAGTCAGGGCATAGGAACGAAGATCTACCTTCAGAGGAATATAGGAGTAAAGGTGCAGAGATCCATGGCAGATTGCCTAAGTAGCAGACTGACACATACAAACATAGACACTATACAGTAGGGTAGTATCTAAGCACCCAAAGCCAGAAAATGAAACATCCTGCACCCTCACTGTAGGGTAAGGAAAAATGTCAGTCTTTTCTGCCCTCCTGCCATCAGGATAGATGATGGATCCTTGTGGTCCTGAATGCATGCCTGATGGCGGGCACCTGGAATAGGGTGTGGGCATAGGTAGATGGGATTCATCTGGGCTGAGACTGGGCTTTTAAGGGCGCCATCATGAGGATGCCAGCAGAAGCTGAAAGAGAAGCAGAGAGAGAAGCAGAGCAGCAGAAGCAGAGATCACCGGAGAGCCCGGATAGAGTGAGGATTTGCAGGGGGCTGGGATGACTGCCAGCCTCCTGGCCCCCCAGCACCCCTGCGTGCCATGTACCGGGTAAATCCCAATAAAAGACCTGCAAAAACCACTGAGGACTCTGACTCCTCCTTTACCCGGTCTGCATGGGATCAGAAAATCTGCACTGTGCCCATGTCCTGCCCTTACACTCACATAGGGGTGCTTAAGGACAGTGGACAGTCTTAGAGATTTAAAGTGGAATATGTGCCAGATGGTGATTGTTCTATTGAGCTCAGGGCACTTAGATGTGAATAGCAAGAGCCCAAACTGGTGAGAAGTGCTGGATTTGGTTCACCTGTGCCTCCATATAGCCAAGTTACCTTGAGGTTTATTAACACAAAATATCTGGTTCACTAGCAGGAGTGTCAGTTTTTGGGGAGGGCAGGCTGGTAAAACCTCGATAGCAACTAAATAGCAGATATTAGCCGGAATTCAAAGCACCCAGGCTTAGTAACAGTCACAAATACCCCAGGACAAGGTTATGTATTAAAAGTAAAGGGAGGGAATAAACCCCAGCCCTTGACTCCATTCCAAGTCTGACTCCATCAAGGTGCTCCAAATACTAGCTGATCACAGAAACAATATGCCAGAGCTGAGCCACAGCTAAGAAGTTGAAGTTAGTAGAAGATTATTCTGGATGCTTTAACTGATGGATTCACTTAGGGAAGGTGGTATCTCCCTAAGTATCTCCCCCTAGTCTCATTCAAATTTGAGTACCTGAAACATTGTAGGAAACTTGAAGTCTTTGTACTCATTAGCAACAAACTTCTGGTAGCATACTGCCCTGTTTCCTATCTTTAACCCCTTGCCAGCACTAGTGCCCTGGTTATCCAAACAGGTTCAGAGGCATCAGTCTAATAAGCAATATATATATTGCTTATTGAACCAGATAGTTTGCATTAATAAACGTCTCTCTCAATATATATTTATATATTATTTACTTATTATATATATATATATATTATTTACCTTCCTAGGTATATAACCTAAATTATATCCTGCAGCCAGTAAATACAACACAAGGACAGTTCAAGGAAAAGAAAAGAAAACTACTGATTTCAACCCACAAAAACTAAACTAAACATGAAGAGAATGAGGAACATACTATAAACAATGCACCAAAAAAAAAAAAAAAGACCTCTGACAGAAGTTTCAATTCAGCAGATGTATCACCAATTAAAAGATATCTATCTTTCTGTTCTGCAAGCATCCCAGGTTGGGCAGCTTAACAGAGAAACTTGGAGCCCTTGGCATCATCCCAGGTTAGGAGAAAAACAAGTCAGAAGGAGATAGTAACTTGGGCCTCCTGCAAATCTTTTACATGCGCTTGGCTCTCATAGCCATTCTCTGTTGATCTCCATTGCACTCCAACACATGGTCCTTTACCACACCCTGTCCTCTGTAACACCATCTTTATATGCTCATCCTCTCGGCTCGGGTGTGCCCATGTACGCATGCCCACGCAATACTTTAGGTGCCCACCATCAGGCATGAGTACTCCTAGCCCATACTCTTTAGCCCCTCATGCATTCGAGGCTACAGGTGATAGCCACAGAGACCTATGACACAAAAGCCTGATCAATTTACATTTACCCTACATTATCAAAACTTTCATGGGGTTCTTTGAACAGTGTAAAAGTTACTGAGGGTTGGGCCTCCCTGATGTCGCAGCCAGTTGAGCAGAGTGCTGTGAAGCTGTCCGCAGCCTCTGCAGTGCCGGTTCGATCCTGGCCAGCTGTCAAGGGTCCCATATGGCACGGCCGACTTCTCCTGTCTCACCCGCTGCTCCCCTCAGCAGTGTATTTCGTCAGTCTGCCTGTTCTGTTCCCCTCTCTGTCTTTGGTGAATTCTCTCACCCTCCCATACATCTGACCTATACCCCAGTTCTTGCATAAATAAATAAATCTTAAAAAAACAACAACAGTATGTCAATAGACTAAAATACACAAACATAATCCATCAAAATTGAGAGCCCAGAAATAAAACCACGGACTTATATGGACAGTTTACCACAAAGTAGCCAAAAGTATACATTAGAAAAAAAATCCCTTCAACAAATGTTGGGAAAACTAGACAACCACATATAAAACAATGAAACTCACACTATGCAAAATATACATAATCAATTCACAATGGACTAAAGACTGAAATGATAAATCATAAAATGAACAGAAAAAAAAAAGTAAAAACACTCCTGAACATTGACTTCATGAATTTTGGGGGGACTTGACTCCAATATCAAGGAAACAGAACAAAAATTAAACAAATGGGGCTATATCAAACTAAAAATTCTGCACAGCATAAAAAACTATCATTAAAATACCTATTCAAAAGTTGCTTGTCATGATTTATCATGAGGTGAATGCAAACCATTATCACAATTAGCTATGATCTCACAACTATGAAAATGGCCATATATAAAGTTTTGAAATAAGTGTTAGCAAGAATTTGTAGAAAAAGCAACACTTTTGGTGTACATGTAGACTGGTCCAGCCCCTGTGGAAAACAATATGGAGGTTTCTAAAAATATTAAAAATAGATCTTCCATATAACCCAGTAATACCACTCATAGGAATCTATCCAAAGAATAAAAAATACTAATTTGAAGGCATATATGGATTCCTTTGTTCATTGCAACATTATTTTCAAGAGCAAGGGAGTGGAAATTGCTGAAGTATCCAAGGACAGATGAGTGGATTAAGAAGATGTAGTACATATAACAACAGAATACAAATGAGTTGCTTTTAAAAAAATGATGAAATCTTGGCATTTCTGACAATACGGGTTATAGCAAATAAGCCAGAAGAAAATACCAGATGTTTTCACTCATATAGGGAATATAAAGGGGTGAAAAAGGGACAGACACAACTAAATCTAAACAAAAGATAGAAATCTGACTGCAGTATGCAGGCTATTAAATGGGTGGGACGGGACTGTGAAGTGAGAAGCAGATCCAGAAAGGAGGTCCTCAGTGCTTTTGGTGTTATGGCAATATGCATCTCAAAAGGTGTCAACATACACCTTAAATCATACCATGTTGTAGACCAATTGTATCTCAATAGGAGAGGGAGAACATGGGGAGCAAAATATAAAGGATGCCCAATGGACTATGGTGGAAGACTATGGATGCACTGGTACAGGCTGTGGTGTGGTAACATACATCTGAAAGGTGTGATCCTATACCTCTTAATCATATACAGTGTTGTAAACCAATGTTACTTCAAATACACACACAAAAAAATGAACACACTTAATTTTAATCTCAACATAGTCACAATGCATAATTTTCCTTCATCATTCCATGAATTGTATTTTATTTAATATAACTGTATTTAATACAATTAAATTCAGTTCCTTTGTTTACTATTTGTGTATTATACATTTTTATATGTTATACTAAAAATATATGTTTATATGTTTACTATTGCATAAATACCTTTAAGAGATATGGTTCTGGGGGTGGGGAACAAACACCTGAGTGTTGATATGATATATTGATATCTTTGACTAACCACTTTTCTGATTTTTTATGGCTTGCATAGAATTAATATTTAAACCCTACAAAACTTATTTCCTTGTGTTTTATCCCTTAGAGTTCTGGAAGAACACAGAAAAATGAATTCATTAAATGGAGATAATTTTAATTAAAAGACTTTTTACAGATAGGGTTAAGAGACACAAGAAGTATTCAAAGCCCCTGGGGACAAGCAATGTTTTACATAAGTTAAAAACTCCTGTGCCTGAAGAAAATGGTATAGTCAGTATCTAGTGGAAGCTGTTGTGATGGAAAATAAACCACCCAAAAGTAGCAAAGTATTGAGGAAAGTATTGCTCAAACTGGGGCCAGGCAGGATCAGAGTAAACAATTATCCTCATCTTCTGCTGCTCTCAAGACAATTTTAACTCCCATTACCCAATCCCATTTGGAAGACAGAGGGTAAAGGGATTCAAGTGATAAAGTTCATGGAGGTCAACATAAAGAGATGGAGAAAGGATCTCAAGAATAAGTGGCAAAAGAACTAAAAGATAAAACTATTTAAATATTTAAATCAATCCATAAAATGTCATATGACAACCTCTTCTTAAGTATTTATTATCTAATTACAAATGTGGGATTGATAATGCTATTTTTCATTGAATAGTGAGCTCTTTTGGCATTAGTTCTGGATGTAAACTTAATGGTTCAGGAACTTACTATGTATTGAAATATGTTTTGAATTATAATTATCAATGTTTTCTGAGGGAGTTATAAAAATTAACAGCTTCATATAATGTTGGTGGAAGTATAATTTTGTATAACCTTTGTATAGAATAATTTGGTATATTATTTGAAAAAAAATTAAATATGTCTAGATCTATATTCTAAAAGTCAATGTGTAGGAATTTATTTTACAAAAATTATCAGACAAGTGTATATGGGGCATAAATACATAATGTGTGTATACATACATATATGTATGCATGCATATGTAACTGCATTCATAGTTACAAAACTTGGAAGCAATTGAAATATGCTAACAGATTCTTTAAATAAATAAAATATGGCACATGTATAAAACACTATGCTATCAAAGAACTTTTTATATTACCACTGCTGTGTACTACACATTTTTAATAGAAAAAATGTGCATACCATAGAATATAGTGCATGATGCCACTTATATTTTGTATTTTTCATTTTTCTAGAATGTCACAGAAATAGAATCACTGCATATGGACCTTTTGCATTTCATTTATTTCATTTAGTATAATGCTTTTAGATTCATTAATTTTTCCCAAGTATGAGTTGTTTATTATTATTATTTTTTTATTACTGAAGAGTGATCCATTTTATGGCTATACTTGTTTCTTTTCCCATTAGTGGATAGATATTTGGGTTGTATGGAGTTATAAACATTGTATACCAATTTTGGGGTAGGCAAAGGTCTCATTTCTCTTTTGTAAACACCCAAGAGTGCAATGTCTGGATGATGTGGTAAATATGCATTTAAACTTATTTTAAACACCTCCACATTCTTTTCAAAGCTGCTGTACTATTTTGCATTCCCACCAACAACATATGAGGGTTAAAGTCTATTTCTTAGTGTTTTTCAATGCGCATTGATAACTTCTTATAATCAAATTGATAATAAACAATTTCTACTTAGTAATGTAATGATAATAAACTTCTTATAATCAAACTGATAATAAACAATTTCTACTTAGTAATGTAATACACTTTATGGGGAAATGTCTTTGGTCTGAGAATAGACATATGAAAGCCATCAACAATTTGTGTTGCCTAAATATTCTAGAATAAAATAAGCATATTAATAAATAATGACATCAGGACAGTTATAAGTTTCATAACTTATAAAATATCTGTTCAACAAACCTTGACAATTGTTGATATCTATCTCTCTAAGTTCTTCCTTTCACCATAAGCGAGCTCAGCTAAAGCAAGAACTTCCTTAATTTTGTTCTTTCCTAAACTTGTATTATAAAAATCTTCACTGCTTTATCATCATCTGCTTGACCTCCATTTCTCATTCAAATTCTATTTATTTATTTTATTAGTAAGTACCCATAGAAATGATTCTCACACAGAAGATGGAATTTATATACTAGAAAGCCATGTGCTAAATTTTGCAGTTTTATATTATTCTACTTTCCCATAACTTACTAAGATACATTTCAATTTCAAAGAGACAATCAGGAAACAAATTATGTTTTACTCTTATTATCTTATTCATTAAGGATTTTGTTTTCCTGTGTACTGTTGTCAGTAAGTAATTATAAATTTATTTCTCTTGTATTTCCTGAGGTGAGATGCAAAATATAAAAATAAAAATCTGTGTCCCAATTATTTCAACTTGAGATAGTTTCACCTCTCCAATTTGCTGTTTTGAGATTAATCATGTTTCTATCACATTGACTTGGAAAGGTCACTCTGCCCATGCCTTTCCCCCCAAGGACTGTGTCACTCTTAATTATTGAGGACACTGGTAAAAATCAATTTTCAGGGGCAGATAAGACCATCACATGTAAACTATAACTTGCCCTCTAATCATCAACTGAATTTTACTTTTACTGAGTTCAGTATATATTTTATTAGTGCTTTTCCGCTTCTACTGCATAGGATGCATATTGCTAACCTATTAAGTAAAATCGCTTATAGATGTAAAATTTTTATGACTTCTTAAATGTTAATATATGACTTCTTAAATGTTAAAGTGGTAAATAGCTTCTAGAAGCTCAAATGCACTAAATTTCATTTTGTAGCACTCAGCATTTGAAGAAGGAATTCATATTTGTCAACCTAAGATTTTTATAAACTTGTTGCTTTCAATATATGATTGTACAAAAGGCATTAGGGTAATTAGAAGATAATGTCAATGCCACAGTAAATAGCTATGGTCACAAAAGAACAAGTACCCTCTTGTTAGTGGATTATCAAAGAAAAATATTAGGAAATACAAGAATTATGAATTTTAGCTACTTCTACAAACCAAAAAGATAACTTTCTTGGTGCTACCAGATATACCTATCCATAATCTTTCATATATAACTGCTTATATTTCTATTTAAATATTTACTGTAATTAAATGTGAATTTTTTTCTGGGCTAACATAGCCCTTATATTGACTATGTAACTCATGACACAGCAGCATAATCATAGAATGAATAATATAAGAGCTCAGGATAATTTTTCATGTTAGTACCATGGTCATCATTAAAGGGTTGGCATTTAAACCCTTTAAAAAAAGTGGGTGTCTACTTGACCACATTTGAGTCATATGAAGCTGTGTTCCAGAATGTGAATTTCTTAAAAGTGACCCAGGTTAGACTGATGTGCCTTCCACTTTAAAAATATTTTATCCTGGGCCTCCCTGGTGGCACAGTGGTTGAGCACTGGACTGCAAAGCTGCTGGCAGCCTCTGCAGCGCCGGTTTGATCCTCGGCCCCCAGTGAGGGTCCCATATGACGCGACAGACCTCTCCTGCCACTCCCGCTGATCCCCTCAGCAGTATATTTCATCAGTCTGTCTGTTCTGTTCCCCGCTCTGGCTCTGGTTAATTCTCTCACCGTCCCGAGCTTCTGACTGTACCCAGTGCTTGTATAAATAAATCTTTAAAAATATATATATTTTATCCTTCTTACCTGCATCTGTATGCTTATTGCAGCACTATTTACAATACCTAAGATACAGAAACAACCCAAATGTCCAAAAATAGATGACTGGACCAAGAAGATGTGCTATATACACACAATGGAATACTACTCAGCAATCAAAAAAGATAAACTCATGCCATTCACAGCAACATGAATGGAGTCGGAAGGGATTACACGAAGTGAAATAATCAGACGGAAACAGAAAAATATCAGATGGTTTCACTTATAGGAGGAATATAGGGGAACAAAATAAGGAATCAGGAAAAAATAATAATAATAAATTAAAAAAAAACAAAATTAACAGGCAACTATAAATCAGAGACATTCTTCAAGGGAGGGGGAGAGGGAGGGACAAAAAGGGAGGGAAAATCACAAGGGACTATGGAGATGGTGCACAGGTGAATTGGTGGTGGGTATTTTATGGGAACTACACCTAGAGCAGAAGGCATACACTGTACAAAATTGAACAACAATGTAAAAAATATAAGTAAAAATTAATTTTAAAAATATTTTATCCTTCTAATTTATCATTTATAAGTAGGAAAATCAACATGTAGAATTTAAAGCATGTATTCAGTGTTAACTACGTTAACAATGTCAAGTGCTAGTGAAAATGAAAATACAAATTGAAAGTATATTAACGATTTTACACATAAGGTAAAGGACCTCTAGAGTAATCTGCAATGAAGACCATATTATTAGTATATCAGGAGGGTGAGCATCAGCCTTTTCCCAATCCATAGTTCCTTCCAGACAGTGATGTTAATGGATAGAATAGGCAAGATTACACTCATATGTAGCTATATCTATTAATTTTTCAGGGTTATAATAACACATTTAGCTGCTACAGTAACAAAATTATTTACTCACTGCTCTGGAGATTAGAAATCCAGGAGGTGTGCACATGGTTGGTTCCTTCAGAAGGCTGTGAGAGAGAGTCTATTCCATGCTTTTCTTTCAATTTATGATGGTTTTCTGACAATCTTTGGTGCCCTTTGATTTTGAGATGTATGCATCAATTTTGCCTTCAGTTTATATGGCATTCTCCCTTTGTACATATCTGTCTTCTGCCCAAGTTTCTACTTACAAGGGCCCATTCTTTCTGGATTAGAGCCCATTCCAATGACTTCATTTTACTCATGAACCTATACCCAAAAAAGGGGGCAGGAGGTCACATACTGAAGTCCTAATGTTAGGATTTCAACTTATCTATTTATAGGACACTAGTTAATCAATAACTATTGTCTATACAGTTGCTCTGCAAGAAAGAAAAAAAAATGGTTTAGTGAACTCAGAAGCTCTCTCCTAATTTTAGCATCATCCTTTATAGCCAGTTCCAGTTCTTTACCTGCATATCACTGTTTCTCTGAGCTAGACATCCCATGAAGTTTTCTCTTTAGTTCTTTCCCTCAAAAAGGGACTATTTAGAGTCCTGTCCCTTCTCTAAATACTTCTAATTCAATTTTCTCTTAAAAATCATGCAATTAGCGTAAAGTAGAAGTCTAATTACCTGAATGAATTGTAGTCCAATTTGAAAGAGGCTTTCAAGCTATTTTTTTGTTATAAAACTAATATGGAATTTTCTTCCCCCATTTGTTCAGTTATTTTCTAATTTTCCTTCTCCATGAAGTTTAGAATATCTCTACACTTTTGTCCATAATTAATTTTATCCATTGTATTTTTACAAATTAACACATGTCTTTCCCTTTTACTGTAGTAATCTTGCTTTCTGAATTCATCTTTACTTCTTATTTAACACATCTGAATGCTTTCACATTTTCTCTCAGATCTACATATTTAATTCTGCCCAATAATGTATTGTTCTCACTTGACTCTACTCTAAGAAAACCATAGATTTACTCAAAGTCCATACTAAATAGTTTCTTTATCTCAGGATTTTGAACATGAAACTAAATATCCTATCATTTATTCTACATTAACAAAAATTATATCCTAAATTATATCATAAGCAATGATTTCCCCAAGATTCTTTAGGAATTTTTCAGCTGTTAACAACAAATTCAATTCAAAGAATTTAAATAGTATGAAATTGATTACTGTATAATAGTAATTCAAAAATGCAAATTAAGATATATATTAATTCGGAAACACAATGATATCATCATAAATGTTCCAGTTTTTTTTTAATTCCCTTATTGTTGGGGTTGACTTCACCTTTGGGCTTGCATTAAGATGGCTATATCAGTTCAGGACATCTTATCTAGAAACAATGTTCATCAGAAACACAAGTAAATCATTTCCCCAAGTGTACTGAATTTCAAAGTTGAGGGGAAAAATATTTTTAGAACCATTCAATTAATTCTTTGTCATACTGACGAGTTATATCTTAACCCCATGCTTAAACAAACCACTGTCAAGGAAATTAATATCAACATAGTAGACTTAAGGCAAGCCAAAATTAACCTGTAAGGCTAAGAATAGAACAACTTCTGCTGATATGTATGACCATGCAAAAGAGTAGATGTAATCAAAACCAGAATGAACACTGGTGGCTTATTAAAACTCTATGCTAATCCTTCATAGAGAAAACATATATGAGGGCATAATTTAGTCACCACAATGAGACAAAATAACCTGGCATCTTTGAGAACCTTTGGTTCGACTCCTTCTGAACTTCAATTACAATCATTTTTATCTCAAAACGTGTATTTTTTATACTTTTTCCTATCTTCTTTGGGAAGTAAAATGTCATGCCTTCTACCAATTTAATTATACACAAAGATGTATAGAAACAATAATGAAAGTGTGACCATTTCATTATAGTATCACATGACACTTTTTCTATACCTACTATAACACTAATACATTTTATCAATTACAAATGTGACATTTATACCAATTCTAATATGGTTATTAATAATTTGTTAGAAATTTGGGCCTCCCTGGTGGCACAAAGGGTTAAGTCTCAACCTGTGAAGCTATCTGCAGCCAGTGCAGCATGAGTTCGATTCCAGGCCAGGGAGTTGCCCACAGGCGCAGCAGACCCTCCTGTCACACGTGCTACTCCCCTCAGCAGTGTGTTTCAGTCAATCTGCCTATTCTGTTCCCCACTCTGTCTCTGGTGAATCCTCTCACCCCCACACTTGGCCTGTACCCCATTTCTGTTATGCATAAATAAGTGAATCTCTAAAAAATAAAAATAATAATTTGTTAGAAATTCACTTAAGAATCAACATCACTCCAAATGAATGCCTGATCTGAATAACCACACCCTTTACTTAATATTTGCTTTTCATTTTTAACTTGTATTATGTAATTCATACTTTTACATTTTTAATGTTTTGAAGTTATTATCAAGTAACAGCACTTCATTCTTCTTGCAATTGGGAAGAATTTGACCATATAAAACTGAAAGCGTTAAGCTGTTAATGGTCTCCCATGGGTTTCATTTTTCACTTGTGAAATTTCGTTGATTTCCTTGGGGTTTAGGCAAAACAATTTTTACAAATTACAAGTTTTTACATAAAAGTTTTCTTAAGATCTTCAGGAAGTCTACTCGGGTTGTTTTCAAAAAGCAGGAAAACCCAGATGAATAATAGTTTTGATCTATTCAGCCTGAGGATTTTATTTAATTTTTTTATGAATTAATTTTAGTTGGTTAATTGTAATTATAGAGAAAATGATAACAAAGAAAAAGTTTATGTTTAGTATTTCAGAAATACACCTGTCTCTTCCATTCCTAACCTCTAACATTCAAATCATTTACCCTCTTTCTTTAACCATATGCTCTGCTAATCTTCAACCCTGTCTTCCATCAAGTCTACTATGTGTTTTCATATTGAAGCCTACTAAAAAAACTTTTTTAAGAAAAAAAGTTGATTTTTTGACTTTTAAAATTTGGAGACATCTATTCAAGTGTTTTTCCATTTAAACCAGAAAGCAGAGGGTACCCTAATGATATTTGAAGGAGAAAGGACAAGGGACTTTGGATGACAGTATTTATTATTGGTGATGAATTTATGTTAGACATTTGTTATACAGTCTTAAATATAAAATAAAGCTTAATAGCTGAATGGCCAATATTATTTACAATGTAAATAAATGGGCCACATTGACTTATTAGGAAAAAAGTCAAGGAATCAAGTAACAATCGCTGAAGGAAATTTCATTGTAATGCTCAAATATGGAGCACATTTTTTAATCAAAGGCAAATTTTGTACCAATAGCTGCTAGACTAGAGTATGTAAATTTCAGTCCACTGGTCTCATCTGGCCCACCATATTTGTGAAAGAAAGCTATAGCTATACCAACTTATCTACATATTGCCTTTGGCAACTCTCTTGCTATAAGTGCAAGTTAAATTGCTATTGAGATGTATGGCCCTCAAAGCCCAAACTAATTATGATTTGATACTTTACAACAACTGTTTAATGACCCCTACCTTTGGTATACCCTTACAAGCGTCAGAATATTGTGGGGCTATTGAGTATATAAAGGTATAATCTGAATTAGCATGTTATAGGGGAAATTATGAGCCATTTCTATGGGAATAAAACCAAACATATTTGCTTTGTCAACTACGGGAAGCTATAGATTTTACCATCCGCTTTTTGATAGCTATGAAATTAAATAAATTAGACAGTCTTCCATTGGAAGACTAAAACAATGGAAGAACACTAGAAGAAGTGTTGTACTCTATAACCTGGCAAAATTATAAAATCATTCTCCGTTTGTTGGTATTATCACAAAAATTAAAAGTATCCAAACTGCAGTATTAACATTGTTGATGGAAGATGCTTCTTGTTTCAATGACTATATTCTATACAGGCAAAGTAAAAATAGTGCCAGGATCGGACCTCCCTGGTGGCGCAAGGGGTTAAGCACCACGCTATGAAGCAGTCCACAGACTCTGCAGCATGAATTTGATCCCTGGCCAGCCAGGAAGGAACCCACATGGTGAAGCAGACATGTGTCTTACCCGCTGCTCCCCTCAGCAGTGTATTTCAGTCAGTCTGCCTATTCTACTCCCCACTCTGTCTCTGGTGAATCCTCTTACCCTCCCACATCTCTGTCCTGTACCCCAGCTCTTGTATGGATAAATAAATAAATCTAAAAAAAAAAAGGTACCAGGATCTAAAACTAGGAGATAAGTCTACAGATGAGAGCATATGCCATGCAAATCTGTGCTTGTACCTTGAGAATTGATAAAACTTCACTTAAAAATGAAAGTTTTTTCAGGTAAAATTTTTTTTTCAGGTAAAATATTTTCAGGTAAAATTAAAAGGGCAGTGTTTGTAGGACACAGCTTAATGGATAATTGTACCAAAAAGACGAAAGCTAGAGAAAATTTCAGCTGTTGATTCCATAATATAGCTGTTAGGAATTTTGTTCAGCTGTTTATAATTAGCATGCAAGTATATATCTCAGAAACATTTTATTTTATTTACATAAATATAGAGGGTTTCCTGATATTAATCCTACAACTCAATAATATCATGAAAAAAGACCTCTGCATTTCTCTTAGCATTTCCCACTGAGGTTTTACTCTGGAGCATGTGCAGAACCAAGTAAATGAAGGAACCTGCGGGTGAAGAGGCACTGAATTTTGATATTACTTATTCTGTGTTTCCAGAGAAGCTAAACATAATATTTTCCAGATGACAATTGGGAATTCTCACTAAAATCACAAGATATTGTGATTTTTTTTGTATGGAGTTTGTATTTGAAGATTACCATTGTGAGAAGCTTGATGGGAAATAAGATTTGAGAAGGATGTAGATGACTGGAATGTCTTTATCAGGGTAAGGGAGACTATATCACATTTTCTTTAGAGAAAGGAAAGTTAGTGTCAAGCAGTAGATCACTAAAGTGACTGGACAAGGAGTCAAGTCTGCCGAAGAAGACACAATGACTACAAGAATGAAAAAAGCAAGAAGGGGGAGGTTTTGAATAGCATGTTTTTCAAATATAAAGAACTAGAGGCATTGACCTATCTTGTTATTTCAAAGAAAAGTCTTTATGAAAAGATGACTACTCTGTGGGAAAGTTGATTGTCTCTTTCATGCAATTGTATAATCATGTATCCTCCTAATGCTATTTAAAAGTCTACAGGATTTATAGGTAGAATGTGTTTGTTTGTTTGTTTGTTTTTTCAGTACCATTCTGCCAAAGTTAACTCCATAGCTACATTATCTATATGATACAAACATAAAACTTTCTGTATAAAATCATCTGAGCATATATTCCTATTAGAAGAGTTAAGGTACAACAAATCCCCAAAACCTAACTTTCAGAAAGCTATGTACATTTTATATTGTCCAGTGCAACATAGTTTTCATATACAAGGAAAAAAGAAAGATCTGGAATTAAATGGTTTGTGATTTGAGTCACATTTCTTTAGAAATTTCCAGAAAATTGTGACAGCCACCTATTGCTTTGTGCAATAGTAAATAGGTTGACTTAGATATAGTCCTTATATCAGCATGCATAAGGAAAAATATGTGCATATAAACAAGATTGGACTATACAAAAACACATATTTTTCCTTTGAAAAATGAAACCAGTTGGCAATCTTACCAATAAACAGTGTTCAATGCTATCTTAGCCTTCCATTTGAGTTTTGGAATGCTGTGTCTTATGGTAATTGCATATTACATCTACATACTTCAAATGAGTTTATAATGGCTATTATCATCAAAAGGAATAGAAAAACAATTAACCATGATTAGCCTTTTTATGTGAAGAGTTACCTCCTTATTTTGGCATTCAGTTAGTAATCATTTTGAAATTAGCTATGAGTTTGAATAATTTTATTTATTTATTTTTGTATTTCAATAGTATAAGAACAAGTGGGTTCTTTAACCTTATGCATTTCTATAAAGAGTGGAAAATACTGGCATTGTTTATTAAAATATAAAACCTATTTCTTTAACAAATTTTCTAAAAGAGCAGAAAAAAGAAACCAAAGGAAAGCTTTCTGATGTATTTTTTCCCCTAATTTAGTTTAAAACAGACAAATTGAAATAAGAACTATTAAATTCATTATCACATTTTATATTATTTCTCAAATGATTGACTATCACTGCCATGGGTCACTTTCAATGTTAAATGTTGTCTGGGAAAACAATGACATGACTTGGTAAACACACACTGATGATACGGTTGAGATGTCAAAATATTCTCCCCTTGCAATATTGAGATATTTAAACACGTTTTATATACTACATATAGTAAGTTTATACATTTTATCACACAAATTCCCAACTATTATGGGAAAAAAAGGAGATTTAGATTTGTGGCTTTCCATTAATCACTGCCACATTCTCTTTGTTGGCTGCTGCATGACTGGGACATTCACCTTTTGCCTGTGGGATGCATTTGAGTCCTCTAAGTGATGACTGGGAGGAGGAATCTCAGGGGACTCCACAGGCACTGTTTGAACTTTGCAGATAATGATTGTGCAGCCAATGGATTCATTTCCTAAGGAGAGTTTTTAAGGCCCTTAGAGAGCTGGCCTTCTGCTCTGTGGTAGCCTATATGACTTGGAGAGCTGCCAGTGACTGTAGCAACCTCTTAGAAAAGAGGATCGCTGCTTTGTAATTCTTCTTGGTTGTAAATTAGAGGGCTAAGGCAGTTCTCTAGAGATTTGTGTTTTGTTGAAAGGATGGTAACAACTTCTTCCCCACCTCAAAGGCAAGAGAAAAAGTAGTGTGGCGGTTGTTTTTTTTTTTTTTTAATTAATTTTAGTTATATTAAAATAAACTGGCATTTGGGGTACCTGTTGATAAATACAGCAAATTATACATGAATAAAAACATTTCCTTACATTGCATTCATTTATTTACTCCTATTACTATGTCCATAGTTTCCCATCTACCTACTCATTATTCCATATTGAAGCATTCTTGAAGCAGATTCCTCCAAATATTTGAAAGAAATTTCAACATAAATAGCCAAAGATTAAATAAATGTCATCATTTTTATTTTCTGGAAGTGGAAGCCTTCAACATAATGTATTCTCAAAAAACCTCTCTTGCCACTTCTCAGAGCTAAAGCAAGAGATTATAACTTCATTGTGGTTTGAAAATAATTTTTTTCTCTCAACATCTATAAGCAGCAAAATCTACTGATTTATAAAAAAAAAGTCAGCCTTATTTTATACTTGATAGGAAAACTCTACCTTAAGATACCTTTGACTTCTAGTCTACTTTGTTTGAAATCTTTCATAAACAACTTTTTATAGAAAGGTCCATTATATAATCCTTTAAAACAAAGGAAGGTCTGTCCTTTTCAGTATGTACCTCTACTTGTTAGCAGCTTGAGAAATAATTTACAAACAATAAAGTAAGCCAATTGTAACCACACAATTAACTCATTTGAGTAAATTAATAGAATTATGCAACCATGCTCATAATCCAATTTTAGAACATTTTCATAATCCAAAATAGTTGTCACATATCTTGGCTCACTCCGACTCACACTCACGTCCTTAGGAAAATATCCATCAGGTTTCTACCTCTACATATTTGCATTTGCTAGATATTATGTATGAATGGTAATATACAATAAGCAGTATTCTGCAAGTGGCTCCTGACTTCTTTCAATTTAGACTTATGCTTTGGAGATTCATCAGTGTGATAGCATTGTGCTATACAGAATAAATGCCTCCCAAAGATAAACATATCTTTGTATATAAATGGAAGTGTCTGGAGATTATGGCTTTTCATAATCACTACAATCAGTGATTTTTTCATGTTATAGGAATAAAGAGAATGAAGCTAGCAGATGGAATTAAGTTTGCCAATCAACTGTCCCCAAAATAGAGGACTTCACCCATAACATGGAGGAATTAGTGGCTGGAATTACCCTCTCCCTTGAAACAACTATAAAAAAATTACTAATATGCACTCATAGAAAAAGAAAGACTCTCGGGCTTCCCCGGTGGCATAGCGCGTTGAGCACCACGCTGTGAAGCTGTCCACAGCCTCTGCAGCACGGGTTCGATTTCCAGCCAGCCAGACCTCTCCTGCCACGCCCACTGCTCCCCTCAGCTGTGTCTTCAGTCACCTGCCTATTCTGCTCCCCGCTCTGTCTCTGGTGAATTCTCTCACAGTTCCATGCCTCTGGCCTGTACCCCAGTTCTTGTATAAATAAATAAATCTTAACAAAAAAAAAAAAAAAAGAAAAAGAGGGCCTCCCTGGTGGTGCAAGGGGTTAAGCTCTGCACTATGAAGCAATCCGCACCCTCTGCAGAAAAGTTTGATCCCAGGCCAGCTAGGGATCAACCCACGTGATGCAGCAGACCTCTCCTGACTCACCCACTGTTCTCTTCAGCAGTGTACTTGGGTCAGTCTGCCTGTTCTGTTCCCCACTCTGTCTCTGGTGAAGCCTCTCAGCCCCCACATATCTGGCCTGTAACCCAACTCTTGTATGCATAAATAAATAAATCTTTAAAAAAAAAAAAGAAAGACTCTTTGAACGAGTTATACAGCCCCAGAACATCCCCAGGGAGTTCCAGAACTACGGTTGGAGGTCAGGGAGGGGGAAGAATAGGAGGAGGCCAGAAGATACCTGTCTTGGCTGGAGATTGACTTCCCAAGCCATACAGAGGAAAACCCAGGACACTGAAATTTCCATCCTGATAGAAGAGTGTTCCTGGGCCTAACCTGGAACAGTGGAAGCTCTGTTGACTCTGACTCAACCCTGGAAATTGGGAACCCCACAACTGGGGCAGTTTGATACAAAAAAAAACTCCCTTCCTGCTGCTCTCCCAGAAGAGCTCAAAATAAGGCAGGCCAAGCCAGGCCTGCCCACAATAAAAGCCCAAAGCAAAAAGAAGGACTTTAGAATGAACTCACAAATCCTCCAGGAAGGCAAACCAAGGGTGCATGCTCTCCCCAGGAGCGGCAGCTGAGGCAAGGATGGTGCAGCAATGGCTTTGTGGGATGCCACATTGTTAAGTAGGCACAGGTGTGCCCTCTGCATACAGGGCTGCCTCTGAGCCAGGTGCAAACTTTTCCTGAAGTGTAAGTCTCGGGATTTTCTACCGAGAGGCCCAAACTTCATAGATCATGACCCTCAGAAGGAAAGAACAACCAGGAGATGGGGAGGGAAGTGAAGAGAACTCAATCACAGAATACAGCTCACTGTGGGACAAAGCAAGAGGTAGAGGTGACTAATGTCACTCCTTAAACTTAGTGTTAAAGCTCTAGACACCCTTCCTATCTCCACCTCACACCATAAATTAAGAAGAGGACAAAGACAATTCCTCAGTGTCCCAACCACATACACATGAATAAATAGCAATTTAAAAAGGCAATGTATGTGTGTGTGTGTGTGTGTGTGCACTTAGCAAGCAAGGAACATCTTAACACAAGATAGAAAAACAAAATAAGAAGTACAGAAGTCCTGGGACAAATAAAAAGGAGACAGAAATAAAGAAACTATTTGACAATGATTTCAAATAACAATATTAAAGATGTTAAATGAGACACTGGAATGTCAATCAAAGGCAGAAAGGCAGGTACAGGATCTCTGTAAGGAGATCCAGGAACAAAGAAAATTCTTCACTAAAGAGAAAGAGATTTTATATATATATATATATATATATATATTTAAAATTACAAAAAAGAAATTCTGAGTGAAAAGCAAGAAAACTTAAAAGTGCTTTAAATAGAATCAAAAATACCTCTAGAAGCAAGGAATAAAAAAGAATAATTTGTAGGGATTCCCAAATTAGGATTTCTTCAGATTTCAGTTCAGTTCAGTCCAGACACTCTCCAGACAAGAAGAGAATGCAAGGGAATAGTCACAATCCTAAAAAGACAAGAGCTGTCAACCAAGAATTATCTATACTGCAAAATTATCGATTAGGTATGGGGGAATAATAAAGGTTTTCTCAGACAAAAAGCGGCTAATGAAGTTTGCCACCAACTAAAAGGAGTTCTTGTACAGGAAAAAAAAAAAACCTGAAACACAAATTCCTTAGCAAAAGAATGAGTAATATAACACCAGTACCAAGAGTAAGAATACCAACCATCATTAATACAAAATACAAAGGGGAGGGTAGAACCAATATAGTTAAATGTCAGAGAGTAGACACCAGCTCATAAAGGGCCTAAAACATAGAAATTGAAGTAACCCTCACCCATGGTAACCACTAAGCAAAAATCCATAATAGATACCTGCAGACAAACAATCAAAGAAATAAATAGAAATACTAAGGAAAGCCATCCAGTAAGAGCAGAGAGAAACAAGGGGTAAAATAAAAAACAAAAATTAAAACAATGAAAAATAAAAACAAAATGATGAAAAAATAAACAGCTCATATCAATAATCATTCTAAATCTGAATGGTCTGAATTCACCAATAAAAAGACGCAGTATAGGGCCTCCACTGGTGGCGCAGCAGTTGAGCACTGGGCTGCGCCAGGGCCAGTTCGTTCCCTGGCCTCCGGTGAGAGTCCCAGACACACACACACACACACACACACACACACAAAAGATGCAGTATAACAATGTTGATGAAAAATTTCCAGCCATCAATACTTTGTTTACAAGAGGCACATTTAAAAACCAAAAGACAAACTGAAAATAACTAGCTAGAATAAGGTCATACATGCTAATAACTCAGAGTAAAACAGGAACTACTATTCTCATAGCAAATCATCTGTACAAAGATGGACACTATATAATGATCAAAGGAATAACTTACTAAGAAGATATACTCATTAATATTTAAGAGCCAAATAGAAGAGTTATATAAATCCACTATTAACAGACATAAAATAACATCAACAAAAATATAATTGTTGTCAAAGACTTTAACACATCACTGACACAAAGGGACAGATCAGATCACCCAGATAGAAAATTAATAAACAAAGGTCTTAAATGAAGTATTAGATCAGATGGATTTACTAGACATCTATAGAGTTTCCCATCCTAAATGCAGCACATACACTTTCTTTTCCAGCTTACATGTAATATTTTCAAGAGTAGCTCATATACTAGAACATAAAACAATTCTCAGAAATTATAAAAATAAAAATTATATTAAACATCTTCCCAGACCACAATGATATAAAGCTAGAAATTAAACATAAAAGGAATCCTGGAACAAACTAAAATATGTGCAGACTAAACAAAATGCTTTCAAACAACACTTCAGTCAATGAAGAATTCAAAGTATACAGATAAATATATCTATACACTAATGAAAACAGAGAGTCAAGCTACCAGACCTACAGGATTCTTTAAAGTCAGTACTACACAGGAAGTTCAAGCAATCCAAGCCCCCATAAAACAAAACAACAAAACAAAACAAAACAAAACAAACAAAAAACAAGACATATCAATTTCTCTTCACATGTCTATTGATCATCTGTATGTCTTCTTTGGAGAAGTGTTAAAAATATGAGAATATTTGCTTGTTGATTTTAATTAATTTTAATTTTTACTTTATTATAATTAGTCTTTTTCCTGGTCCCTTACATTATGGGGGGAGAGGGAGAAGGGAATAGGATCAAAACAAGGGGGGTGGGAATTATATGGGGACTATAACCAAGATGATGTAAAATACATAAAATTAAAATATATAAAATTAAAAATAAATTAAAAAATATGAGAATATAAACACACATACATACACACCCACATCACTGTTGGACTTCATATCTTACAAATAATTAAAACCAATGTTTTGCCAAGATACAGATATTTTTCAGCAGATTCCATGTTTTCTTAGGTACCAAAACATCTGTTCTTTCATACAATAATCAAATATGGAAAAAAGTCGACTTTATGACAATTTCCTCTGTGTAATGGCATAGTTTTACACTGCTCAACATCACGGACATAATTAACCTTGCTAGTGGATCATGAGAGATAAGCTGGTTCAATCCATGTTTGTCCTCAGAGTCCCTTGAGTTCTTCCTTACTACTGTTCTGTATAAAGAAGTAGTTTGAATCCTATAGCCTGAACTATCCACACTCCTGTAATAGCTGGTTTCTGGTTAAATATAGCTATGGGAGAATTTAGCAGACATTCTGAAATGGGAAGCAAGGATGAAGACAAGATATCCCCCGCCTTCTGCCCTGTGCACACATTTTTCAGCCTTTTGGGATATACTTGTATACTCCATGCATTCAGGTCTCATACACAGAATGTTCTTGGTCTCAGATTTTCTTGTGTGACTATTGTTTCTGAGCACCAGTCCTCTGGCTGAATCTCAAATTTCCCTCCATTCTCATTTGCTGTTGTAAATATTTGAAGTAACTTATTTGATTAGACTCCAACTTACATAGTATTTTTAATCATTATTGTACATCCTACTTGTTATTTAATTATGAGTTTCTAACTGTTCCCAACTGAAAAAGAATTCTAATTCTGATCTAGTGGTGACAGATATTTGTTTTCTAATTTATACTTACTTTAGAACATTAGCCCCAATCTTTTGGTCTGGAGTTGACCTTTATTCTATTGCTACTCATTATAGGAAAATTGTTACTTATATAATATTTATTTTTCATTTAATTTTAATACAACATTACAATTAAAGTCTTCTGAATTCTTTGTCATTCTTTCTCTATTACTTCTTGCTTAACTACTTTTCAGCAGTTTTGAGCAGATACATGATTTAATCTTGGCCAACATAAAAATTGCAAAGATAAACAAGAAAAGTTTTAAATAAGACTGACACTAATTCTAATTCTTGCAGCATGCCTGTGCTTAGCATGCTCCACAGACCCACACAACTGATTTATTTGGAATCCTTCTGGCTCTGTGCCAGTGACAATGAAACAACTCATCACAACCTTGATTATTTTTGCATATTTTTAGAAAACACAAAGCATGATAAAATGCAATTTGAACATTATATATCTCCTTTTAGTTAAAACATATTTCCTTCAGCCACAGAGAATATTACAAAAAATAACAGGACTAATATATCTCTAACAAACTCATATTTTCTCAATATCTATTTTTCTCTCTTACAAAATTGTACAAAATTATGGGCCTCTCCGGTGACACAGGGGTTAAGGTCTCAGCGCTATCTAGCTATTGCCAGCCACTGAGGCAGGAGTTGCATCCCCAGCCAGGGAGCTACCCATAATGCTCAGCACACTTCTCCTGTCTCCCCTGTTGCTCTGCTCTTCCCCTGAGCAGTGTATTTCAGTAGATCCCTATTCTGCTTCCCACTCAGTCCCTGGTGAATCCTTTCACCTCCCACACCCCTGGGCTATACCCCAGTTCTTGCATGCATATATAAATAAAAATAAAATATATATTTTTTAAAAATGTACAGAATCAAAGGACATAATGCCCTACATAGTACTCTTTTTTTAAAAGATTTATTTATTTATTTATTTATACAAGCACTGGGTATAGTCAGAAGCATGGGAGGGTGAGACAACTCACCAGTGCCACAGCGGAGAGCAGAACAGGCAGAATGACAAAGCACACTACTGAGGGGAGCAGCAGCGGGAGGCAGGAGAGGTCTGTGCACCATGTGGGACCTTCGCTCAGTGGCAGGGGATTGAACAGGCACTGCAGAGGCTGTGGGCAGCTTTGCAACCCAGCGATCAAACACTGCACCACCAGGAGGCCCCCTATATAGTACTCTTTAGGTAATACTTCTATTTTTGCAATATTTGCAGTATAAAATGTCTTACTATGTCATAAATTTAAGTATTTTTTAAAAGTAAAGATTTTTCCTTTTATTCACTAGTTTGATTTTTTTTCTTTCTTCATGGTTAAATATTTAATGTGCAATGCTCTTTAAGAATCATCTTTGTGTTAATTATTCTAATTTAGATAATTCACCATATTTTCTAGCATTCAATGTTACTTTATTTGATTAATTAAAAATTTAGACCATACAACAGTAGACTGTGAGGTTGATTGTTCAATTGTACCATCTCTCATTTTACAAATCAACTTTTTAATTGGAGACTATCTGATATAACTAAGAATGGGAAGATATGAATAATATAATCAGTTTTCATAATGCTATTATGTGTTCAAAAGAAATTGAGAAATGAAGTAGGTTAGTCAGAAGTCTTAAATTTTGTGTCACAAGTTCTGTTTAATGGTTTCTGTGAAGTATTGTTTTAATACTATTTCCAAAAAGCAATAAAGCAGACTTTGTTTTTACAAAGCAGATAGAAAATTGATTCACTGGTGCTGGGCATTATCCAAGTGTAATGCAGTATTTCCAAATTGTTACATATGTAATAATGGCTTTCATGTTTAACTAAGCATTTCATTAAATGGGTTTATTTTAGTTCTAAGCTAGGGCTAGCATCACCAAATAATGAAGTGATGGGAAAGAATTAGTCATGTAATTTTGTGTTTCAAAAGTCACTATTCATGTGCATGTGAATCTGTCAATTGAAGTGACAGACTAAAATATTATGTCTCTCTATTTTTGTTTTATAAATACACAGCTTATTTAAATATTTTTTGAAATATGTAATAATAATACTCAATTGTACATATCACTTTTAATTGTCCAAGAGAAGAAAACAATTAAAAATCACAAGGGATGGGCCTCCCCTGGTGGCGCAGGTGATTGAGCGCAGCACTGTGAAGCTGTCCACAGCCTCTGCAGCACCGGTTTGATCCCGGCTGGCCTGTGAGAATCCCACATGGCACAGCAGACCTCTCCTGTCTAGCCCACTGCTCCCCTCCGCAGTGCATTTTGTCAGTATGCCTGTTCTGTTCCCTGCTTTGTCTCTGGTGAATCTTGTCACCCTCCTGCACATCTGGCCTGTACCACAGTTCTTGTATAAATAAATGAATAAATCATTAAAAAAATCACAAAGGATTTTTATCACATTTGCAGATTCAACTGTATCTACTTTATATCTATATATCTATATATTATATATATTATAACTATATCAACTATATACATTTTCTCAGAATTGCTCTTTGCTTTTATTGATATTTTTTCCTAAATCAAATAAAACTGTTCAAAATGTTTTCACTACATTCATTTTTACTTCTCACAACTTTTCTAAAATTATTGTAAGCTACATTAATTTTATTAACTGATAAGAAATCACACATTGGAACTAGTGAGTACAATTACATTATTTAAAAATTTCCATCAAATAGCTTTATACTAAAATGAATGTCAACTGTCTTTAAACAACTGGTAGACCTGGGTAGGCATTATAAAAATCAGTAGGTTTTTATTTGGGAATTTTAGTATTAAACTTTCAAAAACAAGAATATCAGGAAAACAAACTGATTTGCAATCACATCAAATATAATTAAGAACTTTGAAGTAAATTTATCCAAAGTTGTAAAAGTTCTGTATGTTGAAAATTATAAGCCATTGTTGAAAGAAATAGAGGAAAATACAAAGACATGGAAAAATGGTTTGTGTTCATAGATTGAAAGAATTATTATAGTTAAAGTGGCTATCTTGACTTGACCAGTGTACAAATACAGTGCAATCCCTATCAAAACCTCAATAGCATTCCTCATAGAAATAGAAACAAATAAACAAAAAACAACATTAAATTTATTTAGAACTAAAGAACACTGCAAGTAGCAAAAACAATTCTGACAAAAAAAGAATGGAGCTACTATCCTCCCAAATTTCCAGTTATGCTACAAAACAATAGCAATCAACATGGTATGCCATTGGGATAAAAATAGACATACAGATCAATGGAATAGAATTGAGAACCCAAAAATAAATTCATACTTGTATGGACAGTTGATTTATGATGAATGAACAAAGAACACAGAGTAGAGGAAGGAAAGTTTATATAGCAATTGGTGCTAGCAAAACTTAACAACCAGATCTAAAGCAATGAAACTAGACCACTACTGTCAAATGCAAATATTAATCCAATGTGGATAAAAGACCTGGATGTAAGACCTGAGGACATAACATGCATACATGGAACAAAACATACATGACATAAACCTTGATGTTTGCTCCAGAGATACATTTGGGAATTATACTTAAACAACATGGGAAAGAATAGTAAAAATAAATGGGACTATATCAAACTAAAAAGTGTCTGCACAGTGAAAGAAACTCTCATCAACATGAGAAGACATCTTACTGAGCAAGATTGCTATTTACATCATACATCCATCATACATAATGAATATATAGGCAAAATGGGACAGTCATTATTTTTACACTTCACTACATTGTTACAAGCCCAAAACCCTCTAACAAACTTGACTTTCAAAATATTTAGTCTATCATACTTCCTCCGTCTTACATGGTTGTAGGAGTCAAACTCTAAGAATCATGTAAGAAAGAGTACACATGCTATTTAGCTAAATTAAAAAAAAAAATAGACTGGCCAAATTAATTATTTTAAATAATATATTCTTTTTCTACATAAAATCAGTTTTGTCACTAGGTCAGTGGTTCTTATTTTAGATATCAAGATTTTAGAATGTGAGGAGTTGGTCATGCAGTAAATTATATATACCCTATCTCCATTTCCATTAAATTCAGACCTATCACCTATTGTCTGGCACCTGCCTCAAACAAAACTGGAAGGTAACAGTTTTTCTGGGTGAAAATAAGTAAATAAATAATATTACCAATTGCTTATGGAACGTGTTATTGACTAATGTTATGACAATGCTTGGTGCAATCAAACTATAAATGAGTTCCACAATAACTACATCAGTGAAGAGGATTTCCAGAAAGGTGAAGCAGTAAGAAGCACCAAGAATCTCTTTCCCAACCTAGGCAATAAATGCACTAGTAGAGTTTGTTAGATATAGTAACTAGTCTATTGAAGACTTATAAATCCAGAGTAAGACTTGGGTGGTAAATTGTGGTTAATTTTGATTGAATTTCAGTTCTTGGACAGTAGCAGCTACCCATCCTCCACCACTGGACCTGAGGAGGAGGCAGTACAGGTTACATACAACTGGGGTACAGGTTACATACAACTTATGGGAGTCAGAGTGGACAAAAAGAACCTGTTCCTAGATATTCAGAACACATGCCCTGACTGCCTTCCTGGAAGAACTAAAACTCTTAATTTCTTTGGAGAAAAATAGGGCAAAATTCCACAGCATGAAATTTGGCAATGATTTATGGATATGCTCTCAAAAGCACAGACAACAGAAATAGATTCACTTCACTCCAGGAAAATTTTCAGTTTGGGGCATTAAAAGACACCTTTGCAACAGAGTAAAAAGTCAATCCACAAAATGGGGATGTATTTGAAAATCATACATCTAGTAAAGGAGCTTCTAGAGTAGTTTTTTTTTTTTTTTTGTCAACAACAGAAGAAAAATAACCTGATTCAGAAGTGTACAAAGGATATGAATAGATATTTCTCCAAGAAAGACATGCAAATGACTAACAAGACCATATAAAGATATTAAAAATGTCTACTCTTAAAGGAAATGTAAACCAAATCTATGCAGCACCTCACAACTACTAGGATGGCTATTACCAAAAAAAAAAATAAAATAAACACAGAAAATAAGTGTTGACAAAGATTTGGAGAAGCTGGAACTTTTGTGTATTTGACTGGGCAGGTAAAATGGTAGAGACACTTTGAAAATATTAAAAATAGAATCACCATATAATTCAACATATCTCTTCTGGGTATATCATCAAAAGAACTGAAAACAGTTTATCAAAGAAATATTTGTATACCCATGCTCTTAGAAACATATTTATAGTGGTTAAAATGTGGAAGCAATGCAAGTGTCCATTGACTAATGAATGGAGAGGTAGTACATGACATATGCATACAATGAAATATTCTTCATTCTTAAAAAGAAAGAAAATTTCATAATATGATACACCATGAATCCTCAAATCATTATGCCAAGTGAAATAAGTCAGACACAAAAACAAGTCAGATAGGTGCATGATTCCACGTATGTGATATAGAGTAGTCAGGTTCATAGAGACAGAAAGAAAGAATTGTGGTTTTCAGGGGCTGCAATAAAATAACAGAGGGTGATTATTTAATGTATACAGAGTGTCAGCTTTACAAGATAATGGATGGTAGTGTTAGTAGCAAAGCATTATGAATGTATCTATTACTATTGAATTATAAACTAAAATATGGTTAATGTGGTATATTTTGTGTTAAGTTTATTTTACCACAATAAAAATTTAGGGGAAAATGTGTAATGCATCAGAAAAACAACTATAAAAGTGGAAATATTGTTCAAAACAAATTTCTCAGAGCTCAGGAAATCAAAAGAAATTTAACAAAACTATTTGAAGTATATTTATTCTGGAAAAACAGATGAACTTTGTGTAATTGTAGTAAGAATCTGTGGTAGTCTTCTTTATCTGTTCACATTCCCTAGTTCTTTATCAGGTCATGAAAATCACCATCATTTTTGCTATAGAGACTTACTTGTTTTGGAATGAAAGGCAAAAAACAAAAACCCTAATACTGAGCAATCTTGTCAATAAAAGTAGCAGTACTAGTAGTAGGTAAATGAGGAAGTTCACTTACCCCACTTGCCTGAGGTTGTGGATAGAGTTGAAATAATCAGTGGACCAAGGGATTTGACAGAAAATTTAAGCAGTACCTTCTAGAATTTAAAAAAGAACTTGAATCCTCCCTGGTGGCATAGGGGTTAAAGTCTCAGTGCTATCAAGCTATCACCATCTACTGCAGTATGAGTTCAATCCCAGCTTGGGAGCTAACCCATATGTCACAGCAGAACTCTCCTGTCTCACCCTCTGCTCCCCTCAGCAGTGTATTTCAGTAGATCCACCTGTTTTGCTCCCCACTCTGTCTCATGAATCCTCTTACTCCCTGCACTTGTAGCCTACACCCCAGGTCTTGTATGCATAATTTTTTAAGAAATTGTTAAAAAAATGAACTTGATAAGGTGTCCACAAATCCCTGACTATGATCAATGCGTGTGCATTCAGGAAAACAAACAAAAAAATCCAAGCAACCTATGCATATCTGGCTAGCAAGAGGCTACAATTGTACACAAGCATATTGCAAGAAAGTGAAAACTAGAAAAGACCTGAAACTACTTGAGCTTTGAAAATGTTTAATAATGCACACACACATATTTGCTTTTTCATTCTGTTCACACTTACATTTATTGGGAAAGAGCAATGATGTAAAAAACTGCTGGTTTCTTTGTATGAATCAAGGTAAACTCTACTATTAAGCATTATATTTACCAACTCATACATGCAAGATAAACGCTACTATTAATCATTATATTCTTTACCAAAGTCATACCCGCAAGGCAAGAGTGACTATTTGACTTAATGTTTTTGATATAGCAGTAGAAATTATGCATATTATTAAATTCCACCTATCTAATATTCTGATAACAAAGTGTGAAATAAGGAACTTCTGCTTTATACTATACATGGTGACTTTTTCAAGGAAAAATATTGTAAAATTGAGTTGCATTTTATTTTTTTTTTTTTTATAGAGGCATGTTTTATTTATTTATTTGTTTGTTTGTTCGTTTGTTTCGTTTATACATGCACTGGGTACAGTCAGAAGCACGGGAGGGTGAGAGAATTCACCAGAGCCAGAGCCGGGAGCAGAGCAGGCAGAAGGACCGAAGTACACTGCTGAGGGGAGCAGCGGGCGGCAGGAGAGGTCTGCGCGCCATGTGGGACCCTCCTCTGGTGGCCGGGGAGCAGCCGGGGATCGAACCGGCGCCGCAGAGGCTGCGGGCAGCTTCGCAACCCAGCGCTCAACCGCTGCGCCACCGGGGAGGCCCTGAGTTGCATTTTAAAAAGGAAACATAATTTCTGCATTAATGAATGATCATCAAATAGATTATGGTTATTTAGATTTGGATGTTTGGGAGACAATGTGTCAAAAATGAATGAAATAGGCAAATTGCTTAAAAACATGATAGCATATGTTGCTAGTGATACTATTTGTGCTTTCACAAGAAAATTGGAATATGAAATAGTTTATCCATCATTGTTAACTTGATAGCTTTCCAGACATTAAAGGTACTCTAATATAATTATACAAAGTATCAATATACTATGAAATATATATAATATATATGAAATATATATTATATATATTTGAAATATATATATGAAATATATATGAAATTGTTTTGCCACTTTGAAAAGCAATGTACCCACATATTAAAATTTTTAAACTCAATATAAAAATCACTAAATGCACATGCCTTTAGCAGGTGAATGGTTAAATAAACTGTGGCACACATCCATAAAATTCAGCAATAAAACAAATAATAACAACACTCTTGATATACACCATAACCTAAATGCTTAGAGAATTATAGTGAGGAAGGAAGCTCAATCCCAAAAGATTATGCACTGTGTCTTTCCATTTATGTAACATTATTGAAATATCAAAATTATAGAAATAGACAACAGGTGAATGGTTTCCTGAGAGTAAGGAGCACAGAGAGGTATCATAGGAAATGAGCATGGCCTTTAATGGGTCATCTGAGGTGAGGAATCCTTGTGCTGTGAAATATTCTATATCTTGACTGTAAGGATGATCATATCATGGATGTGATATTATACAGTTTTGCAAGATTTTAACCATTAGTGAAAGTGAAGAAAAGGCATGTAAATATTTTTTTGTGGTTTCTTACAACTGCACATGAATTGTAATGATTTAAAAATAAGATGTTAACAAATATTCTCAGTTTTCATTTTGAACACAGTGTATATTTTCCACAATAAGTTGCATAGAGAGCTTTTTGGGATATTCAGTAATTTTTAATATTGTAAAGGCATTTAAAGAACAAAATGCTGGCAAACTTTTGTCCCGGATCACTCAGTACTTTAGAGCATCTCCCATTATAAAGACTGGTATGAGGAGCCTCCCCAGTGGTGCACCAGGTTGGGTGCTGCCCTGTGAAGCTGTCCGCAGCCTCTGCAGCACAGGTTTGATTTCTGGCCGGCCAGGGAGAAACCGACATGGCATGGCAGACCTCTCCTGCCTCGCCCCCTGCTCCCCTCACCAGTGTCCTCTGCATCTTCTGCTCCCTGCTCTGTCTCTGGTGAATTCTCTCACCCTCCCAAGCCTCTAAACTGTTCCCCAGTTCTTGTATAAATAAATAAATCTTAAAAAAAAATAAAGACTGGTATGAAATGCCTAACAAATACATGTTAAATAAATGTATAATTCAATGGCTACGTATAATTTAGCACATATTTAAATGGCTACATATATATTATAAAAATGAAAAGCATTAACTGACACCAAATTCCAGTTAAAAATCAAGAATGCCTAATTCTGACTTCAGAATTCTGTAACTTGCTACAATTATAACTTATTTAATAGTCTAATTATTAGCTTGGAAATTCAGAAAGCCAACTGCGTCACTTTGCCTAATGGATAAATATTGCAATAGTAGGACAACAAAAATTTTAATAATTTCTAAGAATATCTTTTTTCCAATATCCAAATGTATTGGTCAGGATAGTTTCAGTTCTCCTGTGGTAAAAGTAATTGTAAAATTTCAGAGGCTCACCTAGTAATGGTGTACTCATCATTCATACTCAGGAACACAAATCTGCACAACCTGCACAATCTGGATAGTTGCTAGTGTGTGGGCAGAAGAGAAGGAATGTAACTGATGCATTGTCTCCCTTACGTCAGATGTTCAGTAACTCATGACTGTGCTTAACATTGTCACTTACAAAGACAAATCTTATGATGATGCTTAACCTCTCGAAAACATGAAAATGTTTTCCTACCAAGTGTCCTATAAAAGAGGATCAGAAATTTGATAAAGAGAACCAATATTCACCACATAGCACTTCAGATAAATTTAGTTGTCAGGCATTATATTACTATTAAATGAGGGTCAGCCTATAAGAATTTGAACTAGCTATCAGGGATGTTCAATACGCAGTGATAGGGTTACAAGATTCTCTTGTTTCAAAGATCTCATACTGGGATACAGTGGTCAATAAATATTGAAAAGTCATATTCTCTAAAATTCATTGTCTAAATGCCATTTGACCAACCAATTTACATTATAACAGTTAAAGTTTGGAATCTTCACTGATAATAAATTAAATAAGGACATAAACAAACTGTATTTCTCCTTCACCTTAAGTTGATTATTTAGCATTTATTTCACAGAGTGACTTTTCTGGACTATCTAGAGCATGTGCATTCATGCATGAAAGAAGATTCATAGAGAACTTTTCTAAAGTATGTTTCTCTAAACAGAGTCCTAGTCTGCAATCTGTTCAGATACATTTGGAAATTGATGCACAACCTACACTCCACTTAGGTGATATAATACACATTAAAATATTAAATATATTGGAGGATTTCTACAGTAAAAATCCTGTTTTAGGCACAAAATGTGCTTCTAGGTTTCTAAGTTTAATTTATATTAACCCCTAAACTACATGAGGTAGGTACATATACTCATTTTATAAATCCACTTGCCTTTTGAAACTCTGCAAATTTCTATGGTGGAATTTCCTTTTATTTTATTTTTTTCCATTGACAGTAGTTCTTTAAACCTAAGAGAGATCAGGAATGCCTGTGAAATAAGATGGAACTAAAATAGAATAAGTATTAGCTTACATGGTAGAATTTGAAATAGACCAAGCTGCACTGAGAGACCTAAAATATATTATCAGATGACTGAAAATAAACCTTTCCTACCAGTCCTGGTGTGAATTGCCCACCAATTAATCACCACATTGAAATATTACATGTGCAGAAAATTATACTTTTGAAGACACTGGGAAATAAGACAGAGCTGGAAAATGTTCTTTAGCTTATGAGTTTAAAGAAATAGGTAATTGTTGATTTGAGGAAAACCATGATGTTGAATTTAAGGTATGTGGCACAAGGAGTAAATGTCAATGACACAGCGGCAAAGTAATAGCATAATGGAAGTGTTATCTGGTATCATAATGTCATACCTAAAGAAAATAAAGTCCAAAATGTTTAAACAATAATTCTCAAACTACAGTGTTTCTCAGAGTTTGAATACATTGATTTTGAATATACTAGTTAAACACACTGAGTCTTGCTCTCTTCCTTCCCAGCACCCTATGGATTTCAATCCTGTATGTTTGGGGTAGAGCTGAGATTTCAGGAATTGTATGATCATGGATTTTTTTTATCACTATTTTGTAACTGCCAAAACAGTGTAACAAAAGAATAGTCATATAAAGAGTCCAGAAGACACATTTTACAATTTTGCTTTGCATTTCAGAAAGTATAAGTTGAACTGTTTCTCTGTCCTTTGAGCTGTAAAAATCTTTGTTTCTTGTTAAAGACTGATTTCCAGGTGAATTTCTCAGGCTATTCTAGAACTTGAAAGCGATTTTAAATTACAAGTCTCATTTAAAATATCTAATTTAAATATCTAGCTTTTATTCACTTTTTGATTAAAGATTATCTACATATAGTAATTTGTTCAATATCTATTGGAGCTTTACTGCAATAATATGTAGCCAGCAGATTTTGATTGACAGTGCACAGAAAGTTATAATTCCTATTCCACAAATGCTGATGAATATTCAGTAAGCAAGGACAACTATAATGTTCTTGAAAAATATGTATAAAAAGGTAAAAAAAATGTACTTCACATGTCACTTTGAGTTTTGAATGTAAGCATATCCAGCAATGAAACTTGCTGCTTAATTCATATATCATGACTGCTATCTAATATAAATTTGAGGGAGTTTTTATAATTTAGTGAATATTTACATGTATTTTTGAATGGGCAAAAAAAGGCTAAACAAATCAAACATATATTCATTTGAAATATTGAGGATGTATAATAGAAAATCATATGTAGTTTAAAGATAATGTGTACAGCATAATATAAACAGAAAAGCATATAAACAATTGATTTCAACTTAAGAAGTATTAATTTTCAAATTTGAATATAATGAGTATAATTTCAGAGCACATATATCACTTCAAAATATAATTAATAGTATAAGTATAAAAAATAAATTGAAGTCTTGACATTTGGGTTATATAGGAGACAGAACATTCATTTTTAGCACAAGAGTTTATTTTTAAGACACAGAAAGGACTGCATTCTCATTTCACATTTACTTCAAGACCCAGATTTTGTGAAGTTGGCTTTTTTTCCTTTATAATGTCATTCTCCTGAAATCCTCCAAGAGAAGAAAGCAAATCACAAGTCAATATTTGGCTTGGACATTTTTCTGATTAATGGGAGAAGGTCTCTAAAACACTTTGTGCAATTTCACAGGTTTATCCATAGCCAGACAATCAAAATCTTTATGAGTAATCATAACTCTGATTTTTGGCAGTTTTCACTGCACTTACATGTCAATTCTCAATTTCTTACAAATGTCTCACTGCCACTAGGTTCTATAGTCCATTTTAATAAGTCGTATTTTATTTTGCGTTTTTTTTTTCTAACATCAGGTAAGAAACTACAGATAGTAACATAAGAACGGTGTGTTTCTTTGCTGGTAGTCCTTATTTTAGAAAAACAGAATAATGATAGTACAGTCTAGTCTGCATCGGCATCATTTTAATGACTGGGAGGCATATGTAACTAATGCTGTTATGGAAATAGATTATGACTTAACACAGAAATAGAACATTTGTTTTTCTGGGATAAACAATGATATAATTCATCAATTGCAGACAAGCCAAGAGAGTGACACAGAAAAATATATGTTATAAAAAAAAGTGGCATGGTATATTTAAGAAGAGACAATGTCCTCTTTTAACCTAAATCTATTCAGAAAGCCATCTTTGTAAATTTTATGTAATTACAGAATGTATTTTACATTAACTACTAAGAAAAACTGACATGACATCCCTGCATGCCCTTCTAAACTTTATAATCACTAAAAATCTTCTTATAGACTCAGTTTTGTTGACTGTTGAAAATAAAAGCTGCTATATAACAAGTCCTTCGTGACAAAATCAAGTCAGTCTTCCTCCTGCTCTAACCTTGTTTTGTATTGCTGACAGTGATCATTGTTTTATAAATCTGTAAATTAATCCTTTTGGGCATTCTCTATTCACCTGTATTGGTATTATATTATATTTTTGCCTATGGTTCATGGTTTACTTTACACAGATCTCCTGGGCTCCAATTTTGTTTGTTTTCAAGAACTTTTAGTGCTATGCTTTTACATGCATTAGATCACTCACATGAGGTTGACCTTCTGGACATACTCTTCTGAGGCTCTGTTTAAATTTCTTATTCCCTTCCTGTGATAATGATATTCTGGTAACATTCTCTTCTCTTCCATTTTTAAATCAGTCTTAATTCCACTATCGATGGTGGTAAGGGCTGAATCGGGACCCCCTAATTTAATATAGTGAAGTCCTTGTACTTGGTGTCTCAGAATGTGATTGCATTTGGAGACAGGATATTTAAAGTGGTAATTAATGTAAAATAAGGTCATTAGTTGTGGTGCTAATCCAACAGGAGTGGTTATTCGAAGAGTATACAGACATATCCAAAGGGAAGAACATGTGAAGACACAGGCAGGAGAAGACAAATATCTTCAAGTCACGGAGACATGCCTGAGAAAGTGCCAGCTCTGACTACTCCTTGATCTCAGGCCACTAGATGATTCCAACTGTGATTGAATAAATGTATGCTTTTATATCACCTTCTCTGTGGCATTTTATTATGGAAGCCCTAGCAAACTAGCACAGATTTGTATATATATGTATATATATATATATATATATACATATGATGAATGGAAAACGTACATTAATCTCTGCACCACCTACTCCACCCTCCATCAAACTCCCTTTCTAACACTATATTAGAGTAGAAAAGATGTGCTTTCAAGAATGGAAAAAATTACAAAGATAGTATCTGCTGATGAAAGGCTAAGACAAATGTTGCAGAGCAAATGATAAGATGGTAATTTAGCAGTACATAGAGAGCTGAAACTTTCTGTGTTACATAGCAAGGAATGAATGAGAAACAGGATTCTGGATTGGAGAACAAAAGAATATTCATAAATTATTTATAGAACAAGGGGGTATGGAATGTGGATTAAAAATAAGAGGGATTGGATAGAAAATTTTCAATGTGAAGTTCAAGTGAAATGGATTTACTCTTCTACTCTAACATATTCAGGCATAATATGAGTGGATTACTCTATGAAGAAAGTGGCCAAAAGCTGCCCAACACTTATGGACCTCAGGCAAAATTGAAGCTTGGGGTGAATGTGAAAAAACACAGATATTGATTGGGGAAAAAAATCTACATTTTTTAAAAGATGTATTTATTTTATATAAGAACTGGGGTACAGGCCAGATGGGAGGGAGGGTGAGAGGATTCATCAGAGACAGAGCAGGGAACAGAAGAGGTAGACTGATGAAACATACTGCTGAGGGGAGCAGCAGGCGAGACAGGAGGGGTCTGCTTCACATGTGGGATTCTCACTGGCTGGCCAGGATCGCACCTGCGCCGCAGAGGCCGCGGACAGCTTCATAGTGCTGCGTTCAGCTGCTTGCGCCATCAGGGGAGGCCCAAAAAATCTACATTATTGAATAGTGAGTATCTCAGCACTCTTTCTCACTGTGGTTCCCAGATAATTAAAGACAGGCATCATTTATTTTGGCCCTCTGGGAGAATTTTGGAAATTTCAAATAACAAGATTTGAATATTCTCTAACAAAATGACCAGTTAACCTAACATGAAAGAGAAGTGCACTAAAGTATGAACTCCAACCACGAACGGGATTTCTAAGAAAAATTATTAAGTGTCTCATTTCAAATATAAATGAACAACCCATGGTCATTAGACTGTTGAGAAAATTCTTCATTGTGATAAACAATACTAAGAACTAATACAAATAAAATAAGTTTTTAGGAAACAGAAAGTGAAGAGAAAAAAACATCAAAGAAACTAATATTCATAGTGAAGGAAAAATAATGACTCCCTTAAAAATAATATATAGAAAACAAAAAATTATTTTGAAATACACAAAATAACATGAAAACTAACTTCTAAACTTATAAGATGGAAATAAACTTAAAAATTTTTCTAGAAGTTGGAACCAGGGAAATGGGAAAAAAACAAAATTAGAGTATTGATCTATAAATACTAACATTCAATAAATTTTATTTTTTTAATTAAAGCAAATGCAAAGGAGAAAATAATAAAATTCTATAATTAAACTTCCAAGAAATGAAAATTACAAAGGGAAACATTACCCACACCAAGGACATGTTAGCTCAAAAGACTACAAAGCAAAATAGTTTAAAAGCTTATAGGATGAGGAATGTAAAGATAAATAGAAAATAACAATCACAGTGTTTCTGGAGTGTGGCAGTATTAAAGATAAGATCGGAAGATAGATAAAAAGGAAGGTAATGATTTTTCAAATTTCTCAAGAAGTGTTAATGCTCATGAATATACTTAAGGATATTAGCCATTATATAGGATTATTCAAATCAAGCAATTCAAAATTCCATTCAAAATATATTTTTAAGATTTATTTATTTTTGCACAAGAGCTGGGATACAGGGCAGAGGTGTGGGAGGGTGAAAGGATTCACCAGAGACAGAGCAGGTAGCAGAACAGGCAGACTGACCGAAATACACTATTGAGGGGAGCAGCGGGCCAACAGGAGAGGTCTGCCAGGCAATGTGGGAATCTCCCTGGCCAGCTGGGAATTGAAACTGCACTGCAAAGGCTGCAGACAGCTTCACAGTGCTGTGCTCAACCTGCTGCACCTCCAGGGAGGCCCCCCCCATTCAAAATATTTTATAATAAACTATTAATAACATTTTATCCAACACAAAGAAATGATGCAAGAGTGATATTCAACTAAACTACAGAATTTACCATGAAAATGGCAGAAACTAGCTTCCCAATTGGGGTAGCCCTCTACCAATTTTCACTTAAGTGAAAGAGAAGACACTGTGAGGGAGATGTATGGTAATCTTCATCAACTCCTCTATACAGGGAGAGGAATGTGTATTATCTATTTGAAGTCAAGTCTAGCAAATGAGGAATTCAAGTTAACCACTGAATACATATATGATGCCTGTGTAATATGTGAGTAAAAAGTAACTGGACACTGATTACTTCCCACAAGGTTCAATGTAGACAGACTCATCTATAAGTTGACCCAATCCATGACATATTTTCTAAAACAAACCAAAAATTCTTAAAATCTTCTTCTTCGTGCTTCTTACAGACTGTTATTTTGAAAAATAAGCTATATGCCATAATCAACACAGGTAGTTAGTGATATCCCCTTGGTAATCTGTTTCCTCAAATATTCCCTTTCTTCCAGTATACTTAAGTATTCCTAATATATGGAAAAGCCCTCTTTTGACCAAACAAAATCTGATATAAAGTTTGTTAACAGAAATCCTGGACTTGAATCAACATCACATCCCAAACCATACACAAACATTTATACCCATTGGAGAAAAAAAGAAAATATTGACGATCTGGATTACCTTTCTAGGATTTGGTTGAGTTTCATGGAGGACAATTTATAGCTCATCTTCAACCATGTGTTTGGTTCCTGAAACTATTCTGAAAGCTCAGGTATATGCTATTAAGAAAAATTCCACATCACTATTTTAGGCAAAGACAGTTTCTCCATGTTAACTCATCATTTATATAGTTTCCTCTGTTGATCTTTACTCTCGATTTCAAAATGTTCCCTTTGCTTGTCAGATTGCCATCTTTGGCTTCCTCTGAAGACTTTCCAAGTCTCTCCTTCAATCTTTTCATGCACTGGTACATTCCTATAAGTATATGAAACATGAGAATGTCACCATGACTCTAGAAAGGGATTATCTAAATCTGCATAATGCCATTCTCATAAAAAAAAATATTGTCTGATGGTTAATAAAGGATTAAAGATAGTAAATCAGTACTATTTTATCCTAATTCCTTGGATACCTGGTTAGATGTAATATGTGCCTGTTGTCATGGGTTTGGTATTTTTGGATGTTCAGATCACTGTAATTATATACTCCTTCTTCAACATTATGAAAGCCAGTCTCTAAAGGAGACTTCCTGATGTACAGCATACTGATTATCCTGTCACACTAGACTACATTTTTTCCTTCTACTATTCTTACTGCCATTTCATCCTAAAACATTAAATGAGATGGTGAGAAAATACAGATCTTCTGAATGCTGTTCTATATTAGTGAAATCTTTCCTTTTAAGACTTAACCAGTGACTAGTGACTTTTTAGTCAAACAATCATGCATACAGATGGCAAGTATTTTTCTAACTTGTATATGTATCTTTTATTGACTTACTCATAATCATTCTCATTTGACACTGTTCATTTCAGAATTGAGGGAATAGTGAGTTGAAAATAGAAATAACATAAGTGGAAGTAAAATGTCTTGTTTTCAAATACTTAAAGTATATAAAAAGCAAAAATGATTTATTCTTAAATATTTATCTAGTGGGAAAAATAATGAGCAACATGTTCCTTGAAACTAAAGAAATAACATACTTAAGTATAAGTAAAATGCCTTGTTTTCAAATACATAAAGTCTAAGAAAAACAAAAATGATTTATTCTTAAATATTTATCAAGTAGGAAAAATAATGAGCACTATGTTCCTTGAAACTAAATAGTACATGTTTTTTATATGACTGTGTATGTGTGTGAGTATAAACTTTCATATGTAGCAGAAGGAATCTATACCTTCTTTTTATCTTTGTATATCTGTTGACAGAAGGAAATTTCAGGGATATCATAATGATGGCTTTTAAGATTAACTATTAATAAATTTAAAATAATTATGTGACATTTAATTGACTTCCCTTTTAAATAAGCTTCTATCAATACTTATGTCTGCTTTATTGTTCTTACTTTTGAATTATTCAATAAATGAAGAGTCTGCATCATCATATATAATTAGAGAATGCAAATATAGGTACAGAAAATGGAATAACCGGGCCTCCCCGGTGGCGCAGCAGTTGAACGCTAGGTTGCGAAGCTGCCTGCAGCCTCTGCAGTGCTGGTTCAATTCTGGCTGCTCCCCGGCCACTGGTGGAGGGTCCCACATGGTGCGCAGACCTCTCCTGCTGCCTGCTGCTCTTCTCAGCAGTGCACTTTGGTCCTTCTGCCTGCTCTGCTCCCCGCTCTGGCTCTGGTGAATTATCTCACCCTCCTGCGCTTCTGAGTGTACCCAGTGCTTGTATAAATAAATAAATAAATCTAAAAACAAACAAACAAGCAAGCAAAAACCTTTAAATTGAAAAAAAAAAAAAAGCATAACTGGTAAGGAAGACAAAATGAGAATGACCCTAATAAAACACATAAAGCACTTGGAGGAAAATGCCATAAACCAATGTGATTTTTTAGAAAGCTTATTCTGTCCATAGTAGGAAGAATAGATAAAAGAGGACTAAAATGCCACAGGAGAGCTCAGTTAGTGGTTAGTTGCAATAATCCAGGTGAGAAACTGCTTTTTGTTTGTTTGTTTGTTTTAGCTAGGGCTTTTTCAGTGCATATGGACAAAAGTAGGAAAAAATCACATTTAAGAGTATGAATATAGGACTTGTGATAAATTGGGGAGAATGCACAAAAGAAAGAAAAAAAGTGAAGATGGTACCCAGATTTCTTTCTTTTTCTTTTAAACATTTATTTTTATTTATTTATACAAACAAGAACTGGAGTGTAGACCAGAGGTGCAGGGGGTAAGAAGATTCACCAGAGACAGTGTGCAGAGCAGAACAGGTGGAGCCACTGAAATACACTGCTGAGGAGAGGTCTACTACACTGTGTATGTGAGCTCCCTGGCCAAGGATAGAATACATGCTGCAGTGGCTGGCAATGGCTTGACTTTAACCCTGTATCACCAGGGAGGCCCAGTGCCCACATTTCTTACTTAACATTTTGGACCTAGTGGTTATTTTGAGCTTTGGGTTAATTCAAGGTATCACATGAAGACACCTAATGTCCATTAAAAATAAATGGGTTCAGAGTTAAGTGAGAGTAAGGAAACTGGCTTAAGTATGATACATATGGTATAATTGAATAGTAAGTAGTTTTCTTTTTTTTTTTTTTTGTCTTTGAATTAAAGACTAGATCTCAGGCTACATAACCCAGGAGGGACTTCCAAAGGAATTGCAATTAGAAGTAGAAGTAGCTGCTAGAAGGAAATACTAGCATCTCACCTTTGGTCTAAATTCTGATTAAGCTGGAAAAGTCCAAATGTTCCTCTTTATTGTCACCATTGAACTACATGTGAGAGGGAGTTCTGGAAAGTACTTGATATGCTGCCTGTTTTTTGCCTAAATATTTCTCAAAGTAGTAATCTTACTGGAACAGAGCATGCATGTGAACAAGGGAGTAAGTTCAGAGTTCCAGGCAAGAAGACTCCCCACTGTTCAGTTTCCTCTGATCTCTTGAGGCTATGAAAGAGAAAATCAATGAATCTTGTCAGGTTAGAAAATGTGACAGGAGACAGTATGACTTCTAGCACATCCAGACAACTCAGAACATTGAGAGAGGGCTGGGCCTGTGTGTTGCTAAACATGATCTAACAGGGGATAGTTTATATCACCGTTGTTACCTATGTTTGACTTTAAATATTCAATATGTTGCACTGGAAGAATTATAATAGAAGACCATCAGTGATATTTAGTTCTAAAAGCTAAATGTCTCCACATACTTGCTTAGAGGATTAAAAGATGAATAGAGAGCTAGACAAGGGCATTATGGAAAGAAGGAACAACATGGTTAAAAGTATCAAGAGCAAGAGAACACACAGGAATGATTTAAAAGTCTTGGAGTGTGGCAAAAAGTCCAGGTAGCTGAAGAGGAGATAGAATAAATGGGCAGGAAGAGATCAGGAAATGTTACCCCTTCTCTCCCAAGGTCAAATCAGTATTTTACACCGAAGGATAAATCTTTAATTATAAGAATTTATTTATATGTTTACAATTTGCAAAGGTATCACTGGCAACATTAACAAGTCAAAACATAAAATGGAGTAAATGAACACCGAGAAACATCTTTAGAGAAAAAGGAGTCAGGAAAATTATTGCAATGGTCAGGGTGGAGAAAATGAATAGTCGGGGCCTCCCTAGTGGCACAGGGGGTTGAGCACCACAGAAGTGGTCCACAGCCTCTGCAGCACAAGTTCAATCCCCAGTCGGCCAGGGAGAAACCCATATGGCAAGGTCGACCTCTCCTGTCTCGCCCACTGCTCCCCTCAGCAGTGTATTTCAGTCAATCTGCCTGTTCTGTTCCCCACTCTGTCTCTGGTGAATCCTCTCACCCTCCCGCACATCTGGCCTGTTCTTGTATAAATAAATAAATCTTAAAAAATAATAAAATGAATAGTTGGAGTTAGGTGGCAATGGAGAACAAGAGAAGAGCACAGGAAAAATAATTGTGCTTCAACTGATGAGTTGAATGGCTGTAGCCGTATGACCTGCAAAGGCTACAATACCTACTGTCTGGACTTGAAAAGAAAGCTTGTAAACCATAGTCTAGACTACGTTTTATAGAGGTAAGTGGATTGTAATCGATGGAGAGAAGCTGAACCTAGGGAAATTTTATGCTTTATGATAGACTATGGTAATACTTATTAATCATGGAGCGGAGACACTGATGGTCTGGGAAAGAGATAACTGAGGCGTTTCAGAGGAAAAAGAAGGTGGAGGAATTAACTTTGAAAGAAAGTGGGACATTTTCCCACATAGGGTTGGTAAAAAAACAAGGTTGGATTTGAATACAAAAGCATTTATCATAAAAGAAGAGGAAAGATCAAAGCACTCATGTATAGTGCCTATTTATTTAAATTTTATATATTTTACATAATTTTTCATTATTGCACAATGTATGCATTTTCATCTTAGTTATAGTCCCCATACCATTCCCATCCCCCTCCCCTCCTTGTTTTGATCCTACTCTCTTCTGCATTGCTGGTGGGAGTGCAAACTGGCCTTTTTTTTTTTTTAAGATTTATTTATGTATGCATATAAGAGCTGGGGCACAGGCCAGAGATGCAGGGGGGCAGGGGTGTGTGTGAGAGGATTCACCAGAGACAGAGCAGGGAACAGAACAGGCAGACTGACAGAAATACACTGCTGAGGGGAGCAGCGGGCGAGACAGGAGAGGTCTGCTTCATCATGTGGGTTGCTTTCTGGCTGGGGATGGAACTCGTGCTGCAGAGGCTGCAGATCACCTCATAGTGTGGTGGTTAATGCCTTTTGCCACCAGGGAGACCCACCAGTGCCTTTTTTTTTTTTTTTATTCTTTAATGCAGGAAGTAAAGACTAAGGGGACAGGTAGAGACCATGAAAAAAAAAAAAAAAAAAAAAGAGCACCTTAAGGGATTAGCAGACAAAAAGGAAAAAAAGGAGAAAGTAAATTACTCAATATTCTTGTCTTTCATAAAACTAAATGAGACTATAGACCAAAGGTTAGAAGTGGCCCTAAGTAACACAGTTTTATGGCAGTTGCTTTTTCGTTTCACACATACCTTGAGGAATGATCATGAGAGAATCCTATTCAAAAACTGCTAAATTGGGCCTCCCTGGTGGTGTAAGGGGTTAAGTCACAGCACTGTGAAGCTATTCACAGCCACTGCAGCGCAAGTTCGATCCCCTGCCAGGGAGCTACCCACATGGCACAGCAGACCTCTCCTGACTTGCCTGCTGCTCCCCTCAGCATTATGTTTCAGTGGATCTGCCTGTTATGCTCCCCACTCTGTCTCTGTTCAATCCTCTCAACCCCCCACCTTTGGCCTGTACCCCAGTTCTTATATGCATAAATAAATAAGTCTTTAAAAAATAAAAATTAAAAAATGCTAAACTAGGTATTAACACCAAGGACCTGACTTTGAGATAAATAGATTTCAACTGGTTATTGAATTCAAAGTATCGCAGTACAATATTCTAAAAGTATTTAGATGTAGTTATCTTTCAAATAGCTCACCAGAGGTAACATATGCCTGACTGACTAAGAAAAGCCTGAGAAATGAAATATATTCAAGGTTAAGTCAAGCCTAAGAGAAAAAAAATATGAAATTCTCAGTGTTGGTAAGTTTCAGCTAAGGAGAAAGGAATATGTATATTTGGATATAGGTTTACTCTGATATTTGAAAGTCGAGTGCTCCTTTAAAAATCTTTCCTAGGACCTCCCCAGTGGCACAGCGGGTTGAGTGCAAAGCTGTGAAGCTGTCCGCAGCCTCTGTAGTGCAAGTTCGATTCCCGGCTGGCCAGGGAGATACCCACATGGCATGGCAGCCCTCTCCTGTCTCGCCCATTGCTCCCCTCAGAAGTTTCTTCTGTCTGTCTGTCTGTCTGTTCAGCTCCCTACTGTCTCTGGTGAATCCTCTTACCCATCCCCACCACGTGCCTCTGGCCTGTACCCCAGCTCTTGTATAAAAATAAATAAATCTTTAAAAAAAACTAATTAATAAAAAAATCTTTCCTAAACCCAAATGGCATAAGATGAAGAAGCAATTTTCATTAATTTATATGGAAAAATTCTTCAGGTTCCACACCTAAAAAACAACATACCAAATGACACATAAATCAGAAAATGTCACACGCAGTAAAACACGAATGATATGGCAAATACCCACACTGTATAACTAGATCCTGGAGGAGCTAGGAGGTGTCTCTCTGCTCCCAGTGCCCATTGACTAATGCTGATTGCTGCAACACAGATAATGAAAGCTAATCTTAATCATCCACTTTTGTCATAAAATAAAAATGTCTCTTTGAATTTTCTCCATTCTGTTTGCAAAACAGATACGAATGCAGGCATTTTGTAAAAGTGAAGTGACATAATACAAGCTCATAACTCCTAATGTTACCTTACAATGTAGAGTCTCAAAAATAATAGTTGATTTCACAATAACTTCTTTTCTACTGATTTTGGCTTTTCAATTATAGTAGAAAATACATAGAGTGAGATGTATAAAGGGCTCTAATCTTAAATGTTCAATGTGATGAGCCACTCAGCTGTATAACCACAATACAATCTAAATATAGATAATACCATCACTTTAGAAGTTTCTCTCATGTCCCTTGTTAATCAACGCCCCTTCCAGAAGTAGGCACTATTTCTTCACAATGCCTTTAAAAGCTTATTTTGATCAAAAATACTTCTGTACCATTAATTTTGTAAAATCGAGTATTTATTTTCCTAGATAGTCAGTTAGTCATACAGATAACAGAGGTTATTTCAATGTAAATTTCCCAGTGTGGCATTCTACAATGACTAAGTTCACTAGATAATTACCAGTAGTGTTAGCTCATTTTGTGTTGTGCTGTGTGGACCAGAAATAAAAAGCCTCACTTAATCGCAACCCTTCAAAGGCATTACTCAAGAGTCATGATTGTGTTCTAATTATTGTGGGGTGTGTACTGAATCTCAAATAAAGTCAAAGTCTTTGAAGGCAAAGAAAGCCTACATTTCATGCCCTTCAGTTAATGAAGATAAAAATTCAACGTTTGTACATTAATGGCAACTATAAGAGCTCTGATAAGAAAATAGCCTTACTCTTCTTCCCATGCAACAGTGATGCTTCTGTTAAAGAGTTTTACAGAAGTTTGGCAGATTGAACAAAATTGATGAATAATGGCTTTCAATCAGCAGTGCAAAAATAGCAACCCATTCACTTCATTCTTGTGTAGCTTGTCATATTTTCCAGACTTTTTAAAGTCAGAAAACAAAGTCTTGATGTGTGCTATCTGATATAGTATTATATCCACATAGAGGATAGTCATTTATGGTGCTTTATGAACAAAGAAGACAGTTCTTGATATTTTCAGTGATAAATGGTAGAATTTCCATAAATTCTACATTTACTTTGGGGAGGTCCAAAGAGAGAGAGTAGCACATTATATGTAAGTAGTGGGCAAAGGGATTAAGATGTTTGTACTGATGTAGTTAAATGGCAGTTTCCTTCAAGAAACATCTATACAGCCCCTACTATGAAGAATTTTGCTGTCTATTTGTCTGTCAATCTAGCTAGCTAGCTATTTATCTACCTACCTACATATCTACCTCTTCACTAAGGGCAACAAAGAGAGTAAGAAGTCCTTCCTCAATAATAATCAGTCAAGGGCCTCCCCTGGTGGCGCAGCAGTTGAGGACTGGGCTGTGAAGCTGCCTGCAGCCTCTGCAGTGCCTGTTCGATCCCTGGACACCGTCGAGGGTCTCACATGGTGTGCAGACCTCTCCTGCTGCCCACTGCTCCCCTCAGCAGTGTATTTCATCAGTCTGTCTGTTCTGTTCCCAGCTCTGGCTCTGGTGAATTCTCTCACCCTCCTGCCCTTCTGACTGTACCCACATCAGTCAAGCAGGGAAGGCAAGACATACAAATAAACATGAACAAAGAAGTTTTACATCACATGAAAGGATATATATTAAAATCACTGCTTATCAAAAATTTGAAAGTAAAAGATTGAAATAGCAAAAATTGTCTAGATTTAGCCAGAATGTTGTTTCCCTATTTGTAAAACATTTCTCCTCTTCTATTTTCATTATTACCTTGAAGTTTCACTCCATAGTTTAATCATCACCAACTTTTCTAATTTTGCACGCTACATATATGCACTCTTCCACTTCAATCTTTGGTATAAATCTCACATTATTTTGCTGTGACTTAAAATTGTTCTCATCCCTACAAGAAGGGCAACAAAGAAGGACACTGTTGCACTGGGCTTAATATTCATTACTATCCAATACCTTTAAAGTAAATTGTTAAATGGAGAATTAAATATTGCTCTATAGACAAGAGCTTTGCATATGGTGAGACTGAAATCAGAGGTCTCAGGTGTGAGTCTCAGATCTCACACTGCAATCCAAGCAGACCATATGTGAAGATGCAGAGAAGAAATGCATAAAGAGTAGTAATCTGAAGGAAATGATGTCAGTTAGCTTACTAATATGTGCTGCTACTTAATAGATAAGGAATTAAAGCAAAATGCATGAAGAATAAAAAGCATTATGATATTTTCTATTATCCTAAATCAAAGGGAACAGTATGAAGAGAGTGAATTTTGAGGAGAGGTTAGGAGGTGGTCAGCAAGACTGCTAAAGATAATGAAAAGTGTTGGATTTGGCTATGACTAGGATATACTGACTTTAGCAGGAGTGTCCAAGACTCATTATAATTCTTTGAAGGGTGATTAAAACTTGTGGAAATAGAGACTCGATATGCCATGTATGCTTTCAAGGAAGTTGGATCAATGAAATAATAACAAGATTAATTAGAGTTTCAATATGAAGATTTAAAAGCACATGTTATAAAGTTTTTGCTTTTTAAATGTGTTAATTTGAGGGGGGTATTTTGGATAGGAAAGATTACATGATGTCACAAAAATTCTATTTTAAAAGATTCATTTTGGGGCCTCCTTGGTGGCACAGCAGGTTGAACACAGTGCTGTTAAGCTGTCTGCTGCCTCTGCAGCTCCTGTTCAATTCCTGGCTGGCCAGAGAGATTCCCACATGGAGAGACAGACCTCTCCAGTCTTGCCTGTTGCTCCCCTCAGCAGTGTACTTCAGTCTTTCTGCCTGATCTGCTCCCTGCTCTGTCTCTGGTGAAGTCTCTCACCCTCCCGCGCCTCTGGCCTGTACCCCAGTGCTTGTATAAATAAATAAATATTTTAAAAAATCATTTTGGTTATTTTAAATTTTAAAACAGCACAAATAGGATTTTTCTTTGCAATTCTTATCTTACACAATATTCTAATTATGTTAGTCATTATTTTATTCATTGCCACTGTTAGCAAGTTGTTTATTAATACCTGCATTCTTTGAGTGACTTTAAACTTTGGGAAAAAATTTTGTGACAAAATGTGTTACAGCTTCGATTGTTTTTTGCTTTGTGTACATATCAAAGAGTGACTTACATGTCATGACAAAAAAACAAAATATTCAAACAGGTGCTCAGAACCATCCAAAGAAGACTCTACTATTAGACACATTTATCCTTTCAGTATCCAAAAGAGAAATAAAATGTTGACTGCCTTATGAATTGATTGATTACATCAAAGTGAACAATTCCCAGCAATATCCTGTAGATCAAATTGGATATGCCACCTATTTTTATCAAGTTTTGTTAAAATAGTCACTTTGATTCATTTATATATCATTCCTGACTCTTTTCACACTATAACCATACAATTGAATTACTTGTAACACAGATTTTGTGACTAGCAAAAAGTATATATTTATTATACTTTACAGATAGCATCTTGCCAACTGCTATATTGGAATTTTCTATATCATTAGTAAAAATAAACCTTAAGTTCTATAAATTATCTTAAACATGTGCTCTCCCAGATTATACCTATTTAACACTTTTAACTAAACAAATCCATTGAGGGTACTTATTGGGCATCTTCTATGAAATGAACTCCTTCTATGAAATAGATTCTTTACCAGGTACTGGAAATATGTGTAGCAGTAACAAAGATATAAAATACCTGGTTCTCCCAGAGTTTATATTCTAGTTGTAGCCAACCTGACAGTGAAAAACTCACAAAATAATTCATATCAAATCAACAAAATAAAGGGGGAAATATATTTTTTTTTATTTTTGCCAGATAATCATATATGCCATGCATAAAATAAAGAGAAAGGAGGTATCAGGAATTGGAGGAATTAAAAATATTTAACACTGTTTATCATTTATAATCTCTTAAGATTGCCCTTGAATAAAATAAAGCTATCTACCAATGCATAGAGAAAAATAAAGCACTCCCTAGTTCACATGCCTGTGTCCTAAGTTTATTGTACTCAGTGCAGACACTCATTAAAATGTTCCAGTGGTATTCACTTTTCATTCTCACATCGTTTTCTGCATATAATTCACAAAATAGAGCTAGACCAAAAAGGAATCATATTATGCAAAGTCAGTCCCTACACAACAGTCCAACATATTAAACCATTCCCTTTAATTCTGCATAAATTAAATATTTTAATCCAAGGTATGTTGCTTTCATAATATTGTGAGAAATGTAAATTTATTATAAAAGAGTTAAATATCAAGATAAGAGAAAATATTCTAAAATCCATTGATCTTAGTTTGTCTAAGGTATTTATATGTTTCCTTTTTTCATTTTTGCAAAAATCTTTCATGAAAGGAAAAGTAATTACTCTCATAAAATATTAATTAAATGTAACCCTAGTTGAAATACTTTATAATACTAATATTTTCTGAACTCATGATCTAGAACCAATAAATATGACCTGGTCTAAAGGGTTCCTAAATTAAAATGAAATTTAAATTAAGATGTAAATATTTATAGTATATATTTTTCAGTTTTAAGAATTTACTTTTCATTACTATATTTCATATTTATCTAAATTTTTTTCCTGAGGTATTGCTAGAAGGGGAGAATTTTATATTCACAAAAATAAGGCAATGTATTAAGTTACACAATTTCTCCAATTCTGACAAATGGTACATAAGCATTTGTTTATTTCTATATTCTACAGAAATAAATGAGTTATTTCTATACTCATGAGTTCTATACTAACATCTTTGCAAAGATGGTAACTATTTGCAGGGCCTGGAGTTTACCCTTCATTAGTAAGTGAAAATGAAGTCAGAGCTCTAATAAAGTTGCAAAAATGAGAATCAGTCACATTGGTTGGTATAATTTGCATTGTTTACATGAACAGTAATACTTGTCATAGCTCAAAAATATAGAATATTTTCTAAATATTTACATGTCTATTTCCTAGTCAAAGTGGCTATTCTGTGGGAGAAATTTGCATGGTCTTGGACTTAATAGTACAAGCTGAAGTTATTCAACAAAATGGGAAGTAAGATGTTGCTTCAAGAATTACTGTAAGTGCGCCAGAATTTCAAGAGTGCTATTGTCATTAGTAAGATATCTGTTTACAACAATCCTGAAGGTATATAACAAGGAAACACAAGCAGGACAACAATAATAGGAAAGAAAAATGTAATGCATAAGACAAAATATCTTTTCTATTAATAAGGCTTTATGTGGCTCTGATAAGGATCACATTTGTTCCCTAGACAATGGTACACTATGAATTGTAAGGAAAAATAAGAAATTTGCTTCTAATTATGCTGACACTAGCCTTCCTTTGGTGGAGAATGTCATTTATATTTCTGAATCAAAAAAATATTTAACATAAACAATTTGTTATATAAGATAAATGCTCAGGAAATTTATCTTTTGTACAACAAATATTCCCTTATAACCTTAGAATGCGAAGTTTAGCCTTGCATTTCTTTTTTTATGGTATGCCTCTCTAAGTTAATCCTCTAGGAAATCAAATGTTGATCTATATTTTATTTTTTTAAAGATTTATTTATTTTTATACAAGAACCGGGGTACAGGCCAGATGCACGGGAGTGTGAGAGGATTCACCAGAAATAGAACGGAGAACAGAACAGGCAGAGTGACAAAATACACTGCTGAGGGGAGCAGCAGGCGAGACAGGAGAGGTCTGCTTCACCATTTGGGCTTCTCGCTGGCAGGCCATGCTGCAGAGGCTTTGGACAGCTTCAGTCTGGCGCTCAACCGCCTGTGCCACCAGGGAGGCCCCTATCTTTATTTTAAACATGGGTTCTTCTTTTTACATATTAAAAACTCATCATTCTAGTTGCCTTATCTCTGGGTTAGGCTACTTGCTGAGTACTTCTACTATAGTTATCTGGGTCCTAGTGAAAGTGATATAGGTAGAAAAAATAATTTCCCTTCTACTTTCTGAATTGTTGACTGAGATTTCTATAATGAAAAACGGCTTAACCAGCAGAAATTTGTCAACATGTACACCTTGTGTATAGATGGGGAATACTTGAGAAATAATGAGTAAATTCCCAAGGTGGCTTATATACCATCCTTAACTAAAGACAGAAGAAAAGTGTGTGGAGGTCTGTTATGGGGGATTTCCAGGAAAAGCATGGGAAAGAAGAGCAACGTCTTATAAAAGATTTAAATTGATGTCCTCTCCCTTAGACCATTTCTTGCAATTTGGTCATCTTCCTGGTACAGAAGGGAAGACATCCTTATAAATGATTATTTCCTTTGTAAATGCAAATTGCTCTTAAAAAAGTGTAACTTCTTTTCTTTTCAGAGTTTCCTTCTATGTCTGTTATTTTCCAAAACAATCAATTCAAAGTAATCCTATGCCAAACAAGCATATTTGGAGGTAACACTCTCTGTTTCCCTTCTGTAGTAATGAAAGGTCATGAACTACTTCGACATAACAAGAAAACCTTGTATGATATTTCTCAAAAAGTGGATAACAGTTTGATTGTCTAAGGTATTGATTAAAACTGCAACATCCTGACTATCTCCCACTTTCACTAAGTAAAGATAACATGGCCTAGAAATTCATGTTTTGATTAGAATGCATAGGTGATACTCATGCCCAATATATGGGAGGTCTATTACTCTAGTGAAGATAATGTATAAAAATCAGGATACACACACTTAACAAAAGGGTAATTATGTTTGTATTAAATTAGAATGGTTTAAATCACATCTTTTTTATAGATATGTACAGTACTTTTGTGTGCTAATCTCATTTCACTTTAATTGATCAAATATGAACAAGTTAAACAAGTTATAAATGCCAAAATATAGAAATGAGTAAAACACAATTCCTTTGCTTGAACTGTGTGTATAAACGGATAGCTAAAGCAGCAATTATAAACAGTTTCTTTAGGACCTTAGCAGATGTATGCCGCACCTGACATGGGAGTAAAGAGGATGGAAAGAGGATGGATTTATAATCAGCTCTGTTTGACAGAACAATGTACTTTTCAATAATTAGGTAAAAATAACAAAATAACATTTTAAATTTTATTTAAAAGTTAAATAAAATTTAATAAATATTTAAATAAAATTTAACTTTTTAGTAAACTAAGCAATCATTTACTAGCAGTAACTTTTAATTATTAAAATCATTGAGAATAATTTTTAGTATACAACATTTTTGATATTCAATTGAGTAGATGATAATTGCAAGTTGTTATGGAGATGTCAATAATTCCATGATTTTACATTTGTTATTTTATAGGAGCACATAATCATTCTCTTCCATAGGTAACTAATTTATTTTATTTTTATTTTTTAAAATATTTATTTATATAAGGCCAGATGCACAGGAGGGTGAGAGGATTCACCACAGTCAGAGTGGGGAATAGAACAGGCAGACTGACAAAATACACTGCTGAGGGGAGCAGTGGGCAAGACAGGAGAGGTCTGCCCCGCCATGTGGGATTTCGCCATCCGGCTGGGATCGAACCCGTGCTGCAGGGCTGCGGACACCTACACAGTGTGGGGCTCAACCGCCTGCGCCACCAGGGAGGCTCTAGGTAACTAATTTAATGTTTGGTATATTAGTTGGTTCTTTGGTGTATGGCTGAGTAACCCTGTGTATGTTCACTCAACTAACTGTTATCTTACCTAAATTTATCTTGGCACAAGAAAAGTGCTCGGTTATACCTGCTATTGATAAATCTTAAGAGATAGATTATTATGTGATATTAGTCTCTCCTAATTGAAGACTTTACTTATAAACTAACATCTTTTCAGAACCTCAAACAAGACAAAGACGGCAAAATCAGTGACATTTTTTAACCTTGTAATTAGGTCAATTACAATTATTTTATATTATTAGTTTGACAACTTTCAGAAACATTTCCTTGTTTTCATATTGTTCACAGAAAACTATAATTCATGAGTTGTTTTGGTTGTTTATCACTATCAATTTACTTTGTTGATATGCAAAATAAAGTTTTCCAGGGAACTTTGAATTGAAATTTAGTCACCAGGTAATGAGGCAGATTGAAAGAAACATTTCCAAAATACCCTGAATTAGGAACATTTAAACTGTGCATGCGTCTGCTATAAGTAAAGCAGTGTGCTTGGCATTCAGCACTGGATAAGGGAAAACAAAATCATGCCCTATGTAGCTCACAATCTTATTGTAGGAGAAAGGAAATTATAGAATGGTTTAATTGATGTTAATATAGCGATATTACAAGTTTTTCTATAGCACATAAGAGAGAATCACCATAGGAACAAATCAGAGATTGTAAACATAACCAGACTAATTTTATTTTGAGGATAGGACAGGCTTGTACCTTTCTATCACTTCTTTTGTGATGTTTTACTTATGGCCTGGCAAGTGGAGTGCTTTCTGACCTGTTCTGACCCCTTACCTTCTGTGAGTCCTAGGTACAACTGCACTGAGCAGACTCAGCATCATAAGCAAAGGAAATGACTAATCATTTACTGTTTCCTCTAACTGCTGGGAGCCCCTGCTGGTTTCTGGCATTCCTGCTAGTTTTGAAGAGATAATGTAAGGGTAATCTCCTGACAGAATCCTGAAATCTATAATTTTAGAGCTAGAGAGGGCATTAAAGATCATCAACCTCTCCCCTCTCATTATAGATAAGGAAACTGAGGTGCTTAAAGGCTAAGTGATTTTGCACAAACTGCAAGTTTTGGTTACTTGCCACACGAGAATAACAATGAACTAGTTAGGTCTCCCCTTAGACCAAGAGACCAGAGTCTAAAAAGCTTCTCCAGCTCATTCTAGGACAGTTAGGGTTGTTGATTCCTTCTAACTTCGTCCTTAAGATCTCATAGCTTGATCAAACCATATAGTTAGGTCTCACAGTAATTGAAGGGAAAAGAGACTATGGTAACTTAAAAAGATTCCTATATGCCTCAGATGCTTATTCATTCTTCAAGTATCTGAGACATATGACCTCACAGACAACTGAAGTCAAATACAAGATATTATATAGTAACAATATTTATAGCTATATTTATGTTTATATATGCATATGTCATTGATTTTACATACATATTTTAAAGATAAATGATGATTTATAGTTTGTGGTAGGTAAAAATTATGACCTGTGTGCCCACAGCACCATTAGAATATAAAGAGCAAATTTTAAAGATCTACCAGTGGTTAGAAGAGTTCTGTGGTTTAAAAACAGCATGTGCCTTTTTTTTTAGGATTTATTTATTTATTTATTATTTATTTGTTTGTTTGTTTGTTTTTACAAGCACTGGGTACAGTCAGAAGCGCGGGAGGGTGAGAGAATTCACCAGAGCCAGAGCGGGGAGCAGAGCAGGCAGAAGGACCGAAGTACACTGCTGAGGGGAGCAGTGGGTGGCAGGAGAGGTCTGTGTGCCATGTGGGACCCTCCTCTGGTGGCCAGGGAGCAGCCAGGGACCGAACCAGCGCTGCAGAGGCTGTGGGCAGCTTCGCAACCCAGCGCTCAACCACTGAGCCACCGGGGAGGCCCTAGGTTTTATTTATTTTTGTACAAGAACCGGGATACAGGTCAGATGCCCAGGAGGGTGAGAGGATTCACCAGAGACAGAGTGGGGAACAGAACAGACAGACTGACTAAATATACTGCTGAGGGGAGAAGCAGGCGAGACAGGAGAAGTCTGCCTCACCATGTGGGATTCTTGCTGGCCGGCTGGGATCGAACCCGTGCTGCAGAGGCTGCGGACAGCTTCACAGTGCAGTGCTCAACCGCCTGCACCACCAGGGAGGCCCAGCATGTGACTTTTAAGTGAGGGAACATTTTAGAATTTGAGGGGAAAATTTTTATTGTTACAATAATCAGGGGACTTTTTTGGGGGGTGGTGGTAATGCTTTAAGATTTGTTGGGTAGGAAAGGGTCTCAGAATGAAAACTCATTTTGTTTCCCATAGCTCTTCATTTGTTCGATGAAAAATTTGTTTATCTTTAAATCTAGAACACAAACACTAAGTTGTTTATTTTTCACAGTTCGGAGAGACAAGGAATTTTCTAGGAATAAAACTACCGCACAATCAAGGGAAGATTATTGTTTTGTTCAGAAATTGTTGAAGTGTTTATCATCATTTTAGAAAAAAATGCTACTCATCTTATATGAGTGACCAGAACCACATACTTGTATCTGTTGGTCATCATACGGGTTGCATTCATCATGGTTTTACATAACTGTGCCAGAATATAATTACTTCAATCCTATACAAATACATCAAAGGACTTTTATACTGAAATACATAGTATTTTAGAAATCACTTACTGTTTCTGCTTTATTATAAGTGAAACATTATATTGATTTTTAAAATTGCATGTCTAAGTATACAATAATATCCATGAATTCCATCTCTGCCAAGGAAAGGGGAAATAGCAAAATGTTAATTTTAAAAAAGAAATGTTAGATCAGATGGTGGTAAGAACAATGTAGTCAATCACTCTTGGCATAGAGTAAAATTTTATACCTGAGTGCATAAGTATAATATCATTTGCATACCTATTACAGAGGACACTGAAATTTTAGTTTGACCATATTTTCCTACCCTCGCTAAAACTAACTTAGCTCTGAAAATACTAATTTTTCTTCTCTAAATTTGAAGATATGGCAAAGTCGATGGAATGATTTTAAACAGGAGCTATGAAAAGGAAAAAAAAATTGTAACTCTTACATAGAATAATGTGTATTGGACCTGTTAAGTTTCAGTATGCTGCTGGAGTACCAGAAGCCTGGACTTCAAGTTACTTGGAAAATAAATAATTTTACATTTCCACATGTCAAGGTCATGTCAGAATTTCAACCTAAATCAAGTCAGTACTACACATATTTAAATATTTCACTGTCAGAGGTTTTCTGAAAACACAGACTGGCTGAATTGGTGGAACTCTTACAGGAATAGTATTGCAAATATTCAAAATCAGTTGGTCGAATGGTAGGCTTGGAAATGTAAGACTATTATGTGGAATCATTCTATTAATACACAGCTATCTATTTTCTTTCAGTTTTCACTTGAAGTCCTTTTTCCAGGACATTACTCTTGAAATCATTCGCAAGTCACTGATAGACCTTCTCACAATGGGGTATAGGTTGTAAATAAATGATTTATTTTATCATTGTCCCTCAGCTGAAGAAGATTATGATGAGTGTTGGAAGGTAACTGAAATATTTTAAATTAAAATATTGTGCATTGGGCCTCCCCGGTGGCGCAGCGGTTGAGCGCTGGGTTGCGAAACTGCCCGCGGCCTCTGCGGCGCCGGTTCGATCCCCGGCTGCTCCCCGGCCACCGGAGGAGGATCCCACATGGTGCGCAGACCTCTCCTGCCACCCGCTGCTCCCCTCAGCAGTGTACTTCAGCCCTTCTGCCTGCTCTGCTCCCCGCTCTGGCTCTGGTGAATTCTCTCACCCTCCCGCGCTTCTGACTGTACCCAGTGCATGTATAAACAAGACAAACAAATATAATAAATAAATAAATAAAAACATGCCTCTATAAAAAAAAAAAAAAAATATTGTGCATTACTATAGTCATATGAGCTTAAGGCACAATAATCAAATGTTATTATTACCACATTTTAGTATTATGACTATAGAGCAGTTATTATTTATAAAGTATTTAATGAAATCAAGAGACTTTTCTTTGTTTTTAAATATTTTTTCAGCACAATACCAAACAAAAATAGAATTTGGAGTATTTATGTGGGTTCTTATATTAATTTATTTAGTTAAATAAAAATGTAAATTTTCTTTACAGCTTAATATATGAAGACCAGTGATGTAAATTGCCTCTTATTATCCTCCACCTTTTATTGCTCACCTCCCAAAAGGAAAGCTGATTTTAATTGAAAGATACATAGTGTCAGGAGCAATAAAGTATATGATAATATGATATATTTTAAGCTAATGCGAATTTGATGTCCAGAAAGTAGTAATGATATATCATAGGAAAGATAGGATTATGCTCATGCTAGATTATCATCAAAAATAAGAATATTTTCTTGTCTCCTTGATCTTCAGAAATACCACTAATCTAATAGAAAAGAAGACCGGCTCCTTTCCTGTCTGTAGTAGGCATTTTCTATCTTCAATACAACCAATGCCTATTATTTGATCAGCAGTGTAAACCTACCCATTTTGACTTGTTATTGTGATAATGAGAAGATTTTATGTCACAAAAGTATCCATTGTATTTTTGCTTCTGTGGTCTGATTTAGTGAAGATGGAGGAACATACTGTCATTCACATTATTTTTTTCTCAGCTAGACCTTAAGCATTAATAAAATGTATAGAAATAAAATTTTATAGGGCCTCCCCTAGTGGCGCAGCAGTTGAGCACTGGGTTGCGAGGCTGCCCGCAGCCTCTGCAGCACCAGTTTGATCCCTGGCCACCGGCGAGGGTCCCACAAAAAAAAAAAAAAATCAAGCTAAGCTTTGGAAACAACCCAAATGCCCAAAAATAGATGACTGGATCAAGAAGATGTGGTACATATATACCATGGAATATTACTCAGCATTCAAAAAAGATAAACACATGCAATTTGCAGCAACATGGATGGCGCTGGAAGGGATCATGCTCAGCGAAATAAGCCAAAAAGAAAAAGAAAAATACCGGATGGTCTCACTCATAGCAGGAATCTAGAAAACTTAAATAAGGGACCAGGAAAATGAATAACTATAAGAAAGTGAAAATCAGAATCAACAAAAAACTATGAACCAGAGACACTTTTAGGGGGGCAGGGGCGGGAGGGGAGGGATTGGGGTCAGAATGGGGGCGCTGCAATTGTATGGGGAATATAACAATAAAATTTATTATCTAATAAAAAAAAAATTTCTATGAAAAAAAAAAAAAATCAAATTTTATAGTCTGTCACTGTTAGTATGTTCAATCATAGAAAGGTACACTCAGCAAAATTTGTTTTGTGTCTAAGAATTTAAAATTGTAAGAATAGATATCAGAAATACAATAGAAATTATAACCATGGGTACATTTATGGAGGTATAATACAAAAAATATTGCCAAATTTTGACTAATTGACAAGTTCTAGTTTTAGTTTATAATAACATTTCACACTTGAAAAGTCAGTTATTTATTCATCTTTTTTTTGCATATATATTCTTTCAAACTCTAACATTGATTATTATAAAGAAAAGTACACCTGAACAATATGTTGGGAAAAAATAGTTGTCTAAGAATAAATAGTTATTTCCAAAAGATAAGCATTTCTTACTATTACAACTTTCCCTTTGTAAATCTTCCTAAACATTTTTGAACTTATAACCTCTGTATATATTTTTCTTTTTCAGGAAACAGAATATTATTTTAGCAGGGACATTCTTCTCTCCCGATGACTTGAGTAATCAAGCATCACCTCATTAATATTAGGCACTATCCTTTGTGTCTATAATTTAGAGTGATAACGAGCTATTTTATGACTAACACAACCTGGTTTGGACTAATACATTATTATTTTCTTCACCCTGGCCCACTGTGTTAACTGAGGTCATAATTTCTATCTCTTTTGTCAATTACATACTTATCATAGAATGCTTTGATCCCATTCTCATTATGACCTAGTGCAACATCATCTCAGTCATTTTTTTCTGGATTCTAAGCTGAGCAATTTATGTCAATGTCCTTTTATACAATTTGGGTAATACATTACACCAATTATAGTTACAGAAGGTTAACCTGACAATTTAGTCATGTTATAACTGGCCTTACCTGTAATATGATTGATTGAATGCTTGAGTTGATTCAATCAGACATGGAAATTGTGAAAAAGATAAGACCATTCATTTGCCATAAAACTGTGCTGTTTTTAAGCCCATAAAATTGACACACCTTGAAAAGTGCCCTTCATTATGGATTTTCTTTTGTATCGGTGCCCATAGTAAGTTGTGTGCTTAATTCTGAGGGAGAAAGCAGAGTAGGTAGAAAGGGAGAACATGCATTTGGCAATCATGTTGAGTCATTTTTCAGTTCATTAAGCTTCAGAATTTAAACTCTTCCAAATAAGACAAATGTGTTCCCTTTCTTCCAATATATAAAGCATAATAATTTTAAATCACTTACTTGGCCATTTCATCTGTATTTGAAGATTACGAAAGGTGAATGAGTTAACATCTTTGAATTTCAAAATTTAAATTTTATATTCCATCACTTTGGACCATACTAGAGATATGATGTAGTAGGAGTGTGTGTATATGTGTATTGAATGGGTATATGTGTGCCTGTGTCTACCCACAGAGAGTATCTTCCCAGACCATAATCTCTCAAAACAACTATTAACAATAAAGTTAGGAAAATGTTATTCATGGAATTGTTTTCAAATGTATAAATCACATCAAAAACTTTTAGAAAGAATGAATTGTTCGGGGCCTCCCCTGGTGGCGCAGGTGGTTGAGCGAAGTGCTGTGAGGCTGTCTGCAGCCTCTGCAGCATGGGTTGGATACCAGCCAGCCTGTGAGAGTCCCACACGGCACAGCAGACCCCTCTTGTCTCACCTGCTGCTCCCCTCAGCAGTGTATTTCATCAGTTTGCCTGTTCTGTTCCCCGCTCTGTCTCTGGTGAATCCTCTCACCCTACTGCACATCTGCCCTATACCCCGGTTCTTGTATGCATGAAAGAACAAATCTTAAAAAAAATGAATTTTTCTTCAAAGTTTACATATAAAAGATACTATTTCTACATATAAATACAATGTGACTTTTAATGTAAATATTTGTGATCTACTCTAGGTAATTGAAAGCAATATTTTATTTTAAAATTAACCATTATCTATATATAGTGACTATATTTTCTTCATCTGCTCAACTTTTGTGGTCACAAGGCTGTGACACTAAGTTTGAAAAAATAAATCTGAATTTAATCTTGTTCCTCTGCATGAAGACATGAAGATACTCTCTTTTTTTTTTTTATAATCACATTGCTTGTTCCCCACCACCTTAAGTTTTTTGATCAAAGAAACCTTTCTATCCATCTTATTTTAAAAATAACCTTACACTCCTGAACCTTTCTATACCATTTGCTCCCACATCAGTCACTGATATCAGCCTACAATATTAATCTTGTCATTTATGTGCTTTTGATCTCTCTCTCCTCATTAAAAGACAGACTCCAGATAGTCAGGAAATATTTTCTTAGTTTTCTCCCTTTGTAACTGCAGGGCCTGAATCAGTGCACATGGTAGGTGCTCAACAGATATTTAAGAAAGAATGAGGAAAAAGCTACCATTTTTAATGCCTCATAAATAACTTGATATATATATAGAGATTGATTATTTTTTCTTGAGCATATACCACAAAATCAGTTGTTAAATTTACTTAAAGAGAAAACATTTCCATAACTTTTCACAACTTATAGTTCTCTATTTCTATGTGTTTATTTGTATACACTGAGAGATTAAGAACTATACCAAATACATGTATATTCTGGCCTTCATTTTACAGAACTTCCAGTAGGAAGTGCCTTCACAGAGTTGTACATTTTTTATATAATTATCATTTAACAGTTTTCTTAAATTAGTATAATACAAACACTAACATTTTTATTTAAGTCTAGTCAGAATGTTACTCCCATTAACTTGTTACAGCTATTCTACTTATCCCTTTGGGATATTTTTAAATCATGTCTTTGATCTTCCTTAAGGTACATTAGAGAGTTTTTGGCTAATTTTCAGATTTAAGGATGTACATTAAACTTCCATACACATCCGTGTAAGATGTGTGAGGGGAATAATACAGCAAATAAATCAACATTGAAGTTTAATCATATCTTTTGTGTGAAAAGTCATGGAAAATGATGAGCAAATGTATGGCTGCACATTGATCTTAGTACTTAAAAATAAAAGTCACAATGAATTGAATCCTTTTGGTTGCTCAGCGACCTTTGAGTCCAGAGTATAAAGTTTTGAAACACAAAACCTGCTATGTGTTCTTTTATTGGCCAATTTTCAATTTGCAAGTATATAGATGCTCTCAAGGGGGATTTTAAAAATATGTGAAGAACAAATCAGATCAGACTAATCTAATCCCTCTGTGGCAGTGACAGACCCTTTGGTTAAAAGGAAAGCAATAGATATAAGATCTTTATTTCAGTCAGGCTTTTAATTCAGTCTCACAAGACATTAATTAGGGAGCAGCAAAGCACAGTTGAGATGCTACTATTAGAGCATGGGTGCACAACTGCTGGGAAGGTCACACTTAAAGCATAGTTATTAATCAGTTCACGCTGCCCCTGAAGGATGGGAGTGGATATTGAGTGATGCTTCAGAATCTGTCCTAGGTTCATTACTATATCTTTATCAGTGACTGGGATGATTAAGTGGGGCTCTTACTACTTAAGTTCATAGATAACATCAAGCTGGTATGGGGAACTGTCCTTGGAGAATAAACTTGAAAATGTAAATGACCTTCTTAAGATGAGGAAGTAGCTTATGAATGACAACACAACAAAGGAAACAATTATGACTTAGGAAACGAAAAGTCTAATCAAACAAAAAATTTTTCAATAAATTAAAAGGGGGAAACTGTAGAGCAATTGTTAGATACCCATAATAAGAAAGACGGAATGACTCACACGTAACTATTTGTAAGTTTATACTCCCTCAAATCTCTGTTCTGCAAATAAGAATGTGATGAAGCAGCTCTTTTGAATAGAATTTGACACCCTCCTTTCCTGTAATTTAACTACTGATCACTAAACCAATTTTAAAACTCATTTTTTGTTTTTATATCTTAGGAGTACCAGGCCCTTAGATTCATTTCTGCTTTATTAGAAGACAAAGAAAACTTTATTGAAGAAGACTCCACCTCTTATTGATATCCCTGGTCTACTTGTTCACAAAATGGAATTCATATATTTTTTTCCTTGACCCCATTTTGGCCAAAATCATGATCTTGTCTTGCCAATTTTCTCTGTGAATGTTGTAATCATTGATTTTTTTTTTTTTTTTTTTTGCCAGTATAGGCCCTATGGTTCATAATCAGCAGGTGTGTTGCCTCATTTTGATGTATGGAATATGAGTATTCTGGCTACTTACTAAATTTGACCACAATATTGCATTGACATTTAATAACACTGTTCTTCCAGACTCCTGATTGTCTGTATTTTAGACCTCTAACCTCATCTAAGGCAATGGTTTATCAGATTTGACTGCTTGCCAAGACTTGACACAGAACCTAACCTTGATTTCTGGTGTTTATTTGTTTTCTGGCTCCAAATTGATTACCTGACTGCAGACCTCTGACATTCTATAACCCACCATTTTTAGTCTACACCAAGAGGGTTGGTCATTAGCCTTATGGCTTACCCTCGTATATATTTTAAATGGTACTTATAGGGATTATTTTCTTTTAAGCTTTATTCCAAAATGATTACAAAAGTATAGTAAAATGAAAGTCGAATGCAAAAATTTCATAGATAGTGAAAATCCCATAAACCTTTCCTCTGCAAATCTTGTTGCACAAAGATATCTTTGATAACAATATGTAATATAATCTTTCAGAGAGATATAGCCATAAAATTTAATACATAAATTTTCTACAAAAATATGTGATGATTTACTTCCTTTTTCATATAATATATAGCAACTTTTCTTTTGATATATAGAATATTTTTAAATTCTGCCAATAAAATTTGTAAGATCTCAAATCATAAAACCATAAAGTACATAGAATAAAACCTAGGCAATAAGCTCATTAACATCAACCTTAGAGATTCTTAGTGGATTCAGCTCCAGTGACATGTGAAATAAATAAAAAACTAAACAAATGGAACTATATCAAATTAAAAAAAAATGTGTACAGTGAGAGAAACCACTACAAAAAAACAAAGACAACCTATTGACTAAGAGAACACTATGTCTGACAAAAGGTTAATTTCAAAAATATATTAAAAAATTCATATGTTTCAACAAAAATAAAACAACCAACATCAAGAAAAAAAAAAAAAAAAGAAAAAGGACAATATATCTAGATAGAGAATTCTCCAAACAATATGTATAAAGACTCACGTGCACATAGGAAAATGCTCAATATGACTTATGGCAAGGGAAATACAAATCAAAACCACAATGAGGCATCGTATGACACCTATGAGAACACTGAATATCAAAACAAACTAGAAAAATGAGTTTTGGTGAGAGTCTAAAGACAGAGAAATAGCTGGTGGGAATGTAACTTGGTACAACCTCCATGGAAATCAGGAAGGAGATGCCTTAAAAAAAATTAAAAATGGAAATACGATTCTCATCTAAGTATTTAAGTGTGTGAAAATACTAATTTGTAAAGATATATGCACACCTACATTCACAATAGCTTATTGACAATAGCTACAATGTAGAATCTATCTAAATGCACAGTGACTGATAACTGGATAAAGAGTTAGCAGTATATATGCTCATTAAAATAGGGTCTACCTGGTGGCTCAGGGGCTAAAGGCAGTGCTATCAAGATATAGCCAGCCACTGCAGCACAAGTTAGATCCCCCAGGTCAGGGAACAACCCACATGGTGTAGACCTCTCTTGCCTTGTCTGCTGCTCTCCCATCAGTGTATTTCAGTCAGCCTGCCTGTTCTGCTCCCGACTCTCTCTGGTAAAAATTCTCATCCCCTGCACTTCTCTGGCTTACACCCCAGGTCTTGTATGCATAAATAAATATTTATTAAAAATACTACTAATGGGCCTTCCCAGTGGCGCAGCAGTTGAGTGCTATTTGCGAAGCTGCCCGCAGCCTCTGCAGGGCCAGTTCGATTCCCAGCCGCCGGCCGAGGGTCCCACATGGCGTGCAGACCTCTCCTGCTACCGGGTGCTCCCCTCAGCAGTGTATTTCTGTCAGTCTGTCTGTTCTGTTCCCTGCTCTGTCTCTGGTGAATCCTGCCACCCTCCCACCCATCTGGCCTGTGCCCCGGTTCTTGTATAAAAATAAATAAAATCTTTAAAATTAAAAAAAAAATTAAAAAAAATTCATACATCTCTAGACCCCTCTCCAAAGCAGACATACAAATGACCTTCAAGAACATGAAAAAATGTTCATCTTCCATCATATTTGGGAAATGACATTGATAGCAAAATAAGCTGTCATCTCACAACTGTGAGACTATCCTACATCAAAAAAGACAAGAAATAAGAAGTGTTGGCAAGGGTGAGAGGGTAAAGGAATCCTTGTGCACTGTCAGTGAGAATGTAACTCAATAAAGTCACAGGGGAAAACACTATGGAGACTTTTCACAAAATTAAAACTAGACTCGCCATGAACTACCAGCAATTCCACATCTAGGTATCTATCCAAAGCATAAGGAAACAGCAACTTGAGGGGATTTTTACATCCCCATGTTCACTGCAGCACTATTCACCATAATTTCCAAGATATGGAGGCAACCTAAGAGCTCAGAAAAGGATGAATTGATAAAGAAGATATTTTATATATACACAATGGAATACCATGCAGCTATAAAATGGGAAAAAAAAATAGGTTTAGGATAGTACTTGAGGATCTTGAGTGACATGAAATAAATCAGAAAGACAAATGCCATGTGATTTCACTCATCTGTAGAACTTAAAGAAACAATGCAAGAAACTAAAATAAAGCAAAAACAAACTCTTAGATTCTAACATCACAAAGGTGGGTGGTTACCAGAGAGAAAGACTATGAGGAACAGGCATAGGGCATCCTGTAGATGGAAATAGATGGTAAGGAGTCCTTTGGTGGTGGGTGGAGAGTGGTATACACATTTGTCTGGGTATGAAGCTGTGCTTCCATATTTCACATGGTTGTGTAAACTAATATTACCTCAACTCTGAAAGGGGACATATCTAGGGCTTCCCAGGTGGTGCAGTGGGTTGAGCACTGCACTGTGAAGCTGTCTGCAGCCTCTGGAGCACGGGTTTAATTCCCCAGCCTGCGCGAATCCCACATGGCACAGCAGACCTCTCCTGTCTCACCCGCTGCTCCCCTCAGCAGTGTATTCCATCAGTCTGCCTGTTCTGTTCCCGGTCTGTCTCTGGTGAATGCTCTCACCCTCCCGCGCCTCTGCCCTGTACCACGGATCTTGTATAAATAAATAAATCTTTGAAAAAAAATAAAAGGGGACATATCCATAGCCTCACAAATATATCTCAGACATTTATATATAATATATATATGAACATATTTAAAAAAATTTAACTGATTTGAATTGAAGAAAACCAGGAAGATATATATTGATTACATAATAGTTTGGTTGTGTTGTCTGTTCCAAAATATTTATTATTTAGGATAATGATTATGACATCAAGTGTGAACCATGCAAGTTTCAACTACTTAACTAAAAAAAAAAGTGTCTAAAAGTTAAACATAAAAATATTTAGCAATAATTGTAATAGATGTGTAATTTACATCATCAATAAGTGAAACACCCTCTTTCTAAAATGGAATTATAGTCATGATTAACATTCTTAGCCTGGGTGAAGAATTTTTTACTCTACTATTATTTCACTCTACTATTATTTACTCTACTATTATTTTACTCTACTATTATTTTTACTCTACCATTATTCTTTCTCCAGAGTAACCTAACATTTGCTTCTTTATTTTTTTCCAAATGTATTTTTGCATGTATATTTTTACATGTATATTTAAATTTAATAATTTGCATTTAATCTCAAATATTACTTTTAAAGACTATCTCAATTAACAAAATGTTATTTTTAAAACACTTCAAAATAAATTATGGAGCAATTTTAGAGCATTAATATAATTTGTTTTTAGGGCCTCCCCGGTGGCGCAGCGGTTGAGTGCTGGGTTGCGAAGCTCCCCACGGCCTTTGCCACGCCGGTTCGATCCCCGGCTGCTCCCCGGCCACGGGTGGAGGGTCCCACATGGCGAGCAGACCTCTCCTGCCGCCCGCTGCTCCCCTCAGCAGTGTACATTGGTCCTTCTGCCTGCTCTGCTCCCTGCTCTGGCTCTGGTGAATTCTCTCACCCTCCCACGCTTCTGACTGTACCCAGTGCATGTATAAACAAAACAAACAAACAAACAAACAAATAAATAAATAAATAAAAACATGCCTCTATTAAAAAAAAATCTTTAAAAAAATATATAATTTGTTTTTAGTATCAGAGAGAAAATCTTCTGCAACGTCATTGTGGTCCTGATATTATAAATTAGAATATGGTATTTCAGATTCACAGACCTCAATTTTCCACTTTAGCCTACTTCAATTTTGAAATTCAATTTCCAAAATATAGAAGTTTTCCTTAAAGGCTAAAATGTTGAGAAAAACTTTCCTTTTGAAAGCAGCACTTCTTTTATAAAGCATTGGATTTTCTGGTTAAAAAGAGATGTTTACCAGAAGTAAACATGATATAAGTCTGAGAGATTGGAATAGGCTTAGCATTTTATTAGGCTACCCCCTCAAAGGAATAATTTTGAGTAAGGTGGTTGATGTAATCAGTATTTCTTTTTTTAGAAAATAAAAAAGGAATAAGAGGTAAAATGTGCTGAAGAATTTTACTTGTCCCTCACAACAGTGGCTGAAGAAGAGTCAAACTGATTAGCAGTTAAAAATGCAGATTAAAAACAGGAAAGAAATGGAAAAGAAGCAGGCAATAATAGGACAAAGAACAAAAAAGAAAGCACTTTTAAAGCTATAATATTATTCATCATTACAGTCCTCTCAGTGTTGGGGATGATGTGTGTGAATGTTGTTCTCCATTATTTTTTAGTGACACAGTAAGATAAAACTCAAGACAAGACTTGTTACATAGACAGAAAAACAAAAACAAAACAAAACAAAACAAAAAAAAAAAACAAATACAGATGGCTCCCTTTGAATGCCAGTGAGTTAGCAGGTGAGCAGATAGTCAAACAAGAATAATTGGAGGATTAAAACAGTTTGGCATCAATTTATTCTTATATCCAGCTGTATTTTGAATTTTTATCATTGCATTTGAAAAAATCCTTGTGGGTGCAAATTTGAACCTATGTGCCAATTAAGATCTGTGGTACTTATTTTAGTTAGCATGTTATCAGAGGAAAACAATGCAGCCCAGAGACAGGAAAATGCCTGCAGAAAGCAATCTTCTATGTAGAATTAATTTTATATGAAATATCTAGAACACACTTAAAATGTAGAATTTATAAAATTCCTGTTATTAAAGAGGTAAGTTTAATCAAGGAAAATACTTGAGGTCAACAGATTCAATTCTTGTCCCACTCCAAATTCCTCTGAATAATAGCAATCATTTTCTTTTCTTTTCTGAACTCTGTGTCATATCAATAAATATTTATGGATACACATAACATTTGATTTATTTGTTTTTTACCTATCTGACTCTTGGAATACAGGGCAGGCAGCTTATCTTATTTGACTATTCATGGTACATATTATAGTACCGAATATCCCCAAAACACTAAATAACTGCTTATTAGTTGGATTTTATTTAAGTTATATTTTTATTTTGCCTTTTTACTGAAGCAACATTGGTTTACAATATTACATATGATTAAAGAAAATAGGTTCACACTCCTCAGATGTATGTCACCACATCACACACACCATCAAAGCAACCATAGTTTTTTTTTTTTTTTTTTTTTTTTTTTAGAGGCATGCTTTATTTATTTGTTTGGTTTGTTTGTTTGTTTTGTTTATACATGCACTGGGTACAGTCAGAAGCGCGGGAGGGTGAGAGAATTCACCAGAGCCAGAGCGGGGAGCAGAGCAGGCAGAAGGACCGAAGTACACTGCTGAGGGGAGCAGCGGGCGGCAGGAGAGGTCTGCGCGCCATGTGGGACCCTCCTCTGGTGGCCGGGGAGCAGCCGGGGATCGAACCGGCGCCGCAGAGGCCGCGCGCAGCTTCGCAACCCAGCGCTCAACCGCTGCGCCACCGGGGAGGCCCAAAGCAACCATAGTTTTTTAACATAAGCCATTGGCTCCCCACATCCCTTGGCTCCCATCAACACCATCATTGCCGACTTTCAAAACATCCTGTGAATAAATTCAAATCTACTGTTCAATATTATTAATGTTATCAAATCACATGCCTAAAAAAAGCAACTACTTATTAAGTTCACCAAATGGCACAGCACACCTCTTCTGTGTTGCCCTCTCTGCTCCCCTCAGCAGTGTATTTCAGTGAATCTGCCTGTTCTGCTCCCCACTCTGTCTCTGGTGAATCCTCTCACCCCACACACTACTGTCCTACAACAAATTCTTGCATGCACAGATAAATAAAAAAAATGTATTTTTAAAAATTTCTCCTTATTTTTTAGGCAAAACTGAAGTGTTTTAAACTATATAAGGGAATATTAGCTGCCATAAAAAAAGGAATACTTTTTTTAAATAAATAATTCTATTCTTTTTTTTTTTAAGATTTATTTATTTATTTATACAAGCACTGGTTACAGTCAGAAGCACGGGAGGGTGACAGAATTCACCAGAGCAGGGAGCAGAGCAGGCAGAAGGACCGAAGTACACTGCTGAGGGGAGCAGCGGGTGGCAGGAGAGGTCTGCGCGCCATGCGGGACCCTCCTCTGGTGGCCGGGGAGCAGCCGGGGATCGAACCAGCACCGCAGAAGCTGCGGGCAGCCTCGCAACCCAGCGCTCAACCGCTGCGCCACCGGGGAGGCCCAGGAATAAAATTTTTCCCACTAATATATATTTTAAATCACAAGATTAACAAGGATCCTACATACTGTGCTATAACCCACTGTTACCTCAATTAGAAAAAATGAATATAAAAAAAGAAAGTAAGCAGTGACTTGATTTACATGCTGTCTCAAATTCCTTACCAGGTTTTAGACAGGCATTTCAAGTAGGGCTGAAACAAAGAGAAAACCAATACACCAAATCCACATATTGAAGAACTAGTGCTCTATGAGAGCTTGTTTATTCCCTTCATAATGTTGACTGTGGAGCTAACTGCAATGGAAAATGATTCACCAAACTTGTAATATTCTATCATGCACTTACCATGAGGGACTATCCCAAATCTGTGATAATATAAAAATATTAAAATAAGTGCTATCTGATCAACTATAGAAAAATGGGCAAAAGAAATAACTAGGGTTTCTACGTTTCCATAAACATGACAAATTCAATCTTTTCATAATCAGATAAATTTGAATAAAAACTATAGCATGTGTCATTTCCTAACAAATTCATCCCATATTTAAAAATTGAATACTGGCAAGTGCTACAAAGATACAGAACACCAAAAACTCATCCACTTCTAGAATCTGAGAGGTACAGCATATTGCTTCTATTTGTCAACCTTGAAGAGTCCTGCTCTTTTAATGAATTTATCCATCTTTGAATTTCTTTATTGTCTGTAATATTTACTCTCCTTTAATGCCCACTCACTGAGGCATACCTGTCTTCAATTGATTTAATTTTCATCTTATGCTTATTCTTCCTTATTTATTTCCTATTACTTTATAAAATCCTTGGAGAATAGGAAATGTGTTTTGAACCTGTATTTCATACTTACTGTATTTAACCCCTTCACAATCCAAAATGATGCTTTTTATATAATGTGTGTATTGAATTCACATTTGCAAATCAGACTGATGAATGAAATGAAATATCTAAATGGATTAGAGGAAAGAAGTTGTGATCAAAGGAAAGGTGTCACTATCTTTGCATGCAAAGGAGTATATTGATTCCATACTCTGAGAATGAAGACCGGTGATCTAGTCATAGATTCAGTTTATTCCACAGTGGGAACAAATGGGAATTAATACTGTATTGCAGATACCCTAGAAGCAGTAAAAGGAGGGTCAGAATGGCTATTACAGAACTAAAGAATACAAGAGCAAAAAGAGAGTTAAAATTGAGGATCCAGGTCCTCCCTGATGGCATAGAGATTAAGACTCATTGCTGTCACCACCATGGCCTGAGTTCTATCCTAGCCAGGGAGCTACACACATGGTGCAGCAGACCTCTCCTGTCTCGCCCGCTGCTCCCCTCAGCAGTGTATTTCAGTAGATCTGCTTGTTCTGCTCCCCACTCTGTCTCTGATGAATCTTTTCACCCCACACACTTCTGACCTATACCCCAGTTCTTGTATACATAAATAAATAAAAATAAATCTTAAAAAAAATGAGGATCCATCATTTTATCAGTTAAAATCTAAAGCCTAGCAAAATAAGTGAGGTTTCCCAGCTTTGTAAATCCCCTTTCTCTAAGGATTTAACAAAAAGGATAATATTTAGCATAAAGGATAATATTTTAAAAACAATTAAATAAGGATTGTATTATTAATATGTGGGTGTAATTAAGATATTAGCCTTAGGCACATGCAGTTTAAAGGAAATGTTTGCCCAAGATGAGAAACAGCTATTTGTATGTTTACAAATTCTAAATAAATGATACAGCTGGAAATAGCTTGAAGCACAATGTTTCTCCACCCATAGGAGCTTGTGTCTTTACAGAATAGCCAGCCACGTTAGGCGACATGCCCATTGTGTCACTGACACAGCCTTGTGATTAATTGGCAACTAAGTGCAGTTACTGGTGATACATTCCCACTGACATCATGATTCTGAAATACTCCTTGTTATCACTTTCACTCTTTGAATGGTTGTATTCTGCTGAGTGGCCAGAATAAGATTAAATTGGTGGCAAAGGGCTACCAATACATTGTGACTTTTCTAGAAACATGCTCAGTTGTCAAAGTCAAATGGAGTCAGTTGCCAACCATATTCTATTGTACTACTGTACTATTACACATAATTTTGTACTGACTGGTTACAACAAATGTGGATCAACTGAAAAATTCTTAAAGCCCATGATTTTTAGAGAAACTGGACTTTCATTATGTAACACTTTTTCTAATGACAACCTTGGGAGGACTTCTGAATTAATAAGAAGTCAGATTTGTGATAGGATGATTTTCCTAAATATTCACAGAGCAAATATAGATTACACTTTTAAAAAATAATAGATTATATAGAAATATATGTAGTATGACATATATATATATAGACATCAGATGAATATAAAGAATAAAAGAAAACCATTATATGCAACTACTTACTTAACGTTTTTCTTTTTATGAAATCATGCAGTTACATTTTGAGAAGAAAGGTAAAGGTTACAATTGCATGGTAATCTGTAAACTCAGTATTACTGCATAGAAAAGAAAATTGCCATGTGGATTAAGAAGGAACCCATATTTTGATTTAAACTTCTTTGGACCTATTGCTACAGTAGGTTCTGTGAGTGTGCATGTTTCAGGGTTACTTGCAAGTGTGGACAGAGTGACGTTCAGAAGCAAGCCTTGGGTCTCTCTATCTTCTTCTATGATTACAAGAAAATAACTTACCCTGCGTTGTTGTTGTTTTGAAATTGTGAAAATTTTGTATTCAAAGCACTTTTGAGGCTACCTTAGTTAACAGACAAGTATTTTCAGATCTTAAAATGAGAGATGCTATGTAAATGCAAGATACAGACATGAATGTGCATTCAATAGAATATCGCTGTGATGACCAGAAATACAAAATGCATTATTTGCTGTTAGATTATTGGTTGAAATATTTACTTCAAATATGAATTATACTTCTGAGGTAGTATCATCTACTCAGTGTGACTGTCTTGATCTTCCAATTATTCCTGTGAAACATGAGTTGTAAGCGCTGTATCTGGAGTTGTGTTAAAAATAAGTTTCTCATCTGCAACATATTGGCTAACCTCATTTGCTAAGGGGAAAATGGATAATGTGGTGCATGTTTATTCCATTTGAGAATCCCAACTTTTTGACTCAGACACTGAATCAGAAATGTGTTTGTTATGGTCTTTCTACTTTTAAAAATAAAAATCATATTTGCCTCCAGATTACATGTTGTGTCGGGTATAACTAAAGTTGTTTTATATATTCAGTGACAACTTCACTAATGTTTCTTTTGTGGTCGTGATTATTATTATCTTAACAAACGAAATATTTTAAACCCTGTTTAGATAAAATTATGAGAGTATTACAAATTTTATGGGCTTCCAAATCTTTTTAGAATTATTTTAATTGTATTCTTTATGTATCACATGAGACATGTTGACCCAGTAGCTAAAGACACTTCAAAAATAAATATATTTTTGAGGTCTGAAAATGTAAGTATATATGAAGGCTTTTTTATCTTTTTCAAAGTCCACATTTTATGGAAGCATGTGGGAGGATAAATCCACAAAAAATTATGGAATAAAAAAAGAACATAAATGAATTAGCCAAACTAATTATCAATATAACTGTATTTTCTATTAACACAGTACTCTGAATATAATGGATGCTATTAAATTGTCTTCGTAGTATCTCTTTACTTGAGGTATTTTTAAAATTCTTATTTAGATAGCCACAAGAGGGAAATTATAGTAAAAATAAAGATCTTTTTAGATAATTAGGATTAATCTTGCATTTTATATCCATTCCCAGAGAGATGAATTTGTTTTCAAATGTTTATAGCTTATAACTTGAATATTTAGTATCCTAAGAAAGCTAAAGTAAGTAATGATCTTGTAGTCTTTGAAAGTCAACTTTGTACACAAAATCTTAGAATCAATAATGAAAGATTCTTGGATTGACATTTGGTACATTAATAACATCAGAATGAGTTACTCTGCTTACAATGAGAAATACAACATCTAGTGGGGGCTCCAAGAGGACTTTACATTTAATTTTGTTCAAATAGTGTAATGAACTAGCACCCATCATTTCTGGAGGTTCCAGCACCATCTCACATTGAAATGAATAGCAGACCTTTATCTTAAGAAGATATTGAGGGCCTCCCTGGTGGTGCAAGGGGTAAAGCACTACACTATGAAGCAATCCACAGCCTCTGTAGCACAAGCTCAATCCCCTGCCAGCCAGGGAGCTACACATATGGGGCAGCAGACCTCTCCTGCCTCCCCCTCTGCTCCCCTCAGCAGTGTATTTCAGTCAGCCTGCCTGTTCTGTTCCCCACTCTGTCTCTGGTGAATCCTCTCACTACCCGCACCTCTGGCCTGTACCACAGCTCTTGCATGCATAAATAAATAAATCTTAAAAAAGAGAAGATATTGAATGTCTAATGAAATCAGATAGCAGTCAAAATACATCCAATAATGGAAAATGTACTTATCACCATAGTTGGGCCTACACACTCCAACAGACCTTCTTTCGCACGCCATAGGGAAGAGAGTTTGCCAGTCAGTCAGAAAAACACAGAATTTAGCTGAAAGGGTATGTACAACTGGCAATGTAATATTCTGTCATTGAGTACAGTGAGAGTTCAGTTTATCTTGAGGCGAGAAACTAGAATATTATAGTTTAGTAACTCCTCTTTCAGGAGAAGTATGAATTTATTGTGGTCTTTGAATCTTTATATTATAGTTACATTATTTTCTTAAGGATCATAAATGCAACTCTTATTCAGTGGAATATATGTTTTAATATAGAAAAAAATAGCCTCATAATTAAAATAAATTGTATACTTTACAAAACTCGGGCCTCCCTGGTGGTGCAAGGGGTTAAGTCGCAGTTCTTTGAAGCTATCCACAGCCACTGCAGCACAGTTCAAGTTCGATCCATGCTTGGCCAGGTAGCTAACCCACATGGTGCAGCAGACTTCTCCTGTCTCACCCGCTACTCCCCTCAGCAGTGTATTTCAGTCAATCCAGTTGTTCTGTTCCCCATTCTGTCTCTGGTGAATCCTCTCACCTCCCTGCATCTGTGGCCTGTACCCAAGCTCTTGTAAGCATGAATAAATAAATCTTTTCAAAAAATTCTTGAAAAAAAAGATACTTTACAAAACTCTTACTTCTCATTTACAGAAGGGAAGGAAGGTGTTCTTCGCACTGGGGTCAGAGTGTTAAGCCTGAAATGCAGGCCTATCATGTATCGTATGTTTTATTTTGGGCTAGTGCCTTCATTACTCGGTGGGTGCTTCTGTTTCATTATTAGGAAAATGAAACCAGTACTTAAAGGGTTATTGTGTGAAGCTTAAATGAGATAATACATGTAAGGAACTTGCAATAATGCCTGACACTTAACAAGCACTCAATAAATTCTAACTGTAATTTCTATAATTATGATCACTAAAAGAATTTATTTGTTCCTTTCTGTCACAGTGGCAGTCGTAATAAATGTCTGATGACTTTGATTTCACAACCACAGCTGATTAGAAATTTCAAAATATATAATTAAATATACATTCAGAGAAGGAACAGAGAATAGGTAAGATATGGTAGAAGTACAATTCCAAAGAAGTAATAAGTGATAAGTGGCTGTCTGATATTACAGAAAAAAATGTTAAGAATTACAAGATCTCAAGGCCTCCCTGCTCACGCAACCTATGAAGCAATCCCAAATCTCTGCAGCAGGAGTTCAGTCCCCAGACAGCCAGGGAGCTACCCACATGGGGAAGCAGACCTCTTCTGTCTCCCCTCTTGTTCCCCTCAGCAGTGTATTTCAGTCAATCTGCCTGTTCTGTTCCCCACTCTGTCTCTGGTGAATCCTCTCAGCCCTTACACCTCTGTCCTGTATTCCAGTTCTTGTATGCATATATAAATCTTAAAAAAAAAAAAATTACAAGATCTCACATATTGAGTTATATGAGACCATTTGATAACAAGAACATGGTACTAGTTTAATATTTCCTACAGGAATGAAAATATATTTTATGATGGAGTTTCTTAGGTCATTAAATATGGTTTAAATTATTTTAGTGTATTATGTTCAAGAATACCAATGTGTCTAATATATCTCAGTGAGAGCTTTTTTGAAAGGCAGACTTAGTTTATTGAAGAAAATTGCCTATTTAGACTTACAGTTCCATTATAAAACTATGTATTTTATTTTCTCCTTAAATAACCCATCTTTTCCTTGTTCTTGCATCTTATGTTCCATACTAAGCTGTTATATCTGAACTTGCATTTCTCAGAACTGTCTCTAGGTATCATAGCCCAGTGTCAAGACTGTTTTTGCATTTGTCAGCTCCAGTACCACTCAGGGTCCATGCTGAAGTTTCTCTTCTTTATAAAGCTACACAAAGGCACATCTCCAATTCCCTGGGACCCACCATTAGGCCAATTTACCTAGGCATGAACACCAACTCTTCTTTCACCTCCATCACCATTGTTCTTCTAATATGTGGGAGGCACTGCCCCCTAGAGGCCCTAATGAACCACAGTCACATTGAGCCCATGTCCCCTATGTTTCTCTCAATATATTTATTTTTAAATTTATATGCAATTTGTGGAGAACTTATTCTGTACTATCCATATTGTAAGCACTGGGAAGATGACTTAAATAGATCTGATTCTTGGCTCTACAAAAGCTTACAGAGTCTAGTGGAAGATGTGAATGCAAGTAAATCAGCTATTATATAAAGGAAGTACTAAAGATAGGCTCAGACACTATCTTTAACCCTTCTCTGATTATTCTACCTGCATCTTCCTCAGCATGAGGTTACTAATATTCAGTGACATGAGGGCACTTAATTTTGACACTCAGAGAGGTAGATGCACAGTATTTGTAGGAGTACCAGAATCTGGTAGAGATTGTTACATTGAAATCTCTACATACATTTTCAATTGTGTTAAATGATGTCATGCAGTTTTCCCAAACTGATTTTATCAATTCACATTCTCACCAGCCGTTATGGCAACTCACTTTGTTTTGCAACTTCATCAACATTTGATATTACTCATTTTCTTTCCTAATGTTTGACAATCTGTGAAAGAAATCAGCTTTTTAAACAGATGCATAGCTATCTGTAATAAAACTTAGCTATTTATAACAAGAATGCAATTTGGCAAATTATGTCCCATGAACTATGCTACATAACATATTAAGTAGATGTTAGATAATGTGATATGGTAATGTATAATAAAAATATATATTTGGTCATTCAAATGATCAAAACGTATTTCTCATATATATTTTGTTTTAATCCATTGTTCCTGGAGCATGGGTCCCAAAAGCCTTGAGATTTCCTAAGTGTTGAATATGGTAAGGATGTGTTTTGTTATGTGAATATGTTGACTTTTGAAAGTGCTTAAAGGTAGGGGCTAATCATGAGGATAACCAATCATTTAATTAGAGAGTTGGAATTTCCAGTTCCACCTCCAGACCTCTGGAGAAGTATTACTTTCAAAAGGAAAGTAGGGGCAGGAGATTGAGTTAAGTTGCCAAAAACAATGATTTAAACAAGCATGCCTATTGTTCCCCAGGGGGCTGTGGGAACATCTGATTTATAACCAGTCAGTCAGAAGCACAGGTCACATCCTTAGCTTGCAAATAACATCTGAAGTATAGTGTAATCCTGAGAGACAGAGCTCTTAACCTGTGGAATACGGTCTACTGTTTGTGGTTAGATAGTACCAGAAGTTAGCTGCACAAAATTTATTGTAGGATATCCAGTCACTGTCCAGAAAATTGTTGTATATTGAAGGAATCCTCTATCCCACATTGGAAATTGATTTCAAGACACTAATGATGGATGGATTGATCAATCTAAGATTTTATATAGGATAGGTCACAGTACTTTTCCTAATTATTATAAAGCCAAAACCTTTGTGATTAATGTTTGACTCAAGAGATACACATTTCCAGGAGTGGACAGCGTCCTTCATGCTCCTATATAATGAAAACCTGGAAACCTTCCTCTTGATCACCTTATAATACCGTTTTTCAAGACGAAAAAATAGTTACACTAACTCATTATTTTTCTTGTATGGTTCTTCTACTTCTCAAGTTTTTAATTCATCCATTTATTTTAAGTCATAAAATGAAAACAATTCTCGCAAATTTGTCTATTTTCATGAAAAATGAACAACTTTAGTTTTGTTATTTTTGTTTCTTTTGTTAATTGAGTTGTTGTTCTTCAAGTTTTTCTTTATCTTTAAACTTTCTTTCATTCAAATACTTACCTAAAGTGCTGACAAACAAATTCTATTTTCTACAGACAGTCAAGGTGAACACTATTTATTCCAATGCAATTCTGGTAATATTTAAGCACCTCTACATCCATGAATCCTATAAGGAGGCTAAGCACTTAGAAGGGTCTTTTCATTTTCACAGCAGTATTTGGCATACACAGACAGGTCAGGTATTATATGAAGATAATAAAAATAAAGCAGCTTACCAGGAAGAAAAAAAAAAAACTATTATTAATTGTTTGAGAGAGGCTCTACTTGTAGTGAAAGAAAAATGCTGCTTCCTGCAGGATTTCATAGAATCACATTGCTAGACGGTACGTAAAAAAATCATCTAATCCATCCCTTAAAGTTTAGGGAGGTTAACTGATTTGCTGTTAACTCTTGCATTTGTATGTGTCTTTCTCTTATCCAAACAAAGGGTAATCATTATAGACAGATGATGACAGGCTTGTAAGTAGGCTTTTGCTTTTTTTTTTTTTTTTTTTAATTCCCACAACAGAATTGAATTGACACAGGCAAAATTAAAAAATAAAGACAGGGTCCTCCCTGGAGGTGCAGGAGTTAAAGTCTCAGCACTGTCAAGCTATTGCCAGACACTGTGGCATGAGTTCAATCCCCCACCAGGGAGCTAACCAACATGGTGCAGCAGACCTGTCCTACCTCACGCAGTGCTCCCCTCAGCAGTGTACTTCAGTCAGTCTGCCTGTCTTTTCCCCACTCTGGCTCTGATGAATCCTCTTGCCCCCACACCCCTGGCCTGTTCTTGTATGCATAAATAAATAAATCTGCTTAAAAACTATATTTTATTTATGCATAGAAGAACTGGCATTTAGCCCAGAGGTGTGGGTGGTGAGAGGATTCACCAGAGACAGAATGGGGAGCAGAACAGGCAGATCTACTAAAATACTGCTGAGGGGAGCAGCGGGCAAGCAGGAGAGGTCTGCTGCCCCATGTAGGTAGCTCCCTGGTGGGCTGGGATTGCACTCCTGCTGCAGAGGCTGTGGATATCTTCACAGTGCTGTGCTTAACCCCTTGCGCCACAAGGAAGGCCCAAAATATATCTTTAAAAAAAATAAAAAATACATTGCACTGAAAATGCAGGCTATATAACAACACCTTGATTGAACAATATTCATTTGCCCTGTTTGCTTTAATTAAAAAAAATATATTATGAATTTGAAATTCTTCCTGTCTACTATTGCCTGTTACATTTTCTTTCTTTCTGTGAAGTTATTATTAATATAAATTTGATATATGCTCTTCCAATTCATTTAAAATATGGCTGCATATATTTTTATTTTTCCATTAATTTTCAGTGTTTCATATATTTAAAAATGTAGTCATTTTGTGTATATATTCTAGAATTTATACTCTCTCCTCTGAATATTTTTGAAATCTACAGTAAGATATATGGCTAACAAATTTTTATAATTTATGTATAGTAGCCCATTGTATTAACATGCTTAATTTTAATTATCTTATTCCCTATCAATGGAGATTTTAATTATATTAAAATTTTTATGTTGGGCCTCCTTGGTGACGCAGCGGGTTGAATGCTGCACTGTGAAGGTGTCCACAGCCTCTGCAGCCTGGGTTCGATTCCCAGCCGGCCAAGGAGAAACCCACATGGTGTGGCAGACCTCTCCTGTCGCGCCTGCTGCTCCCCTCAGCAGTGTCTTCAGTCCGTACCTCCCGGGTCTCTGACCTGTACCCCAGTTCTTGTACAAATAAATCTTTAAAAATAAATAAATAAACAAACAAATAAATAAATAAATAAAATTTAAAATAAAATAAAATTTTTATGTTGCAATGAAAATTCTTGTGTATATCTTTTTTGGATGGCTTTTAAGAGATTCCTGACAAGGGTCTGATTTCTCAAAGACAATGTATACTTAACTTTTTATTCACTACTGACAAATCTAATGTGCCAAATGTTTGTATATTATTTTACTCTTTACTTCTGATATTATCATGATTTTAAAATTTTACCAACCTTGTGGATGAGAAAGGTGATCTACAGAATTTCTTCTGAGAAGAGGAATGAGAGAAGTATGTCCACTCAATCAATTCAGTAAATTTGCACAACATAAAAAAGCTATAAAAAATAATGTTTTAGGGCCTCCCTGGTGGCACAAAGGGTTAAGATGCAACCCATGACACTATCCACAGCCACTGCAGCACGAGTTCCATTCCTGGAAACGGAGCTACCCAAATGGTGTAGCAGACCTCTCCTGTCTCACCCACTGCTCCTGCTCCCCTCAGCAGTGTATTTCAGCTGATCTGCCTGTCTGTTCCCCACTCTATCTCTGGTGAATTCTCTCACCCCCACACCTCTGGCCTGTACCCCAGTTCTTATATGCATCAATAAATAAATCTTTAAAAAAATAATGTTTTAATTCACTAACAATGAAGTATCAGAAAGAGAAATTAGAAAAAAAATCCCTTTATAATGTTATCAAAAATAATAAAATATGGACCTTCCTGGTGATGCAAGGGGTTAAGTCTCAGCACTATGGAGCAAGCTACAGCCACTGCAGCATGAGTTCGAACCCTAAGTGGGGAGCTAATCAACATAGCACAGCAGACCTCTCCTGTCTCTCCTGCTGCTCCCCTCAGCAGTGTATTTCAGTCAGTCTGCCTGTTCTGCTCCCAACTCTGTCTCTGGTAAATCCTCTCACCACCCACACCTCTGGTCTACACCCAAGATTTCATATGTATAAATAAATAAATCTTTAAAAAAATAAAATACCCATGAGTTAAACAAGGAGGTAAAAGATCTATACCCTGAAAATTATAAGGCATCAATGAAAGAAACTGAATAAAACAATAAAATACATACAAAGATATCCTATATTCATAGATTAGAAAAAATAATATTGTTTAAATTTTCGTTCTACTGAAAGCAATCTACAGATTCATCACAATTCCTATAGAAAAATCCAATAGCATTTTCTTCTCAGATATAAAATACCTTTACAAAGTATCACAAAAAACTAGAATCATCAAAGCAAAATTTATTATTATTATTATTATTGAGATATAAATTATATATCATATTAATCTGTTTCAGATATACAACAAAATTATTCCATCTTTGATATATTTCCAAATGATAACTGTACTAAGTCTAGCTAACATCCAATACCATATATTGTTATGTATTTTTTTCAAAATTAATTGAGAAAGATTATTTGAGGAAGAGTGGAGATTGAGCCATCACACTTGCTGATTTCAAACTAAACTGCATAACTGTACTAATCAAAACAATGTGATACTGGCATAACAATGAATGCAATGGATCAGAATAGAATGCCCAAAATAAATCCATGCATATGTAGTCAAATAATTTTCAACAAGGTAAGAATATATGGTAAGTGAATAGCCAAAGCTTTACTGACAAAAAAGAAGAATGGAGGTATCACACAACCGACTTCAAACTTTACTATAAAGCCATAATAATTAAAACTGCATGGTACTGGAACAGAAACAGACACATAGACCAATGGAATTGAATAGAAAACCAAGATATAAACTCACATATTTATGGGCAACTAATCTTTGACAAGGGTGCAAAGAATACGCAATGGAACAAGGACAGTTTGTTCAATAAATGGTCCTGGGAAAACTGGACTGCTACATGCAAAAAAAATGAAGCTAGACTACTATTTTATACCATGCAGAAAAACCAATTCAAGATGGATAAAATAATTGGACATAGACCTGAAACCATAAAATATATAGAAGAAAATATGTCACGTAGGCAAAACACTACATGATATACATCTCACCAACATTTTTAAAAACACCCCCACCCCCAAACAAAGAAAGTGAAGGAAAAGATGAACAGCTGGGACAACATCAAAAAAGCTTCTGTATAGCCAAAGAAATACTAAGCAAAACAAAGAGACATCCTATTAATTGGGAAAAAATCTTTGCACACAATAATATTGATAATGGACTGATCACAAAGATCTACAAAGTGCTAGTACAACACCACAAAAACAAAGGGAACAATCCAGTCAAAAAATGGGCAGAGGGCCTCCCCTTGTGGCGCAAACAGTTGAGCACCATGCTGTGAAGCTGTCTGCAGCCTCTGTAGCACCGATTCAATCCTGGCCGGCCAGGGAGATGCCCACATGGCTCAGCAGACCTCTCCTGTCACGCCAGCTGCTCCCCTCAGCAGTGTATTTCAGTCAATCTGCCTATTCTGTTCCCCACTCTGTCTCTGGTAAATCCTCTCACCCTCCAACACATCTGGCTTGTACCCCAGTTCTTGTGTAAAATAAATAAATAAATCTTTAAAAAGAAGGAAAAAAAAGGTCAGAACAGCTAAAAAGACACTTCTCCAAAGAGGAAATATCAACAGGTACATGAAAAAAAATGTTCAGCATCACTAGTAATCAGGGAAATGCAAATCAAAACCACAATGAGATACCACTTTACACCAGTGAGAATGACACATATTAAAAAAAAAAAAACAAACAACAGGAAACAACAAATGTTGGTTATTATGTAGAGAAAAAGGAACTCTCCTACACTGCTGGTGGGTATTGCAAACTGGTCCAATCACTATGGAAAGCTATGTGGAGGTTCCTCAAACTACTAAAAGTGGAGCTTCCATATGAACCAGTAATTCCATTTCTAGGAATCTATACAAGGGTCACAAAAACATTAATTCAAAAGGGCATCTGCACCCCTATGTTTATTGCAGCACTATTTACAATAGGCAAGATATGGAAACAGCCCAAATGCCCAAAAATAGATGATTGGATCAAGAAGATGTGGTATATATACACAATGGGATACTAAAAAGCAATCAAAAAAGATAAACTCGTGCATTTGCAACAACATGAATGGAGTTGGAAAGGATTATACTCAATGAAATAAGCCAGAAGGGAAATGAAAAATATCGGATGATTTCACTTATGGGAGGAATGTAGAGAAACCAAATAAGGTATCGGGGGAAAAATAATTATAATAAATTAAAAAAAAAACAAAATTGACAGGCAACTATTAATCAGAGACACACTGCAGGGGTGGTAGATGGAGAGGGATCAAAACAGGGGAGGGAATCTGTTCTTACACAAGGGATTATGATGATGGTGCACAGGTAAATTGGTGATGGGTATTTTGTCAGGACTATACTTGAAAGGAGAACGTGAGCATTGTACAAAAAGGAAGAATGATTATGTGTGTGTATATATATATATATATATATATATATATATATATGGACGAATAAATAAATAAGAGTTGAAAAAAGAATATATGATGGGAAAATTGTAATCTCTTCAACATGTGTTGTTGAGAAAACTGAACAGACACATTCAAAAGAATTAAAGTGGTTGCTATCTCATATCATACACAAAATCAACTCAAATTGGATAAAAACTTGAAGATAAAACTTGAAAACATAAAGCTTCTGGAAGAAAACATAATGAACAAATGCCTTAACATCTATCTTGCTAACATTTTTTTGGATTTGACACCAGAAACAAAATAAAACAAGGGGAACTATATTACATTAAATTTCTTCTGTGTAGCAAAGGAAACTGTGGACAAAATGAAAAGGAAACATATAGAATGGGTGAAAATGTTTGCAAACCACATAGTCAATTAACCCAATAAAGGGTTAATTTTCAAAATATCTACTTTGAAAATACCACCTTTTTATTTTATTTTATTTTTTTATAGAGGCATGTTTTTATTTATTTATTATTTATTTGTTTGTTTGTTTGTTTTTGTTTATACATGCACTGGGTACAGTCAGAAGCACGGGAGGGTGAGAGAATTCACCAGAGCCAGAACGGGGAGCAGAGCAGGCAGAAGGACCAAGGTACACTGCTGAGGGGAGCAGCGGGCGGCAGGAGAGGTCTGCTCGCCATGTGGGACCCTCCTCCGGTGGCCGGGGAGCAGCCGGGGATCGAACCGGTGCCTTAGAGGCCGCGGGCAGCTTCGCAACCCAGCGCTCAACCGCTGCGCCACCGGGGAGGCCCTGAAAATACCACCTTTTTAAATAGTGCTCGTATTCAACTCAATAAAACAAATAATCCAATTAAAATAATATAAAGGATCTCAATAGGCATTTTCCCAATGAAGACAAATGGCCAACATGAATGATAACATCAGTGATCACTAGGGAAATGCAAATCAAAACTATAATGAGGTCACTGCATATCTGTTAGAATGATGACTATCAAAAGGCCAAGAAATACTAGGTGTTTGGAGAAAGAAACACTTTTTCAATATAGGTGAGAATGTAAATTGGTGGTTACTATGGAAAACAACATGGAGCTTCCTCAAAAAATTAAAAAAAAAAAATAGAACTACCATATGATCCAACAATCCCACCTCCAAGTATGCATTGGAAAAAGATGAAGTCATTATCTAAAAGAATTATCTTTACGGGTCTCCCCGGTGGCGCAGCGGTTGAGCGCTGGGTTGCGAAGCTGCCCACAGCCTCTGCAGCGCCGGTTCGATCCCCGGCTGCTCTCCGGCCACCAGAGGAGGGTACCACATGGCGTGCAGACCTCTCCTGCCGCCCGCTGCTCCCCTCAGCAGTGTACTTGGGTCCTTCTGCCTGTTCTGCTCCCCGCTCTGGCTCTGGTGAATTCTCTCACCTTCCCGCGCTTCTGACTGTACCCAGTGCTTGTATAAATAAATAAATAAATAAATCTTTAGTGAAAAAAAAAAAAATTACTTAAAAAAAAAATATCTTTACATGTTCATTAAAATATGATTATAATAGCCAAGATAGGGAAAAAGGAACCTCAGGGTCTGTCAATGAATGAATATATAAGTAAAATGTGTCATGAATGAATGAAAGTATGAATAAAATATCATTCAACCTATAATAAAAGGAAATCTTGTCATCTATGATAACTGATGAAACTGGAGAATCTAAGAAAATGAAATAAGTCAGATATAGAGAGAAATACTGCATGGTTTCACTTTTATAAGAAACAAGCAAACAAAGCCAAACTAATAGGTACATAAACAGAATAAAATTAAGTGCTTGGCCAGAGGCTAGGTGTAGGGAAGTTGCAAAGGTGTAGGGAAGAGAAGTTGCAAAGAGGCACACACATTTACAAAAATAAAAAAAGTCTAAGGAGCTAGTGTATTTGCTAAGACAGTAGAAATCAATTGTTCTTACACATACAAAAAAAGATAAATATGTGAGGAGATGGATGTGTTAATTAACTTGATGAGAGAATCTTTTCAAAATGTATGCTTAATCATCATGTTACATACATTATTTTATAATTTAAATTGCAGTTATATCTCAACAAAGTTGATATATTCTGGATAAAAAAAATTATGCATTATAACATGACATAACATAGTGCAAGTACTAAGCATGTGCTAGTAAGTACAGTTTAGTGCTCATTTTATCTCACTGAGGTCAACGAACATGAACTTATTCTAATGTTTTATTCCTTGTCAGTTTATGTAAATTCCTATGCTTGCTTTAAAATAAATATTTATTCTATATAAATGGATACAAGTTTTCATATGTGCCTAATAGATCAAGTTTGTTTACACTGTTATTTACATTTTCCAATGTTTTTACCATCTTTAATCTATTTGGTCTATCAGTGTGTTTTGGTTATGAGAATGGTTATAGTCTTTACTATCAGGTTAGGTTTTAAGTAATATGCAATTATAACATTGCTTACACTCTTAAGGGGTATTGCATTCATCCTCAGATAATATCTTTGTTTTTCCTGTTAATGCTTTTTTCTTTTGTTTCTATTTTGTCTGACAGTAATATCACTACTCCAGTTTTTTTCTAATTAGTATTTCCCAGTACAGCTTTTCCCCTTTATTTCATTTTAGTGTGTTTTTCTAAATTACTCAAATTATTATCCCATTTCTAGCCTTTAATAGTTTGTATATACATCATAATTTTTACTTGGCTTCATTTCCACTATTTTACTTCATATTTTCTACTTGCCAACGGTTTTGTTCCTTTTATCCTCTAAATATTTTCAAGATTTTTGTAGGAGTTTCACTATTTTTTTCTCTTTCATTGCTTTGTAAATCAACCATTACATATCTAGCATAATTGTGATTACCGTAATTTTAAGCAGTTGAGCATAAGCTATATTTTTCATTTTACTTTTCTTGATGCTTTTGCAGATCTCAAGTGCAAAGTATTATTACACTGATTAAAACCTTGGCTTAGAATATACCTGAGCATGACTTTTATCTGTGTATTCTTATCTATGTATGCCTATCAATTTGTTGAAAATAATAAGCACTTTTAAATCCACTATGCCATATAAATCTTGAACCATGAAAAACATTTAAATCTACCTATTTGATCCCTTATAATTCCATTCCCCATTGGAGGAATCACATTGTGAATACCAAGTTCATTATTCCACTGCATTCTCTTTCTTTAGTTTCATCTATGCTTTATGCATTTCTAAAATTATTTCAATTATTTTTAACAATCTATAAAGCCCTTTTGTTCTATATAGTATTTATGGAATTACATTTTTATTTCATATTTATATTCATTCACATTTTGTCCATTGTTCATAAATTTTGACTGACATTTTAATTTTGTTTAAAGATTTATTTATGCATATAAGAGATGGGGTACAAGGACTCCACTGGTGGCGCAGGCGGTTGAGCGCCGCACTGTGAAGCTGTCTGCAGCCTTTGCAGTGCGGGTTCGATCCTGACCAGCCGGCAAGGGTCCCACATGGCGCAGCAGACCTCTCCTGTCTCGCCCGCTGCTCCCCTCAGCAGTGTATTTCAGTCAATCTGCCTGTTCTGTTCCCCGCTCTGTCTCTGGCCAATCCTCTCACTCTCCTTCGCATCTGGCCTGTACCCCGGTTCTTGTATAAATAAATAAATCTGAAAAAAAAAAAAAAAAAAAAACAAGAGCCGGGGTACAGGCCAGATGTGGGGCAAGGTGAGGGGATTCACCCTCTCCAGAGAGGGAGCAGACCAGGCAAATATACTGAAATACACTGCTGAGGGGAGCAGCAGGAGACTCAGGAGAAGTCTGCTGTGCCATGTGTGTTTGCTCCCTGGCAAGCTTGGGATGGAACTTGTGCTGCAGAGGCTGCAGACAGCTTCATAGGTTGTGTTTTAACCCCTTGTGCCACCAGGGAGGCCCCCAATTTTGACCGACATTTTTCTACCAATCTTTTTGTCAATTATATGAATTGAAATACATTTTCACACTTTGTAATTTGTCTTTTATTTTTAGGGTATATTTTGATTTAAATCTTTTTTAATTTGAGAATTTTTTTTCCTATAGTTGATAGTTAGAACTTGTTTAATTTGAAAACCTCCCCAAAATCAATATTAAAAAAATAATTTAAATTATAGGATTTTAAATTTTAATTTTCAAGATATGTTTTTGATGGAGCTTCAAGAGTATTTTTGGCTAGAAAGACTTTAATCCATTTGGATATAATGGATATTTCAATTTTTATGAGGAAAATTTCCATTTTACCATTTTTCTATATGGAGCTCCACAAAAAGCCCTGTTCCCAGAGAATTCTCATTATCTGATCTGTCTGGCAATTCCCTGGAAACCCACCCACAGGGCTTGGCTTTTTTGATCTTACTCAGTGTTCAAGCATTGTGAGCAGTTTTTTTTTTCCCCCTGAGACATTTGTCAGAAACAAAAGCTATAATTGTTTAACATCAAAGCCCCCTGAGGAAGTGGTAATAGTTGGTGCAAACAAGATGTCCAAAGCATTTGAATGGAAAAATTGAAGAATTAGATGTACATAAAGAGCTTTAAATAGCTTTGCCATTTTTCCTGAGTATCTAGAAGGTAAAACCAGAAAAGGCCCTTTTCTCAACTCTGTCTGTCTTGAAGTTCTGCACAAATGGAAATAAAAGCTACTGGCAGACTTGCCCATGTCTGCTGGAGTGTTGAAGGCTTACAGCAACACATACATAGAGCTCATGACTTAAAAAAAAAATAAGTACCATATTTTATTTAACCATCTCCATCTGCATTTTCTTTTTTTTAATTTATAAGTTTTCAATTTTGCTCTAAAGTGAAAAATTATTTTTTCAGATAAATTTACTCTAAATGTTGTCTGTTACAAACACTTTAATATTTGGAAATCAAAACAGGGAAAGATACAGGCAATTAAGCCATCATTCCTAAGCTTCATCTTAGCTTTCTTTTTTTTTTCTTTTTTTAATTTAAAAATGGAGATACATATTCCACCTACATTAAAAGGTTATTTATATAAATGCATATAAAGTACCTAACACAGAGTAAGGCACAAACTATAATGTTATACTCCTGTATTTCTGTACATATAAATGGTACCTTTGATGACAATGTTGATGATGTGATAGTGATGATGACAATAGAGAAGGATGAAGGATTTTAACTTTTTTTCTAATTCTGATCTTCAAAGTTATATTTCTACTCTGGGTTTATGAAAACAAATATTATATCCTTAAAGAAATACTCTAAGAATTCCATGTATATCAGGAACTGAGGAGGTTTCATCATAAGAAACATAATGATGACGAGGATAGATTCAGTAATAACTTCAAGTGAATTATTTATCATATCTTCATTTCCCTAAACATATTCCTCACTGGTAGCAGGTTTTATTGTTTGTCCATTTGTAAGTAAATTAAAGTTGATTTCAACATGTTGATTATCCTTAGTAATCAGCATTGAACATGGCTCATTGTCAACAGACCTTGTTTATTCTTACCTTGGGAATATAGGGAGAAAATTCATCTTACTTCAAGCAAGCCAGTGGCAGGATGATACAGGGTGATGCATTCCTAGATCCTCTTTCTGCAAGCCTCAGGCATGCTTCACTCATTAGGCAGAAGTCGTTGTACACTGGGCAAAAGATACATGTGACATTCTCAAATCCATAGTGCAAATCCATAGTGCAAAAGCTAAACATAATATTGAGACAAAAGTTTATAAACTAAGATGCAGCTATTAGTTGAATGTGAATATTTCAAATAATTTTATTATATATATTGTTCAATAATTTTTATAAAGTTTCATCATGGAGTATTGAGAAATCATCTTCAATATGCTTTAATGTCATAATGCAATGTGAATGGTATAATTTATTTATTTTTTACAGGTTTGTTTATACAAGAACCAGGGTATAGGCCAGATGCACAGGAGGGTGAGAGGATTCACCAGAGACAGAGTGGGGTACAGAACAGGCAGACTGACTGAAATACACTGCTGAGGGGAGCAGCCGGTGAGACAGGAGAGGTCTGCTGCACCATGTGGGAATCCTGCCGGCCGGCCTGGATGAAACCTGCACTGCAGAGGCTTCAGACAACTTCACAGTGCAGGGCTCAACCACCTGCGGCACCAGGGAGGCCCACAAATATACAATTTATAAGTCGGTTAGTGCTGTAGTGGCAGGAGGACACATGGCAGGATCTCTATGACTCGAGCAGAGGGGGTAAAGAGGAGAGAGTCCTGAACCCTCAGTGGCCTTTCAGGCTTTTACTGGGATTTACCAGGTACACAGCTGGCAAGGGGTGCCAGGAGGCTAGGAGACTGGTGGGAGGCTACCAGCCTCCAAGCCGCAGCAAATCTTCACTCTGGCTGGGCTCTCCGGCGTTCTCTGGTGGTTTCTGCTTCTCTGCTCCCTGCTCCTCTCGTGGTTCTCCTGGTGTCCCCATAATGCTTCCCTTATAAGCCCTGCCTTAGCCCAGGTGAATCCCATCTACCTAGGCCCACACCCTATTCCAGGTGCCCGCCATCAGGCATGCATTCAGGACCTCAGGGATCTATCATCAATTCTAATGGTGGGAGGGCAGAAAAGCCAGATGCTTTTTCACTTACCCTACACATGCATTGAAAGAATATTGAATTAAAGTTAGGAGTTAATCAATGTGTTTCCATTTTTATATTCAATCATTCTGTGAGCTTGAGCAAGCAAAGAGTATTTTACTCTTTTCTTTTATGGATTTAAGGTGAAAATTAGATGATCCCCAAGTTCCTTTCTATATCTAAAAGTCAAGGAGCATATTTGTCAGTAATTTCAGTAGATACAATTATAGGTTTCCCCTGCTATCCAAAAGTAAAACATTTCCATGCAATCTTTCCTCGGTCAACATTATATAAATTAATGAAACAATTAACATTTTATATGGAAAGATTTTCCAAGACCCCCAAAATAACCTATTAAATCATGCTTTGTAACACATAAAACCTATACTGACCATAACATAGAGTAAAATCAAGAATGATGTGACACAGGTGAAGTCATATAAAGTAATTTTAGGGATGGAGAATGGTGGCAACACTCTTGATGCTCAAGGTAAGAGCTGACTCTATTATGGATGCTTCAAAACAAACTGCTTTTTTTGCCTTTGTCATAAAAATGAAAATCCTCTTTGGTTTTCTTTCACTTAACAAAAACAGGTATTAATGTAGGTCTTTTGTAAAAGTAAAGTGTTGTAAATGGAACTTTCAAAAAAGCAGTGAATACTTAATAGCTGTATTCCCATTTGCAGGGAATGAGGAAAGAAAGGTTAAGAGGATGTAAATGATTTCTTAAGGTCACCTAATGAGTATATAATGAAAGTGGGATTTTTGCCTGGACATCTCCCCGACTTTGTCTCATAAAATGAAAACTAATGTTGAAAGTAATGGAGAAAAACAACTTGAAAGAACAAATCTTGAAAACAAAATAGGCAAGTGGCTATTTTAAAATCTAAGTGAGGAAGAACTCCACCCACAACATGTTGAAATAAAGAGATTGGAATTATCCTCTCCCTTGAAAACAACTACAGAAAAGATGAAAACATGCTCCTAGAAAAAAATATAAATGCCTTGAAGCAGTTATAGTGCCCCAGGACTTCCCCAGGGAATTCAAGAACTAAGGTTAGTGTCCACTGAGAAAAAAGAATAGGAGGATGCAAGGGGAAACATGTCTAGGCTTGGGTTGAATTCCCAAGCCATGTAGAAGTAACAAAGGACATTGCAGATTTACTTGGAGGAATTTTCCTGAAAGAAATGTGAGCTGGGACCCAACCTGGGGCAGTGAGAGCTCAGCAGACTCTGTACTGGGAAATTAGGAGCCCTACAATTGGGGCAGCATGCCCACTAAAAGTTCCTTCCAGGCCTCCCTGGTGGCGTAGGAGGTTGAGCGCCGCACTGTGAGGCTGTCTGTAGCCTCTGCAGCGTGGGTTCGATTCCGGCCAGCCAGCAAGAATCCCACATGGCACAGCAGACCTCTCTTGTCTTGCCCACTGCTCCCCTCAGCAGTGTATTTCGTCAGTCTGCCTGTTCTGTTTCCCGCTCTGTCTCTGGTGAATATTCTCACCCTCTCAGGCATCCAGCCTTGTATAAATAAGTGAATTTTTTTTTTCATTTATTTATTTATACAAGCACTGGGTACAGTCAGAAGCGCGGAAGGGTTTGAGAATTCACCAGAGTCAGAGGGGAGAGCAGAGTAGGCAGACTGATGATACACTGCTGAGGGGAGCAGCGGGCGGCAGGAGTGGTGTGCTGCACCATGTGGGACCCTCGCCAGCAGCCGGGGATGGAACCAGAGTTGCAGAGGCTGCGGGCAGCTTCGCAACCCAGCGCTCAACTGCTGCGCCACTGGGGAGGCCCTAAACAAGTGAATCTTAAATAAATAAACAAACAAACAAACAAATAAATAAATAAAATAAAAGTTCCCTCCTTGCCCCTTCCTGAAAGAGATCAAAGAAAAGTCAGGCCAAGATAGCCCACTCTCAATAAAAGGCCCAACAGTAGAAAGAAGGAATTTAGCATCTACTCACAAATCCTTCCCAGCTGTGAAAAAGCAGCAAAGGCAAGGGCAGTGTAGCGGCAGTCATTTCGTGGATCTGGCATCAGTCATGTTAAGTGGGCCCACATGTGCCTGCTAAACACACACACACACACACCCCCCACCCACCCCCACCCACCCCGCCTATGAGTCAGTTGCAAATTATTCCCAGATTGTAAGTTTTGAGGTCTTAGAGGGAAGTGAAGACAGTGAATACAGCTTACTGTGGAACAAAACAAGAGGTAGAGGTGACTCGTATAACTCCTCAAGCCTAAATCAATAATTAAAGCTCTAAACCCCTCTCCTACCTCCACTCACATCAAGGTAAACTAAGGAGACAGCAAAGATAAATCCCCAATGCCCCAACTCACATCAAGGTAAACTAAGGAGACAGCAAAGATAAATCCCCAGTGCCCCAACCACATACATAAATACATATAAATACATACACACACATAAATACCTATAAATAAGGCAAATATACATGCCTAGGAACCAAGGAACATCTCAACACAGCATGGAAATGAAAAAATGAGGGTAGAAGTCCTGGACAAATATATAGAAGACAGAAATAGATAAACTATCTGACAACAATTTGAAAACAATAAAATTTAAAATGTTAAATGAGATACTGGAAGGCCAGTCAAAGGCAGATAAGCAGATGCAAGGTCTCAGAAAGGAGATACAAGAACAAAGATAATTATTAAATAAAGATATTAAATACATAAAAAGCTCACAGAGATATTCTGAATGAAGTACATAGAAACTTAGTGCTTTTAATAGAATTAAAATGGCAGAAGAAATAATTTCAGCTGTGGAAAACTCAAATGAACAAATTGCACAGAGGAAAGAGCATCAAGACAAAGGAAAATTGAGGAAACTACAAGGAGCGACCCATATAGCGCATCAGACCTCACCGGCTGCTCTCCTCAGCAGTGTGTTTCCATTGATCTGCCTGTTCTGTTCCCTGCTCTGTCTCTGGTGGATCCTCTCATCCCACACACCTCTGGCCTGTACCCCAGTTTGTGTATGCATAAATAAATAAATCTTTTTAAAAAAAAATTCATAGTAATAATACAGGCTCACTTAAAAAAATCTAAATTTAACATTAATTCTTCAGTTGAGAAAACTAGAAAAGAACAACAAAAACACTCAAAAACCAAGTCAAGGATAATAAAAACTAGAACAGAAAAAAAGGAAATAGAAAATAAAAGTCAGTACTAAAATTCATTGAAACTAAGAATTGATTTTTGAAAAAAATAAACAAACCAAGCCATTAGCTGTGCTTATGAAAAAAAGAAGCAAGAAAACCCAAATTAATAAAATTAGAAATAAAATCAAAATAGATACTGCAGAAATACACAAAATAATAAGAACCTATTATAAGTCTTTATGCAAACATACTGGACAATCTAAAAGAAATGGACAGCTTAAATAGTCAAATTACAAGAACTGAAATTGAAAGAGTAATAAATCCTTCCCCAAGAACAAAAGCCCAGACCTATAAAAAAAGATCTATTACATATCAGACCTATAAAAAAAGATCTATTACATATCCTACTCAAATTCTTAAAAAAAAAAAAAAGAGAGAGAGGTATCTTTCCAATACATTCTGTGAAGACAACATTATCCTGGTCCCCAAACCAAATAAATATAGTATGAAAACGACAATTGCAGACCATTATCTCTGACGAACATGGATGCAAAAATTCTCAACAAAATCCTAGCAAACCAAATATAGCCACTTATGGAGAATCATCCACCATGATTAAGTAAGCTTCATCCCAGGGATGCAAGGCTGTTTCAACATACATAAACAATGCCATCCATCAGGTCAACAAAAAGCCACATGATCGTTTCAATAGATGCTGAAAAACCGTTAGGCAAGATCCATCATCTATTTATGATAAACACTCTACAAAATCGGGAATAAAAGGGAACTATACAAATAAAGCTGTATGTGACAAACCCGCCCACAATATAATACTTTTTTTAAAAAAACATTTTTTTAAGATTTATTTATTTATTTATTTATACAAGCACTGGGTACAGTCAGAAGTGCAGGAGGGTGAGAGAATTCACCAGAGCGGGGAACAGAACAGGCAGACTGACGAAATGCGCGGCAGGAGAGGTCTGTTGCGCCATGTAGGACCCTCGCCTGGCGGTCGGGGATCAAACTGGGCTGCAGAGACTGCGGGCAGCTTCACAGCTCAGCGCTCAACCGCTGCACCGCCAGGGGAGGCCCCGTCAATATAATACTTAATGGTGAAAACTGAAAGAATTTCCACTAAGGTCAGGAACAAGAGAGGCATGCCCACCATCATCACCACAGTTATTCAACATGCTCCTAAAAATCTTAGCTGAAGCAAGTGGGCAAGAAAAAGACATAAAATAACCTAATTTGAAAAAGAAAAAAATGAAACTGTCACTATTCACAGATGACATGCTAATATACTTGGGAAAACCAAAAGATTCTACAAATAAAAATTTAGAAAGAATAAATGAATAAATAAAATAGATTTAGAAAGAGTAAATGAATACAGTGGCCTCCATGGTGATGCAAGGGGTTGAGTGCAGCACTGTGAAGCTGTCTGCAACCTCTGCAGTGAGAGTTCAATCCCCAGCCAGGCAGCTATCCACATGGTGCAGCACACCTCTCCTGACTTGCCCGCTGCTCCCCTCAGCAGTGTACTTTGGTCTTATCTGTTTGTTCTGCTCCCCACTCTGTCTCTGGTGAATCATCTCACCTCCCACACCTCTGGCCTGTACCCCAGTTCTTGTAATCAGAAATAAATAAATCTTTTTTTAAAAAAGAATAAATGAATACAGTCAGTGGCATTTTTGTAGTGAACAGTGTATCAGGCCAAAGGGAAATAAGGAATATAGTTCCATTTATAATTATGCCAAAAAGAATGGAATACCTGGGAATAAACTTTACACAAGACGTGAAGGGCCTGTACAATGAAAACTATAAAACTCTACGAAAGGAAACAAAAGAAGTCACAAAGAAATGGAAAGATATCCCATGCTCATAGTTAAGAAAAAATTAATATATTTAAACTGGCCATGTTAGCCAAAGCAATTTACAGATTTAAAGAAAATACTAATGACTTTTACTGGGTAAATAGAACAATTATCAAATTTATATGGAACCATGAAAGTCCCCAAATAGCTAAAATAATCTTGAGAAAAAAGAAAACATTGGAAACATCACACTTCCTTATTTTAGACAGTATTTTCCAGCAACAGAATTTAAAACAGTATGGTACTGGAACAAAAACAGAAACCCAGACCAATGGAACAGAATAGAAAGCCTGGTGATAAATTCATATAAATATTGACAGTCTATTTTCAACAAAGGAATTATGGCCCCACTCTGGAGGAAAGATAGCCTTTTTAAATAAATGGTGCTGGGAAACATAAATAGCCACATGCCCCCCCGCCAAAAAATAATAATAAAGCAAGACCCATGTTTAACACCATACAAGAAAATTCATTCAAAATGGATTAAAGATTTGAACACAAGAACAAAAACCGTGCAGCACTTAAAAGAACATATTGAGGATACACTATAGGATATCTATTGACACTACCACAAAGATATATTTAGGAATACAACTCAAATAGCAAGGGAAACAAAAACAAAAAAAACCAGGTTGGACTATATCAAACTTAAATGTATTTGTATCTCAAAAGAAACCATCGCAAAAAAAGAAAAGAAACCTACACAATGGAAAAATTATTTGCATATCATACATATGACAAAGGGTAATCTCCAAAATTTATAAATTACTTTCACAATCCAAGAGCAAATAAAAAGACAACCCAATTTAAAAAATGGGCAACTTATCTCTATAGACACTTCTTTAAAGAAGATAGTCAGATAGCATTAGATATTTGAAAAATGTTCAACATCATTAATTATAAGAGAAATGCAAAATCAAAACCATACTGAGATACCACCTCACCCCTGTGAGAGTGGCTTATATAAAAGGGAATTAAATTAACAAATGTCAGGGTTGTGGTGAAAAGGAACTCTCATTCATTGTTGATGGGAATGCAAGCTGGTGCAGTACCTGTTGAAAATGGCATGGACATTTCTCAAGAAAATAAAAATGGAAATTCCATTTCACCCAGCAATACCACTGTGAGGTATTTATCCAAGTAATATGACAAATCTAATATGAAATCTATTTACACCCATGTCTACAATTGCCAAATTATGGAACCAACTCCAGTGTCCTCCAATAGATGAATGGTTACAGAAACTGTGGAGCATATATTCAATGGAAGAATAATGAAATGGTGGCATTTGGGACAAACTGGATAGATTTTGAGGTGATTATGTTGAGTGAAATCAGTCAAAAAGTAAAAGACAGATTTCAGATGGTCTTACTCATCTGTGGAATATAAATACCACAGAACAATTAGACACAAACAATAGAAGAAAGGAAAATTTGAACTTTGCAAAAATAAGATAATTGTTATCAGGGGGACAATGGAAAGGCTGGGGAGAGGCAGATGGCGTATGGATGTGGGTGGTTTGGTGGAGGGGAAAAATAAATAAAAATATTTTGAAAACTAAGTTAGTGATAGTTAGTACTTGAAATAAGGTAGTAGCAATAAATGTGAAGTGCAAAGAATGTATGCAAACTATTTCCACGATTGAGAATAAAAAATACTTTGATTAGCCACTTGATCCATTGAATGCAAGGTGGAGGATAAAAAGACATTCAAGATAGTTTCTAGATCTTTGGCTTGGGAACTGAATAAATAATATTCTTTATGATGGGGAATATAGGTGACAGGAGAGGAGATTAAAGTGTTTATTTTAGGAAAAATCTCTGCAAAAGAAGTCTCTGTCAATATATATTAGGTAGATATATAGGTAGGTATATTAATAGACATACAGAAATAGTTGATTGGCTTATATTTACACTACATGGAAATAATCTTAAATATGCAAACCCATAGTTGTGCAAATGACTAATAAACTAAGGAGTCTAATTAAAGGGGACTAAAGAAAAATAGTATAACTATGGTCTTCTGGGAACATCAGGATGTAAATGATAGATGAAGGAAAAGGATCCAGGAAGTTATAAAGTGATTATGGGCCACCCCAGTGGCGCAGCGGTTTAGCACTGAGTTGTGAAGCTGCCCGCAGCCTCTGCAGCACCGGTTCGATCCCCGGCTGCTCCCCGGCCACCAGAGGAGGGTCCCACATGGCGAGCAGACCTCTCCTGCCGCCCGCTGCTCCCCTCAGCAGTGTGCTTAGGTCCTTCTGCCTGCTCTGCTCCAGGCTCTGGCTCTGGTGAATTCTCTCACCCTCCTGCGCTTCTGACTGTACCCAGTGCTTGTATAAATAAAATAAATAAATCTTAAAAAAAAAAAAGTCAGACTGTCTTTTAAAAAAAAAGTGATTATGGCAGTAATAAAACTATCAAGAGTTTTTTAGAAGTCAAGGAAGGAAAAAAAAATTCAGTAAGAAAATGTTAAAAACATTACAGAGAGACTGAATATAATGTAATGCTTGAATTTGAAAGCCAGAAGGATATGGTGACATGATTGAGAGAAATTTCATTGGATTGATGTGGATACAAGACTGATAACAGCTGAGAATTGAATATAAGTTGCAAATTTATAGACGGCTTTGGAAAACATGGTAGCTCTATTAGACCCACACTGTTGGGACAAATGCACGTATACTGGTATACTGACAGCAGAATTATATGCTAATTTAATCATATTGGTGCCATTGCCACCATCTTTCCTTGAAGTCAGATAGACAGACTAGTGACAGTATTTTTGAACCCTTTTGTATGCCATAAAATTACATAGGACAGACTGCAGATCAGATAAGACTAATTTTCTTTGTTAGTGCACAGATTTATTCATGAGACCTAATCAAATTGATATTTCACTGAAAAATCTATACATGTGGTAAAAGAGATATTTTACTAGTTTAATCATGCCAAGTTCAGAACGAGTTGTATCAGATTTTGGTGTGAACATACAGTTTTATCAGTGTTTCTAAAGACTCCTAGAATTGATTCTTCTTTAGAATAGAGAATGCCTCATTAGCCACTGACACATCATAATTGCCATATACTCTATTTAAATCTAGTTCTTGTTAGGGATGTCTCAGCTCTGTAATAACCCTGTCAGTCAATCTGCCACACATTCTTATGTGTAGGAAGTTCTCTTGAAAACTTCAAGCTATTATTGAATACTGGTGTTTGGACATTACCCTCACTAATAGGTTTTAATGCTTGATAAGAAAGGACATTTTACTAGAACAACTTTCTCTCATAGTCTCTTATCCTCATTTGCCAGGAGGGAAATAATATAGTATAACAATAATGTGGTACTGGAATGGGATATTGGCACAGCACTTAAAATCTAGTGTCAGTTATGTTACTAACGATGTACTTGAAAAAAATCCTGTAAAGTCTTGAATATTTATAATTCTTATGGTAAAATGAGGAGCTCTAAGAGAAAATCCCTAGGGACACTTCAGGTCTAAAATGATTCTTGTCTCTACATGATTTTGCATCTTGCCTCCTCTCAGACAAAGTAAAGGATATTGGCTATTTGCAAACACCTGGGGTACAAAACATTCTGTTAGTATTGACATCATATTCACCTCAATGTCATTCCTTTGGAATGGACATGTGCAAGAGATAAAAGATAGCTGAACATCTTTTTTTTTATCAAGGTTTGATAAGTGAAATTGAAGAGAATCAACTATGAGTGAAAACTGCAGAACAGAACACATCTAGGGAACACTAAAGTATGACTTCAAATAAGGTGACATAGCTGTGAGCAGGCTGGAAAAAAGCAGCATCAAACACTCTAGTTCAATACATTGAAAATAAACCTATCTTTTTCCACAAAATGGGGACTTATTAAACCTCCTAAAGGCAGAGGGAACTGAACTTCAGATTCTATAAATAGTGGCAAGCCCCTCAACACTGCAGGATGATATCTAAAAGAACAGAATGAGGTAACAAGTGTTCATTAGTCTCTGGTGCTGTTAATAGAATCAGAAGTTTTTGTCAAAGGCCTCTCCTTCACTCTTATATTGATAGTCATCTAGGTTGATAGATAGGTAAATAGACAGGTTTTTTTGTTTTTGTTTTTGTTTTTTACCAGATCTCATTTATTCTAGAGCATTTGTGAGGATGTGCTGAATAAAATGTTTTGTATTTGTCCAAATTCCCTAGAACATACAGTGGTCTCATTTTAATCTGGCAGATGTAAATTTATGTTGAATCAACTTTGTACCATTGTTTGGAACAAAGAGTTTCATGATATAATTCACTTTATAAAATATTTTTTGCTGTCAGCTATATTTCCAATTCCTTATTCCTACAATTCCTTGCACCTTTCATTCTACTTTTATAGTTTTATTAAAATCAAATGTATAGATTAACCATTCATTTACAAATTGATGTGTTTTCAGGGGGGTACAGTTTCACACCTCAACATGTGAATGTGCTGCACTGCCACCAAAGTTTCAGGATACTACCTTATTACTTTTCACTCCCCTATGATCACCACCATATTTTTCAGCATCTAAGAGTTGTTTTTACTGTGTTTTGCTGGCTTGTTTTCTTTGGTCATTTATATTTCACAAATGAGTGAAATTATCAGATTGTCTTTCAATTTCTGACTTACTTTACTTAGCATAATCACCTCATGTTCCAACCATATTGTCATGAAGGGCAGAATTTAATCCTTTTGATTAACTGAGTAGTATTCCCTTGAGTACATATATCACAGTTTCTTTATGCAGACATCTGTCAATCAGCATGTAGGATGATTCTGTCTTGGCTTTTGTAAATAATTCTGCAATGAGTAAAGACATATAAAATCTTTTTGTAATAGTGTTTTCATAGTCTTTGAATAAATACCTAGAAATGGTATTACTGGATCATATGGTATTTCCATTTTTAGCTTTTTAAGGAATCTCTATATCATTTCCATAGAGGCTGTACTAACTTATATTCCTACCAACAGTGAATGAGTGTTCCATTTTCCCCATATCCTGAACAATATTTGTTGCTTTCAGACTTTTCGATATATTCTGTTATTATAGGTGAGAGGTGACATGTCATTGTGGCTTTGATTTGTATTTTCTTTGTCATAAGTAATATTGATAAATTTTCATATACTTATGGGCCATCTGAATGTCTTCTTTGGAGAAGTGTCTATTTAAACATTTGCCCATTTTTTGACTGAGATTTGTTTTTTTGGTTTTTGTTGTTGAATTTTATGAGTTCTTTACATATTTTAGAAATTAAACCCTCATTGGATATATGATGAGAAATCATCATACTTTTTAGATACTACTGTTTTTTGTGGAGGGTTCAATAATATAACAAAATATTTTAAGTTTTATATACTCCCGTTTCTTTATTTTTTGCTTTTAATTTCCTTGCCATTAGAGTTGAGTGCCAAAATACATTTCTGAGTTTGATGTCCAGGAATGTATCACCTATAGTTTCTTCTATGCATTTTTCAGTTTCAGGCCTTATGTCCAAGTTTTTAATACATTTGAAATTTATTTTTGTGTATAGAGTTAAACAATGATCTGTTTTTACTTTTTTTGCATGTCTGTCCAAATTTCTCAATGCAGTTTTTTTGAAGAGGCTTTTCTCTACCCATCAAATAATCAAGGTACCTTTGTCATAAATTGTCAATATATGTGTGGGTTTATTTCTAGCCTTTTGATATCATTTCACTTGTCTGTATTTCTGTTTTTATCTAATATCATACTATTTGTATTACTATTTCTTTCAAGTACAAAGTCAGGGAACATGATACTTAGCACTTTTCTTAAGTTTAGGGAAATCTCAGTTATCATTTATCTGAATAGTGTCTCTATTCCCTTCTCTCTTTCTTCAGTCTCTGTGTTAATTATTATCCTTGTGTTCCTTCTACTAATGGACTCTGACATTTCACACAGAGTGTCATTTTTTTTAAATCTTACCTCTCCATTTTTGCTTAAGTTGTCTTCTATTTTGTTTGTGCTACAAGATCAAACTTAGTAAGAGCATTCCATCGTTTCTTGAGTTCTTGAATTTTATTTTACATTTCTATCAGTTCTACTTGGAATTTTTTTTAATAGCTTCAATTTCTTTGATAAAGATTTCTTTCTGGGCCTGGACATTTTTTTTCTGATATTGTTTCTGTGGTTAATGGAGAATCTAGAACTATATTGAGTTTCTTCATGCTTGTTCGTCTAAATATTTTTTTTCTGTTAGCTCTTCCAATTCTGTGTCATAATGCTTGGTATTTGTTGATTTGTCTTTCTTTTTCAGCTACTCAATTCTCTATCCCCTGCACTGGGTTTTTTCCTGCTGTTACTGGTCATTTTTCCCCTGGTAGATGATGCTGTGGCGTAGTTATGAATTCATCCTTATTTATCTTAGTAGTCCATGGCAGTGTTAGAAAGTGAGGAGTCCACTAGGTAACAGAATTCACAGTCTTAGCATAGGGCGGTGGCACACATAGGCAAGGGAAATGCATGTCACTGCTTCTTTCTCAATGACCTGACAAAGCTCAAATCCACCAGTCTATTTTTAAGATCCCTACCACTGTATTTATGTGGATAGCTACATTTTCCCAGTCTCAGAAAGTTTTGTTATCCAAGAAAAAGAAATTATCACTCCCATTATCACCAGTTCGACCCGCTAGGACTCATCCTTCTATCCCAGGTCTCAGTCAGCAAGCAGGCGAGTATTTTATATTCACTCTAAAAGTCACCTGTGCTAGTTTGTGCACACCAGAGTTGATGACCTCTCACACTTTGCTCCTTGGACAAATTGGCCACAGCTGCCCACCCTCTCTCTGCTCTCAATCAACCACATCAGGAGAAAAAAAAAATAAATGTCATTCCATCCACACTGATGATGAGCTACTAAGATTTACATGTGAGTTATAGTTGGTTCTGGTTATTCTTTGGAGAGACACTTGCCTATTACTACTCTACCAGTGTTGTTGGGGTCTTATTTTTTATTGCAATAGCCTACTTACATAATTTTTATATAAGGAGAGATAATTGCTGCTGCATTTGAAAATTATTCATAGTATAAAATACCATCACAATTCTGTTAGTTTTCTATGAATTTCCCAACTGAATGTTCTCCCCCCGCCCTTTAAAATTATATTTTAGTTAACTTTCTACCCTCATTCAGTGTTTTCTACAAAGGTACATACTAGGACATCCAGACAGTACTCTATTTTGGAATACTGATTCACAAACTTGAGGGTATTAGCTCCAGTAGTTTTTTGAAATTTACCTGGTGATTCTAATCTATAGTCAAATTTGAAAACCATGACCTATCCAGGTATTTAATAGTATCTCTTGTTTTTAATATGTGCAGACAGAGCTTACTTGTAGATTTTTATGAGCTCCAATAATATTTTTATATCTGTGACTGATTTTGACTAAAAGTATTCTCGCTGTAGTTGCAGTGTTTTTTAGTTATTGTGCAGTGGCTTAATGGGTCAAGTGAGTTTAGATTCAAGATTTGTTTCTGGCCCAGAATTCATCCATATGTCAAACATAATACTGTGTGCATTCATTTTCATTATGTCATGTAACTGTACTAATAACTCAGTCAAACAGATAAGATTACTCTTGGTTTGCAAAAAAGAACAACAAAAGTCAAAAATTTAAATTAAGTGTCTAAAGCCATACTAATGCAGCTATAATTATAAGCTCCTACTGGCTCCTACTCCATGCTCTATTTAGTGTTTAATATGTAAATTTCAAGGTCAGTACTGATTATTCTGTAAGTATTGCTTTATTTCCTCTACTCAGTGACTTTGCTCTCCATAATAATATAGATTTATAATTTGCTATTAAGTCACAATTTTGAGGAACTCTTCTTATAGCTTATTTTCCCAGTGGACATTCAAATACCTGAAAACCATATCATTGAAAAACGTGATTTAAGAAAATATTGTCATCTAAAGAATGCCATTGTTTATCAAATGTGCATTTTTATCATTGCTGTTCCATTTCTAATGGGAGATAGGCCTCCTTAAAACCTTACATGGCATTTTTATTTTCCTGAATCAAAACATTTTAAAATCCCTTTGAAGAAAAAGGTTGAAAAGAATTCCCTATGTCACATGTGGTTTTTATCTAAATACTGAAGTCCATTAATGGGTAGCTATTCTTTATATAAAACCCTATTTGCTTTGCTTTCAATTATTTACTGATTCTATTCAGTAAATTTCAAAACTGGAAATAAAATTTATCTGTTCTGTAGTTCTCACATTCTGGTTTATTTTGAGTCAGACAGTCTTTCTACTGTGTAACTAATTGAAGCTCGAGGCTGCTTATTTAGCCAACAATTATAATATTCCTAAGGTCCTCCTCCTCTAATAATGACTTAGGCAAAGGACATTAATTTAGCCTTCTTACCAACTTCTTTATACTCCTTAATGCAGTTTTTGGAGAGTAGCCACTTATGATTCCAACGATTGTTCAACTTGCTTTCCCGTCTTTAATACATTTAATTCCTAAACCCAGCTATGGACTCTCTTCCAAAGAACTTCTGCAAAGTTTATTCTATTAACATTGGTATTTGCACCTGACTTTGCAGGCTTTGCTGACTTTCTAATTTTGACAAATGGATTTTTTTAAGTTATCGTTTCATATGTGATCACTTAAAGTAGAACATGTGTGGATATTCTTGTGAAAAAATCCTATCACTTATGAGCAGATTATTCAAGTATCTTTTGTACATTGGATTGAACCTGTACACTATTCTTATATTTAAAAACAGTTGTGTTCTTCTATTTAAAGTAGCTGTATTCTATTTAAAACACCTTTTGAAATTTGTTTTGTTTGGGCTTTCAGACTCTTTCTGCATTAATAGTATATTCTTTAATTTGCAGTTTTGCATTTTCTTAATGTAATACAAGGTGATCTTACCCTTCATCTTATTAATAAACATTATCTTGGTTATTCTCATGCCATCAATTTTCCAACAATATTAAAAATATTTGGTTAAGTTCCAAATAAAGAAATTATTTTGAAATTTAATTTAGGAATTGATTATATTTTAGGGTAATTTGGAGAGAAATGACATTCTTTTTTCCAGATACATAGTATATGTTTCTGCTCATCAAAATCAAATGTGACCTCACCAAATGTGACCTCAGTTATCTTTCAAATGAAACTTTTTTTGAAATATTTTAATATCTCTCATACTTATTGTTGTTTTCAGTCTTATATTTTAAACTATATTGAAAGATATGCAAGTGGTAATGATTAATTTTATCTAATTTTTATCATATTACATCCCCCACATCATCAGATTGTCTTCCAGTCTTCCAGACTTTAATAGCTCTGATATTAGTATGTTTTCTTGTTTATATTTGCATCTTATTTCTTTTTATTTTAAGATTTATTTATCTGTACAAGCAATGTGTACAGTCAGAAGCACGGGGGTGGGGAGTGAGAGAATTCACCAGAGCCAGAGTGGGGAGCAGAACAGGCAGAAGGACTGAAGTATACTGCTGAGGGGAGCAACTGTCATGGCAGGAAAAGTCTGTGCGCCATTTGGGAACCTCCCCGGTGGCCAGGGATCGAACCGGCACTGCAAAGGCTGAGGGTAGCTTCGCAGCCCAGCGCTCAACCACTGCGCCACAGGGGAGGCCCTGCATCTTATTTCTTATATGAAAGTTATTTATTTCTTTTTGGAGGAAATAACCATGAATGTCTTGTTAACCATTACATCTGCGGTCTTTGAACATTATTTACCTCACATAACAGGCTCAACAATTATTTCTGAAACTGCTCTTTAAAATAAATAAAATATAGTTGTATTCAAATTCAATCTGAGAATCAATGCATTTTAATTATGTTGATCCCTGTAATTTACATTTATGGTGAGGATAGATCTATTTATCCTTATTTTACTTACCCTCCTTCTTTAAAATGTCTTTTTCCTTTCTTTCTTACTGCTAGTAGTGAAACTTTATTTCTTTTTGCTTAGAAATATTTAACATATATGTAACTTTAAAAATAAATCTACATTTAAGCACCAAAAGAGATACTACCTATCAACAGCCTATCTAGTGTAGAGGAAAAAATCTGACAACTATTTTTCTTGTTTCTAAAATTCTTTAACATCTTTTTGTTAAAAGTTCCTGATATATTGTAACTGGATTATTTTCATTATTTTGAAATAATAGATGAAGCATGATTTTTATATTTGTTACATAATCTACGTAGTATCTGAAATGACTATTTTTTTTTAAAGATTTATTTATTTGTTTATTTATACAATCACTGGGTACAGTCAGAAGCTCAGGAGGGTGAGAGAACTCACCAGAGCCAGAGGGGAGAGCAGAGCAGGCAGACTGACGAAGTACACTGCTGAGGGGAGCAGTGAGCGGCAGGAGAGGTCTGTGCGCCTGCAATGACTATTGTTATAAAAACCAGATATATTCTAGGATTTAAGTTAAATTCTGAAACTAACAATTTCCTTTTTATAAAAGTTTTTTTTTTCCAAAACCCAGTGTGCTTATCTTTTTATTTTGTATTTCTAATTTTGTAATTCTTATATGCTGTGTTTCATCACTGCTATCTCTTTTTAATGTTTCTGTTTCTTGTCTCTCCAGTTGGATCCAGTTTTTCCTTTGGGCGCTAACAGTGAGTTTTATAGAATGTGATTTAATAGATGGTAGATCTAGGTAGACCGTGTGGCCTCATTAGGTAGATCTGTTACAATTCAAAGGCTACCTAGGAAATTCCCATAAATGAAATACAAGGGAAGGGCCTGGCAGAGTGACAGCAAATGTCAGCAATGATCCAGTAGTTGGTACTCTTGAAGGTCTTATCACTATTTTGAGTTGGAAATTATGGTTTAAAGAATATAAGTATTGCTCAAATCATTTAAGTTATACGTTGTAGGATTGAGAAATTAATTTATAATTTGGGGTAAATAACGAGGGACACTTAGTAATGGATCATTGAATTAACAGGTCTACAATTTTTTCTATTATTCTTTAATATATAAATGATTCCTTTTGAATAGAAATCTGGAATTCAGTTTGTTTCTGCTATGGGAATGGAGAAATGAGGGACATGATCCTAGAAAGTATGTGTAGAAATGTGATTAGGGTAGACTCTCAGATTATACAGTGACATATTCAATAGATTTATATTTTCCTGAATAATCCTTGATTTGTTCAAATAGGGTATTTCCATTCCCTTCAGACTAAGGTACACATTATTTAATATGCCTTATAAAGTGCCACATTATCTGACAACTTCTGATTTATCTTGATTCTAGATAATCTTCTCTCACTGTGTTATCTTAACACACACTATTCCCTCTGCTACAAGAGTTGTCCTTTGTTTTTCCTTCTAGCAAAATATGCTAATCATCTGAAGTATCTCCTCCATTGTAAAATCATATCTGTACCAAGGGACTGAAAAAGGTGTTTATCAAAGTCTCCAATGAGCATTATGCTTACCTTCATTTAGAATACTTAACAAAGCATCTTTTTATATATTCTTTAGACCCATTTTCAGACATACAGTTCTGGAAAGCAGGGTCATGTTTCCCCCCTGGAGTAATCCCTGTACCAAGCACTTTGCCTTTCAAATGGCAAGCAAGTAATACATATATGAGGGCACAGGGGGAGATTCAAGAAAGGGAATTAAGGCTTCTTTTTTATTACCTATATTGCTTCCTCACCAAATGCTGTATCTACTTCTCATCCAGAAATAAATTAATCCAAAGCAAAAAGGTTTTAGGTAGGGGGGCCTCCCCTGGTGCCACAGAGGTTGAGCACTGGGCTGCGAGACTGCCGGCAGCCTCTGCAGGGCCGGTTCGTTCCCAGGCCGCTGGCAAGGGTACCACAAAAAAAAAAAAAAAAAAAAAAAAGTAAGAACTGTTTTTTTTTTTTCCCCCTAATCCAAGACATTAATAACATTTTTTGGATCCAGTTATATTACATAGACCATAAACTGGACAGTTTATTGTAAAGGGGACCTAATTAGAGTTCAATCACCTAAGTGGGTAATTCTGAAAATAACAAAGTCTTAGCCTTGGCATGTACTGTGCTATTTTATATATATATATGTGCATGTATGTATAGTCACACACATACATATACACACATGTACATACATGTATGTATATATATAAGATAAAAGTACACACACATATATCTTAGGTAAAAGTAGAGTGAATATGACATAGTTGGTTGTGATTAGAATATGTGTACTTTCTTTTTCCTGTCCACACCTTTCAACTGCAGGTTACAGTACAAAAAAGAAGACACTTATAAAATTCAAAACATCCTAGACATCACACACCTGAAATTAAATTAGCATATGTAAGCATAAGCTTTCTTTATTTGTATGGCAATATTATCCATAAATGTAAAACTGGAATTTAGGAAGATCAAATATTTATTCTCGATCAGAATACCAAATTGTGCCACCTCCCACATAAAGATATTCTTTATATTTTTAACTCTTATAGCTAGTTAGTTGTGCTTTTTATATTTTAAGCAAAAGGACAATGTCCAATAAGTGGAACAACTTTAGGTACATTTTTGATATAAAGTAATTGATACTATAAGTGTAGACATATAACAGAAAAGAAAGCAAATAGAACTTTAAAGAAGGGAACACTTTTAGTGAAAACAAAGAAATAAATGATCATTTCCTTTCACTTTTCAGATAGAAATATATAGGGAAGGGACATGTGTCATGCACTCCTTATTTCAAAGAGGTATTTTTTAATACTTTATTTGTATTTTAAATAAAATTGTAAAGACTAAGATTTTTTAAAAGCTTACCGAGACACATGAACAAAAATACAAAAAGTATCCTATAGGGGGCACTCAAGTACTATGAACTGAAACATCTGCTTTTTTCCAGTCAGATTTTGTTTAAATGGAAAGGGGTAGACTTACGGGTACATATTCATCTTATATTTTATATAAAGAAAAAAAGTGAGTAAATAAATGAAAATGCTCCGTTACAATTCAACTATTCCCCAATGAATGACAAATGGATGTTAAAAGATATGATTAAACGGCATTCTGAACCTTATTCAGAAAGCATAAACGTATGATAGTGTAGACAGATGAGTTGGTCTGTATTTTCAAGAATTGTTCTATATTATAGTTCAATGCCAGAGATAATTATCATTCTTTTCTGGAGACATTTAGTTTCATAAAACAGTAAAAAGTGCTTCATTCTTCTGGGTTTTAGAACAGAATAATAAGAGAAACTATTTAAATTACTTTTGAAATAATACTCCTAAAGGGGAGTTAGTCTGCCACTTACACAGAGAAATTATAACAAACAATGGTGATTGATTTTTTGGGAGGGGGTCAGGGAAAGGTGGGGAGAGTTTAAGGCACAACTAAAATCTTTCCTAGCAGCTTCTGTGTCAGATGTTATTTCTACTGAAGTACATTTTGGTAACTAATATTTTACTTCAGCAAAAACTTAAATGAAAGCCTGTGATGGCACAACTGAAATTGAAAATTTGTGTTTTTGTTTTTGTTTTCTTTTGAGTTATGGGACAGTAGAGGGGGAAATTGTCTTTAGGTGTTGAAATTGTCACTGTAAAGAAGTTCCTTTTTGTTTTAATATGGTCAGTATCAGGATAGCTTAAACATTAGCCCCTAGATGACCTCAGGTTAAGCATATGAGTCTTTGTAAGCAAGTGAAAGTTTTGTTGTTTTCAGAGAATTGTGCTTAAGGTAAGCTTTTGACTTTGAAAACAGTCATGTGTGAGTGCTAAGTGCTTCCTTTCATTAGCTTCTTATTCACCACTACATATTTGCAAATAATGAAATCACTTCTAGTACCATCTGTGACATCCATAACTTGAAACCCCAGTCTGCAAGTATGATTGAGTCCTGCAGTTTGTTTGCATTATGAAGCAAGATATTAAACTCAGGTTCTTGATGCACTTTGAAGGGATCAACTTTTAAATTAAGAGATGACAATTGGTAACTATTAAGATTTCTTGGATTTAACACATTTATAATGGGCAAAGAGGATTTTCTGGACTAATCTTGAATAGAAAACTGTTATATTGCCCAAAAAAATATTAAGCTATGTGTTCTATTTTAGATTGGGAAACTGACTACCATAAATCTAAATTGTAGGGAGGAGTAGAGGGCAGAGAAAACCAGTTTTCAGAGCTGCAATATCAGCCTCATAGTTGCCTCTCTAACATGAATGAGGCTATACGTTGCTTTCATTTACAACCTACAGCTTGGAGTATGGTTGGTTCTAAAAACTACTCAGCCAAACTCAGGCTTGGTAATTAGTTCTCCTTCAATATATTTTATAGTTTGTAAACAACAGATTATATTACTCTGTCTGTGCTATTTGCACAGTGGTTAGATGTGCCTTTTGGAAAAGTCCAAATTGATTAATTATTACCCTAAGTTCTTGAATAAAAAGAGAAGACTAATATCACCAATCCTTTGACTAATCTTTTATATACATATTCTTTGAATATAGGTCAATTTGTAGTTTGGTATATAAATATATATATATATATATATATATATATTTCTTTTTACAAAAAATCAACACACTTTTCAGGTACAGACCAGTAAAAATCATAAAAAACTATCATTTTTCATTCTTTCTTTTGGCAAGAATAAACAGGAAGTTAAATTATAGTAAATTAGATTTGATATCCAACTAAGGATAAAATTGAAACTTATTTAGAAATAAATACATTTAATCACAAAGAACAATAGAATAACATAAATAAAAATATCTTGGTCATTTTATGTTCAAGCATAGCTATTCATACTCTACTTATATTGTTTGCTTGTGAATAACTTTGTCTTAACACTTTTTGTTATTGTTGTGTCATAGGGTTTGCAAAAATATGTGAATGATACCCTTGATAAAATCTATTTACAATGTAGAATGTAGCAATGAAAAGTAATAAAAGCATTTAATGGTGTTCAACTATAATTTAACTTTGCCAGTATTCATGCATGAAACCACATATTTTCACAAATCCTGATAAATATGCACAGGTCTAAATGTCACTATTTTTCTTCCCATAAGAGAAGTTTGACACCAAATTAGGGCATTCTGTTCTGGACTAGAAAGATCCTTTTTGCATTTGAGATTTTATTGTGATTAAAAAGTATAATTTTCATAATAGAAAAACATTTTAGAGGGCAAGGATATATCCTACCCAAGAACGTTGATTTTTTTCTACTTAGAAAAAAAAATGTTTTAGGAAAGTTAGATCTGTAAGTTTTCTTTAAGGCAAACTTTTAAAAATATAAAAACTCAACATTAAGAGTATTTCACTTCGCACACACCTATTTAGTACTTACTCTGTGACAGGCACTGTGCCCAAATGGAGCTGTTGACAGCCTCTGAAAAGCAATTCCCAGCGGGAATTAAGAAGGTACACCTTGAAGAAAGGTTTGTTTTTTCTCGTCTTCCTTTTTAATTTTTTTCTTCTTTTTACTATTTTTAAATTTATGAAGGCCTTTACTGATAAAGGAATAGAAAAAATAGAGCATTACAATTCTTATAAAATCCAACAAGACAAAGCAAAACAATCTTTCCTAAAGTAAAAAGCAAATAAACAAAATCAACTAACTTGGCCAAAGATACCATAACCACAAAGTACTTTTTATAATTTAATAGCAACTCATTTATTAGAGTATATGAAAAGTGCAATTAATATAATTCTGATATTCTATCATCTTGGCTCTCTGTCAATTGCCTGTACTAAAACTTTATCTTTGTCATTGTATTATTCTGTTGCCTTCAGATATAAGGGTGTTTTCCATGGTACAAGATACAGGGAACAGCAGATATAGGAAAGATTAAACAAGTTCAAGAGAAGAAGTGAAAAGCCATTATTCAGCAATAAGACAAATGTCTCTGTTGCTGGGTATCCAGTGTAGGGGAAAGCCCTACAAAAAGATTATATGGGTATGAGGGTTAGAAATTGTGAAATGCTAAAGAATATATAAACAAATCTTTGGAAAATACCATTTTGATACAAAATAGGGAATTATTATTTTTTAAAGACTTATTTATTTAGGTACACAAGAACTGGGGTACAGGCTAGAGTTGTGGGGCAGTGGGGTAGTGAGAGGATTCACCAGAGACAGAGTGGGGAACAGAACAGAGAGACTGAAATATACTGCTGAGGGGAGCAGCAGGAGACAGGAGAGGTCTGCTGTGCCATGGGAGTTGCTCCCTGGCTGGCCAGTGATCTTGGCGACAGAACTTGTGATGCAGAGGCTACATATATCTTCACAGTGCGTTGCTTAACTCCTTATACCACCAGGGAGGCCCCAAAGTAGGCAATTATTAAATATAAAATAGATAAAGTGCCTGAAAGAATCATTAGTAATTGCTATAATAAAAATAAATGAATAAAATTAGAACTTGACTTTTGTGAGGTTTTTTTTTTTTTTTTTTTTTTTTTTTTTATTTTGTTCTCTGAGTCTGTGTGTCTCCTCAACACAACAGAATCCCAGGGTCTGATTAATCTGGAAGAAGACACTGGCAACATTTCTGAATATTCTGAATTTGCTGCCAAGTTCTAGATCAAGGAAAGTTTGATATGCTGGTTGAACTAAATTTTGGTACCAACTCAACATCTTTGAATACATATTTTGAGATTTTTTTAATTTTGTCAATTCTAAGAGAAGACAGGTTTCTCTCTAAAGGTTTACCTGTAAAGATATTTTCCAAGAAAAATGCAGCCTGGATTTTATGGGATGGCCTCGTCTGTGGCTTCTGTGTGTTATAACTGCAGTTTCCAACAGACTGGTTCCCACAAAATCCTAGTGCATCAACCCATTAACACAGGGATGATATTTGTTTTAGATTATAAACTCCACTAGTGCTTATAGATGATGCCTATTTTTGTTATACTTATTTGCATGGTGCTGAATACTGTGGCTGTTACATAATATATAGATCTTTAGTGAATTAATGAATGCAAAGCCCCTAGCGCACAATCCTCTGAGTTAGGTAGAATTTAAAGTAGCATCAACAAAGTTCACTACATAATACAGGGAAGGGTCAGGATCAAGGACTGTTTCTGCCATTAATAAAATATGTGATTGGGCCTCCTCGGTGGCGCAGCGGTTGAGTGCTGGGTTGCGAAGCTGCCCCTGCCCGCAGCCTCTGCAGTGCCGGCTAGATCCCCTGCTGCTCCCCGGCCACCGGAGGAGGGTCCCACATGGCTCTCAGACCTCTCCTGCTACCCGCTGCTCCCCTCAGCAGTGTACTTCGGTCCTTCTGCCTGCTCTGCTCCCCGCTCTGGCTCTGGTGAATTCTCTCACCCTCCCGTGCTTCTGACTGTACCCAGTGCTTGTATAAATAAATAAATCTTTAAAAAAAATAAATAAATTAAAAAAAATATGTGATCTCTGGGGGCCTCCCTGGTGGCGCAGGGGGTTAAGCACCGCACTATGAAGCAATCCAAAGCCTCTGCAACAAGAGTTCAATCCCTGGCTGGCCAAGGAGCAACCCATCTGGCACAGCAGACCTCTCTTGTCTTGCTCGCTGCTCCCCTCAGCAGTGCATTTTGGTCAGACTGCCTGTTCTGTTCCCCACCCTGTCTCTGATGAATCCACTCACCCCCCGCATCTCTGACCTGTATCCCAGGTGTTCTATGCATAAATAAATAAATAAATCTTAAAAAAATAAAATATGTGATCTCAGAAGACTCACCTTTCCTTGTTTAAGGTTTTCCATGTGTAAAATGTAGTAATCTAGAACTGAAGAATGTTTTTTCCAACTCCAACAATCTGTTTCAAACTAAACTGAAAAGCAAAATGCGAGGACAGAAAAGACATAAGTAGGTAGAAAAAGACTTCAAGAACTTGCTCAGACCAGGGCATTCTGACCATGGAGATCAGGCAACCAACCCCCAGCATGAAATGCAAACTTAGTTCTAGCAGCTGGAGTAGGGGAAGTGGAGGTCACCATGACCCGAGTCTGTCAGTATCAAAAAGCCCTGAGAGGAACACGCCTTATAATCAGCAACTGACTTGAAACTTAAGGGCTATTTCCACACAAGTAAAGTGGCAAGGGTTTTAGTGACCTTTTGGTATTTCTCTGTTACCGTTCTCCTCCCACAACATACATTCACTGATTGCATTATTACTGATTGTGCCTTCAGAAGACATCCAAAAAGCAAAATAGAATTTGTCTCTTGAGTCTATAATGTTACTGTGAAAAGCAATTGTTGCTTGATGAGGCTGTGTAAATTGTAAACACTGTTTTCTTTTTCTTCTTGGGTCAAAGGTTTATCAAACAAGAATCAGAAAACATAAAAGAATCCGTATTTTTCCTATAAAAGTTATCATCCACTATCTGTTGCACATACATTAAAACATTTACAGATAATGACACTAATGATAAGCTGGGATTTATGTAAAGAGAAAAGCTTAATTTTCCTGGACATATATTTTTGCTACTAGGTTTAGTTAGATAATTGAGTCAGACTTCTTTTTTTTTTTTCAAGTATATGTTCCTCCTACTATTTCCTAAATGATAGAAACTAAAGTCATACCAAATAATACTTAGTTTGCTAAATCTTCATGTCCCGTTTGAAATGGCAAGTTACTAAACAGAGCACACTTTGAAAGAAAGCAGTTTAGAGTGTGCATTGTATTGTTGCAGTTTGAAAATTAAATTTACCTGCAGCTTTTTTTTTAGTGACTTAGTCCAGATTAACACTATTTCAATTCTAAAGCACTGCTAACATTTCTTGATAATTCTGGGTTAAACCCTGCTTCTCACTCCACCCTCCTCTCTACTGCTTCCGTTTCTTCTTTCTCTCTCTTCTCATCCTGTGTCTGGTGCTGCCTGGCAACTTCTCTGTGTGGAAAGGCAGAGTAAGAACACTAGCAATCCTGGGAATGATAGCTGCAGAAATCCCTAGCAACCTGACTTTTCAAGACAACTCTCCTTTACTCACATCATTTCTGTGAGACAAACTGTCAGTCTTGGTTTGTTTAGACACTCGCCTGCTCTCTCCTGCAAACATGACTTTCAGGTATGTAGTGTCTGAATTGTCATTCTCTATGGTAAAAAGCAACAACAAAACTAAAAAACAAATAAACAAACAACCCAACAGTACAAAAGAAATAATTAAGTTAGCAGAAATGAAATGTCTGATCACATGTATGTAAAGTATGGCTCTAATTGGGAATTATAAGATTACCCCTGCCTAATAATTAATATTCCTGTGTTGTTTTAGACCAGAAAGTAAGAATGATTGGTTCTACTTTGTTTAATTTATCTTAATGAAAGATTTCATAACATCCTATAGTTTGATGAATTAATTTATTTAACTTGTCAGTGTTAATAACTCCTGATTAGAGTGAAGAAATTATAATGGGCCATAAGAACAAACAATTTTAATGGTAACTCTAGATAGTCCTTCATTCACAATCTATTTTATTAATTTCATTTTTCATTAAAGCATCATATGATGCAAAGTAAAAGTATTTTATAGAAAATTATGTATATGATTTCTCTTTTATTTGTAATCAGTTATAATTGAATGACCATTCGAAACCCTGGAGTAAATTATTTATTTTTAAACTCCAATTTTCTCTCTACGTTCACCAAACTCCTTGGTGCTCACCAAAGCTGTTTCTTTTGATGAACTGGTCATTTTCTTTCTTTTTTTTTTGTTTGCTTTTTTTTTTTTTTTGTTTATACATGCACTGGGTACAGTCAGAAGCACTGGAGGGTGAGAGAATTCACCAGAGCCAGAGCGGGGAGCAGAGCAGGCAGAAGGACCGAAGTACACTGCTGAGGGGAGCAGCGGGCGGCAGGAGAGGTCTGCGTGCCATGTGGGACCCTTCTCTGGTGGCTGGGGAACAGCCGGGGATCAAACTGGCGCCGCAGAGGCCACAGGCAGCTTCGCAACCCAGCGCTCAACTGCTGCGCCACCGGGGAGGCCCTCTTTTTTTTTTTTTAAGATTTATTTATTTATGCATACAAGAGCTCGGGTACAGGTCAGAGGTATGGTGTGGGGGATGTAAAAGGATTCACCAGAGACAGAGTGGGGGAGCACAACAGGCAGATTGACTGAAATATACTGCTCAGGGGAGCAGCTGGCAAGTCAGGAGAGGTCTGCTGGGCTATGTGGATTGCTCTAGACTGGGGATCAAACTCATGCTGCAGAGTCTGCGGTTAGCTTCAGTTAACTTCACAGGTTTTGTCTTAACCCCTTGTGCCACCAGGGAAGCCCCGAACTGGTATTTTTCAATGGTAGTTTGAAGAACCTTGGTATGGAGATAATTTTGTGTGTGACAATTTTATCTAGCTAAAAGCTTAATACTTCATGTGTTTGCTTCATGGTGTAAATCAATGTCATTATAATTTTTGTCTTTAAAATTCTGTTTGGCACACACTTAAGTGTACATGTTCTATATGTAACTAAGCATCATATTCCATTAAATTACTGTGGAAAAAAGTTTTATATCATTAAATTCTTTGTTAATAACATTTGTTCACATTCTTAAAACCCCAAATTTTATTTTGTTATTTTAAATATAACTTCAAATGTAATATTTTTTACATGTTATTGTTAATTTTTAAACCCAAATTTTATATTGTAGACAAAATTCAGGATCATTCAAAGTTGATTTTAACTATGCCACTCCCCTTCATTGGTACATTAACCTATATCTTGTAAATAAGCTTCCATATTGCTACCATTTCATACCACCATTTTGACTCAGATATCATTCATATATAGTGATTTGATTGGTGATCACTAAAGAGAAATTCTATTTTGTGTTATTGTGTTGGTCACAATGTGTGGGCTATTTATTCTTGATTTTTACCATCCAGGCCAGTTAAAAAGCCAGTCAGAGCATCTAAAGGAGATCATGAGGTTTTTATCTTCCTAATTCAATGAATGGGTTAGTTACTAGGAGGTATGTCATATTTAGAATATAACATATCTGGATATATAATAGAGTACAAAATTGATTGTGCATTTACTTCTCTTCTTATCTTTCCTAGCATTTTCTTTCATAGAGTTAACAGTAGAATCCAGGGCTACTCTGTATGCCACAGAAGTGAATGACTCACTGATTTTCCATCAAGGCACTTTGGTACATGGTAAGAGTCTGGTTGGTTGCACTGTTCCTGTATATTTTTCTTAACCTTGCAACTTTTAAGATGGGAAGAGAAGTATTTGCTGGTAATAGCATAGAAGAAGAACCTGGCTGTCCCCCGTGGTTTGGGAATACTCCTCATTTTAGTGCTAACACTTAAGTGGATAGAAGTTTCCTGGGGTTTGACCTCATAGTTGATTGAATGGGATCTGATAAGAAAGATAGCTACTTGCTTTGTCCTGATGAAAGGACAAGTATTTCATAGAATGTGGATTTATAGGCCTATGGATAACTAAGGGAGCAATATTTATTATTTTGAGCATCATTCAAAGTTATTCTCTCTCTCTCCCTCAGCCCCATGGTCTTCATAATCTTCTATAGAATGTTCAACTCTGATCATCCAGTTTGAATTTTTATATGACATAAAATAGGAAAAAAGAAAACAAAACAAAAGCCTCTCTTTTCCCCCTTTATGGTATTTTATTGTTTCATTATGAAACAATAAAAAGTACTAGATAAATTGGTAAATTGATGTTTGACAACTCTAGAAAAAATATGCATTTTAAATATGGCACTAAATGGTTCTATTTACAAGGGCAAAGACATTTTAAAATTTAAAATATGGCAAAATTGACATAAAAGACATATTTTTATCACAGCAGTAAATATGAAATGGTCAATTTTATATATTCTTGGCGATGTCTGTCATAGTCACTTCTGTGTGCTTTGATCTAATCTAGTTTTAATGTCTTCTAAAATAGCATCCAAAGATGTTTCTAGATAATTGTACTCTCATAAACAGCTAACTCATAGGGCTAGTTTAAGTCCCAACCATTAAAATTAAATAAGTTTAAAATATCTTTCTTCCACTCCTCAATCATTCTGTGCTTGTTCTTTTCTCATAGCTATTCTTACCATCCACCTCAGATTTTATAATATTAAATAGAAAGGATTTTTCAACCTTTGTTAAGTTGCAAGATCTTCATCTTCAACAATTAAGATTTCTAAGCTTTAACTCCTTAACCATTTTTTGAATGGCTAGCTAAATTTTTAGATTTTCTGTGATCATGTTCAAAAACTTAAGAGACCATACAAATAACTTTCTAACTGATTCAATTTGATGCCTTGGGAAAGTTTTTAAACCACTTCTGTACTGTGTGGAAAAAAAGAAAAGAAAACAAAACAGAACCAAAACCAGCTGAAAAATCCTCAAAGCAGGTTTAAAATGGTTCTTCTCCAAGGTTCCCTGCTTAAGAACATATCTCTTTTCCCTTCCCTTCCTAGGCATTGGATAATGACTTTGGGGGTTGTTTTGGCTTGGCATTTTTGTTCGTTAGTTTCTGCTGAGTCACTCAATTTTGTATTTTGTCCCCAGGTGCTACTCAGCATAAAAGTTAAAAGTGCAATTCACAAAACATTGTATTTATGTGTTGAGCGGAGGAAACCATTTGTCTAAGAGAAGCTCAGTTATTTGGCGTGTCCTTCTTCCCGGGGAAGGAAGCTTCCAGGAGCAAAGGGATCAAGTATTTTTTTTTTTTTTTTTCCATTTTTTTTTTTCCCTGGGAGAGAAGCATCTGAGCGCTGTAGCTGATAATTGCGTGCTGGCTGTTAAATGCGGAGCTTCCCGGGCGCCTGACTGACTCAGCCCAATGCAGAAGTCCCCCCCTTCTCTAAAAACCCAAATCCCTACAGAACCAGCTTGGAGTTACTTTCCCTTCAAGGAGACCAAAATAATTGTGATTTGTGGCGCTCTTAGTCCGCGGTGGTATTTTCCTGTTGTGTTAAATGCCTCTTCCTAAGTAATAGATGTGATTTATGTGGACGACGGAGGGGTGTGTGGTGGATTCGGTGATTAATCAGTGAATTCCCATCCGCTGGCATCTCTCGCTGCCCCTCTTGCGTGATGTAAGATCAGACGTACCCTGCATTGAAAAGTCAAGACACACGAGCGCCTCGCTCGCTCACACACACTCGCACTCTCTCCTACACGCGCGCATCCCTGCACCTTCCACATCCTGCTCGCGGCAGGAGAAGGCGGACTGGCTGGGCTCATTGAGCTGAAGAATTTTCAGTGACATTTGTAAATGACGCTGCTCAATTCGGGGCCCCGAGCAGCCGCCGCCGCCGGGCCGAGGGTGCCGCGGAGCAGTCGCCAGCGCAGGCTGCCACCCCGGGCGACCACAATGTCCGAGTTGCTCCTCGCCTTACTCACTCTCTCGGGATTATTGCCTATCGCCAAGGTGCTGACCGTGGGGGCCAACCAAGGTAAGGACACCTCGCCCCTTTCTTGCCCTTTCTTGTTCGGTTTTCCTGCTGGGAGGAGATGCTTGCAGATAAGTGAGTGTGAAACTTAAGTCCTTGCAGCCGCGCTCCCCGGGACCGGTTAGCCACAGCGCGCTGGCCTCCTGGGGGGGTGAGAGGTGCGATGGAGGGGTTTGAACCTGGTACCAGGGTCCTCGGCTCCCCCGTAGCTTTTTCCTTTAGCGGTTTGCCATTCCCGATTTTGTGCCCCCCTCCTTCCCCCCTCTATTCCCCACCCCCTCCCGGGAGCGTTTGGACTTGACTGCGCGCTTCTGCCCGCGCATCCCAGGCGGTGCAGATGTTGGGATCAGAATTCGCATTTCCAAGACTTCTGTCCCTGATGACTCTCAGAGCTTTGAGCTTTTGCGGGCTCGGGATTCTCCGCGTTCTGTGTGTGCTCCGTTAACTTAGCTCCTGGGTTAAGTTCCTTACCTGCAGCACCCAGGGTCTAGGGAGAGACGAAAGCGACAAGCCAAGTCCCTTCGTTTCTGTAGCCCCGTCTGGGGCATTCCTGTGACCAGAGTCTCTCCACGAAGGCTTTAGGGCGCTTCCGAGTGCAGGCACCTGCCTGACTTGACTTTTTTTTTTTTTTTTTTTTTTTGATTCTGAAGGTCTGTGGCATGGTTAATGATAGTTGGAGATGATAACCCACTGCTGGCATTTTGCCGCTGCTTTTTCTCCAGATAGCTGATGAATGGCAGAAGTTTAAACAGGAATTGGTTTTGGAAGCAGATGAGAAAGGAGAGAGGGGTTGAGGATGATAATAAACCTGGTTTCTGAAAACTTTTGATCTGGAAAACCAGAAATCCATGAGCAAGTTTGATGATATTTGACAACAGTTGCGAGAGTGAAAAAGGAAAAAAAAAAAAAAAAAAGCCAATGAATATTTGGGCCCCTGGCACTGTAATAGTTAATTGTTTAAAGTAAAATCAAAAGTATCATAGATCTAGTTTTTTTTTTAAAGATTATAACATGAGTTCATAATGATTAATATATTTTGCTTTTTAAGTTCAATGAGGAAAAACAGAAGTTAGAAAGATAGAAAAGATACCTAGGTGCCAGGGCCACACAAACAGACAAAAATGTTGCATGGGGAGATTTAGTGACTGTGTTTATATGAAGCAAATTATGAACTGACTAAAAATTATTCCATCGTTATTGTAAAGAGCAGGAGAATGCATTGTAGTGTTTCTATCCAACCTTCTGTTAGCAACCAGATTATAGTTTTTAAAAGGTATCCACACATGTCATTTTCTTTACCATTAGTGAGAAAATACGAGTTCCTTTAGAAAGTCTGGCATTCACTGAGTGATACACTTTTAAGCATATTGCCACCTAACCTTATAGCTTCTTAACTTGCCTTGAAGTTGGTGTGGAATAGTTGAAAACTATGCTGATAAAATAGAAGCACATAGCTCTAACTTGAAATGATGATGTTTTTGATCTGGAACAATCAGATCTCAACCTTTCTTTGGAAGAATGTTTGAAGTTGGACCAGAACAAATGGACAGAATGAAGCTTCTCAGCCCTGTGTGAGAGCAAAATATCATGACACTGGCACACTACTGCACTTGGGCTCTATTTTACAGAGTCCCCAGTCCCTGGAAATTTGAGCTCATCTAGAGCTAAGTCTTCAGTGCCTTATAGTGTGTTGGTGAGGGATAGGGCCGTTACTACAACAGTGACAGCTTATTAAATATAGTAAAATGTTAAGCCTACAGACTTCCAACTTCCCTCTGAGCTAGGAAACTAAATAGCTAAAAGGATTATCATTTGGTGCCTTAGTTCCATAAGGGAGAGGAACATCATAACTATAAACAAGACACATGGGAAAGGATAGTTACTTTTTCCTGAAAGTGAAAGTGTCATATTGTGTCATTATGTCAGCCTAAGAAATACTATATCAGGCAGTGCAAGAAAAATCAGTTGTAGACTAATACTGCACCACTATTTTACACACACACACATGCACACACACATCTATGTACATATGCATGTGTGTCTATGTATTAACTTCATAACTTTGAAAACAGTTAGAAAAGAGTTAAAATTGTCATAGCTACTTATCAAAAGTGAAAAGAATGGTCCTGTTTGGAAAAAAGAAAAAAAAAAAGAGAAATCTTGTTGAAAGTTAAAAAAAAACAAAAAACTGCTGGTGCATTATGACAAACTTTCCTCACTGAAATGCTGAAACGGAAGATAGGAGAGTATGAGCTTAAGAAAGAGGTTAATGAGATGTAGCTTTCTGCACAGGTTATGCCAATTGTCCTTGAAGAATAGAAAAGGCATGTGGATTACACAGGTGTGTTTTGTAGTGCATGAGCTTACCTCATGCCAGAAAAATGAAATCATTTTCAGGTTCTCCAAATATGTATTGGGCAGTGGGTAGCTTCTTAAACTGGATGGACTAGATAGCAATGGTTGTGTTGCCCTCTACCTGTGTTGCTTTTCCCTTTGTACATTCGAGTTTTAAAAAACAGATAAATACTTGAAATTGACTTGTAAACTTGTGTTTAATCTATATGCATCCGTCTGTCCTTTAATTCCATATTGTTTATTTTCTTAGTTTATATTGATTTGGTAGTGTTAAGCTAATGTACATGTCAGTTCTCATTAGATTTCATCATGCATGGAAAAGGAAAGATCTTTGTAACTCTTAAAGCAAAACGTGGAGGATAAATCATATTCGCTTAGGATCAACTAATGTATCACAGAGCAATGTCATCTCACATCAAAGTATTGCTTGATAAGATTTCAGACTTTAAAAGAAGTATATTTTAAATTGTCAAATTTTCTGAAAAGAAAAGGGATTGAGATACCTGAAGCTAGTCTCTTAAATTCCTGAGTATGATAAGATGTGAAAACATATTTCCTAATAATTAAAGTTCAGTTATAATCACTTAAATGTGTATGTCTATAAATCCATCTAAATCAGGCAATCACTTGTCTGTCAAAATTTTAATCTTCCTACCTTCAAAGAGGAATTATAGTCCATGCCTCTTTATATTTCAGAAATATCATTAAAGTTTTGTTTTGAAGAGTTCTCTGTAATCTTTGGGTTTTCTTCTGTCTCCCTCTCTTCCTCTCCTATATCCCTACCCAGGCTCAAAGTAAAATGAGTAAGGAGAAAAAGGAGACAATGGAAAAAGTAGAAAACTTTCAATGTGTTAACTCTAAAGAAAGACTGTGAATTGCAGAAAACAGAATAAGGAAAGGAAAGAGAGTGAGAAGAAGCCAAATGATAAATTTAGGAAGAGGCTGAATCCAAATTGGTGTTTCTTTAAGGCATTAAATTATCTTTAGGCAGAAGAATGTCTTCAAATAAATATTTTTTCCTTTAATTTTATAATAAATATATGAAAATATTTAAAATATAAAAATAATTAAAGAAACTTTCCTCAATGGGACACTGGATATAAATAGACCTCTATAAATGGAAGGAATGTGAGAATATTGCAGAAAGCAAATCTTGGCTATTTTAGAATTATGATAAAATTATTTTCTAAGTAAATGTGAAAGAACTATTTTTAGAAAGGGTGAAGATTGACTGATATAATTAGTATATTATTTGTTAATGTGTGTGGTGTGTGTGTGCATGTGTGATATAAATATATTCTTAAGAATGAGATGACAATTTCTAAATGTTCCTTATCATTCGTGGTAAGGACATGCACAGATTTTTAGTTAGCAAGTATATTGCATCCAAGACATTAGTTTCTCGATCCTTGCCTTGTCAATCTCTTCTGAGCCAAGGGAATTCCATAAAGACAGGTTCCATTTAAAGTCACTTGGACTGAATATAACTTGGTTTTCTGTAAGGGTTCTAATGATGAGGGATTTCTATCTATTCCCTTCATTCTATATATTATTCTGGTGGAGTGTCTTTTCCATAACTCTGCTATTAAGTTTATCACTTGCATAAAATGCATATCCCCCTTTCTTCAATTACATACTGGTTATAGGATTTCTGTGTAGTAAAAAGTACCAACCAGACATATTGATAGATTTCTCTGTCTTCTGTGGCTGTCTGTCAAAACAATTCCTGTACAAGGGAAACACTTGTCTTCATTCTAGATAGATGCATTCAAAGAAAGTAGAATTAATACTAAAAGTTAAACACGATTGTACCAACATGATGTCATTAGTTAAACTAATTTAGCTGTAAGTGAAACCCTCCGGGTGCATATATATCTTCTTTGAAATCACTGCCTTGACATAAACACATGCAAAAGGCCACACTAGCTTGAAAACTACAGATACATTTTAATGAAATTCATCATTTTCCAAATTCCACACATTATATGTCACTTTTTGTGACTTTTCCTCTTTGAAAAACAAAATATTTTTTTAACATTTATTTTTGCATGCAAGAGCTGGGGTACAGGCTGGAGGTGGGGGGTGGTGAGGATTCACCAGAGATAGAGTGGGGAGCAGAACAAGCAGATTGACCGAAATACACTGCTGAGGGGAGCAGCTGGCGTGTCAGGAGAGGTCTGCTGCTCCGTGTGGGTTGTTCCCTGGCTGGCCAGGGATTGAACTCCTGCTTCAGAGGCTGCAGGCAGCTCCATAGGTTGCTTCTTAACTGGTTGCAAAAACAGGGAGACTCAAAATAAATATTTTGGAAAAAAACTTTTAAGAGTTATTTTTCAGCTCCCAATTTGCAATATTTTAATGAATCAATTTCCATACAACAAATATTTTGTTGTAACAGAATTTGACAGTGGAGGAAATAAATGTCAAACTGCATTTGCATTTGAAATGCCTGTACTTATGATATGCCCAGTGCTTATAATTTGAAACAATGTTTTTAGTTCTTGAAATGTTAAAAAACGTAAAGCAAAAAGTTGACTTTTTTAGAATGAGTTAACTAAAATATATACTGGACCAAACTTCTATCAGGAAATAGTCCTATTTACTTTTTCTATCATGAAATAGTCTTGCTTATTTTAGGTTGTTCAAAACTTTTCTTATATTCGGAATATAACTTAAGAAATCTAATGCCACGTATTTAACCTAGAATGCAAAAAAAAAAAGACCCAAAACCTAACACAAAACCCTCAAGAAACCTATTTAACCTTGAATACCAAATGACAAGGCAGTTCATTTTGTTTATTTGTTAATTTGGAGGTGGGGGAGAGGCAAAATGAATTAAAACCAACCAACAGAAAAGCCTCAGGTTGATACCTTTTGTTCTCTTCTGTGGAGTTGCCTTACAGTTTCTTGTGGATTGTTATTTTCCAAATTTAACCTATGTAACAACCCTTGGCTAGAGAAACAAGAATTAAATTGCAATATAATGATCACAAATCTTAAAGTCTATGGGCCTTGAGGATATTCTCCACTTGTCTCATTTTGCATGGAGATACTTAGAATTAGTTTCTCGAACAACAGCAAGAAAATTATTATATTATTTAAGCATTAAATTCAAAAGCTTAAAAATACATCTAAAACCTTGAGTTTTTCAAAAGTAGTTTTTGGGGTAAGTCATACCCACCAATGAGTATTTTGATGTCACTTGTTTTGTGCTTGCAATACTACTTAATCACTCTTCTCACTATTGTATATTTTCTCATTTTAATAAAATGTTAATGTCTGAACCAGCTATGTTGTAGAATAGGGAATGAAGAATTCAGAAGATTTTGTAACATCAGAAAAAAATAAATTTAGATCTTCAAAATGTATATGCTTCTTTTGTATTAGAATTTTTCCTGCTATAAGCTGCCAACACAATTTTAAATCTATACTTTTCTTCACATAAGCTTTTGTGCCTTCCCCTTCTGCCCCCAAAACTGTAAGGCCAAATAAGAACATATTGCATTATTTATTTCTCTGTTCTGAATTCAGTGATACCAAAATATAGTGTTTTTTTGGTCTCTTTCATTCTCCCTCCCTCACATCTCTCTTCTCACCCTCTCCTCTTTCCTCCTTCCCTCCCTCTTGCTCTCCTTCCTCTGTCTCTCTCTCTCTCTCTCTCTCTCTCCCTTTCTTCATCTTATTGATTTCAGGTATCTCTACACAAACCTAATTATTTTTAGGAGCATCCTGACTAAACTAATTGATGAACTGACTTGTAACTAAGTGAGAATCAAACTATTAGAGAGTTGCCAGGCAGATCTGATAAAACAGTAAAACTGGGTTTGCAATTAAAAAGACTAAAATTGAATTTTATTGTTGTAAAACAACAATATCAACATTTTTCCTGAAAGAAGTAGGCATAGTGCTTCCCATCTACACTTTGAAGTCAATCATATCCCCCTTTGCCATTGTTCCCATCATTATAGGCAAATTAAATATGTTTGTCAGCAAGTATATGTTTATATCATGGGGTTGCATGAGTTTAAAACATTATTAGAATGAACACACAACCTGAATTCATTTGTGTTGAAACAAAGATTACTAAAAGTAGAAATGTATTATTTAGGGCCTCCCTGGTGGGGCAGACAGTTGAGTGCCACCTTGTGAAGCTGTCCGCAGTGTCTGCAGTGCCAGTTCGATCCCCTCCAGCAGCGGAAATGCCCACATGGCGAGGCAAACCTCTCCTGTCTTGCCCGCTGCTCCCCTCAACAGTGTATTTCCTCAGCCTGCCTGTTCTGTTCCCAGCTCTGTCTCTGGTGAATCCTCTCACCCTCCCGCACATCTGGCCTGTACCAAGGTTCTTGTATAAATAAATAAATCTTTAAAACATATATATTATTTAAGTGTTGGCTTTGTTAACTGAATTTATTGTTCCAATTTTGGAAAATACTTCTAAAAATTAAAACTGATTTGTTATGTTACTTTAAACAAAAGACTTTCACTATAGGACATTTATGGGAATAATATCAGTGATAAAATGGATAAAAGAATTTACTGTACTTTTAAATATGATACAATAATTATCATTTAATTATGATAAATAATTTTCACTTGCAAGCACGTTAATGTAGTTAAGTCTGCAGTTATAAGTCCAATTATGATTTAAAAATACTATCAAATGATTAAGTAAATGGGCCCACTAACATGTTGCTGATTTACATTAGGTCAGATCTTTGTAAGTATCATCAATGTGATAGGCTAATGCTTAAGTTGGTATGGCTATGTTACTTACATTGTTAAATAACTCTGACGTTCATATTTGTTGAATATTATCTACATTGGAATACATATTTTCCAAGATAGTTGTGAAGATACAATACTTGTGAAGGATGTCTTTACCTATAGAAACAATGAAAAATAATTTAATTAATTTATTACCAGCCATCTGTTCAATCATATTCTTCTCAAATGTAAGCTTAAATGTAGTCATGTGTAACTGAAAGTTTCCACTCAAATGTGAATAATATTATAACTATGTCCTTTGTGGAATATGAGTAGAGAATATATATACCTTTTCATAAGAGATTCCTTCTAACTCTGTTAAGAGGAAAAAAGAAGAAAAAAAGCTTCTTCAAGAAGATAGTGTTGCTTGCTATGATACTGGTGTTACATTTTATCTCACAATGCATTCTTATTAACAGTCAGACATCCCTTCCTGAGTTGCATGTACCTCATTGTCCTGGCTGGCTTAGCCTTCAGACCAAAGACAGGTATTGTTGAAATGCGACCTCATTTTAGTGGAAAGAATACATTTCTTCTTTAGGTAAGATCAAGGTAGCACAGATCGTCTCTTGTTTTATTCTTATAATCAATAGGACATTCCTTCGTAACTTTTCCACATTGCATTGACATCCTTCAAGACTTCTGAGACTGTTTAACTTTAGAAATACGAATACGTAATTCTTAAGAATTTTTCTACTGCTGAGTTTTTCTTTAATGACTATTTGTCACTTATAGCCTTTTCTCTGAAAATGAGTAAAGAGAACTAAAAATGGGGAGGGGAAAAGAAGTAAAATGACACTTGGTTGTGGTTGCTTGCATTGAGTGTCCCTAGGGTATTGTAAGATATTTGTGAAAAAGAAAAACTGTAGGTATCAGGCTGATAACAAAAAATGGGTTTAGAATGATCTGTTTTCTTAGAAATTAGGAATTATAAGGAGACAAAGATGCTAAGAGAGAAAACATTGTTAATAAGAATTTATTGAAGCTTCTGTTCCATTCAGATCAAGTAACTGAGATAATTAGGAAACCCAAACTTTTGCTAAGATAGAAATTCCAGAAATTTAAAAAGTCTTACTGTATGTTATCAAAGAACTTTATACATTTTCTAAAGTTTTTAATGGTATATTTTGCTGGTATGAAATTGTTAGAAAAGCAAGTCTTTGCTATTAAAATGATCTGCTTTATTCAAGTCTATTAATTTTTCAAGAATTTTATCATAATTAAGCTCTGAAAGTTCAGAGATAACAATGCCAGTTCATGAGTGAAATTCTTTCTGTAACAGGTGACAGTATTACAGAATATGCCTACTGGGCATGCATCTTTCTCAGGTTTTCATTAAAATATATATAAAATTTAAACTCAGAATTCAGATCGTTTTGATGATTATTTGTATTTTCATCATTCTAAAGCCAAGGTTTTGGTTCTTGATTCACCAGCGCCAAGTTGATGGCCCAAAAATCTAATAAACATACAGACCTTCTGTGGAGATACATATGGTGACTTTACCCAATGTTGATAAACATTACAAATGGGGAGAACTTAGAACTTAAATGTTCTGCTTTTGTGCATCTTTGGATTACATTCTATTTTATAGCTCTTTCCTCTGTTAAGATGTTATCTTCCCATTTTCACTTGTTAATGATATTATCTGATATTTTGTAATTAATCTTGATAGCAAAAGAATCAAAATGTTAGTACATGTTCTGCTCCTTTTGCTTTTCTCATCAATGGGAGAATATAAGGTTATGAAGGTCATGAGGATTCTACTTGTGTGTATTTTAATCTGAAAGCTTGTGAAAACACCACCCAGCTTTTACAGGAAACTGCTCTAACCCAACTCTAAAATGAGAAAAATAGCCCTAATAACTTATAAAAATAGCCCTAATAACTTATAAAATTGCAAAGAAGAAAATGTTTGTGAAAACAAATTGCATCATGTACTGCATTACATAAACTTTATTTTATTAATTATTCAATATTACCATTGACTTCATGTAAATTACTAATAGCAACAGAAATTCCTTACATTATCAGGGTGCTTTAATTCTTTTCACCATGTTTCCCAACTGTAATATTATGAACCTCAAAGTAACTCTTGTGGTTATTGGTCTTTCTTTTATTTAATTCATTCATTCAATAAAGTTAAACAAGGGCCTCCCTGGTGGCACAAGGGGTTAAGAAGCAGCCTTTGAAACTATTCACAGCCTCTGCAGCATGAGTTCCATCCTCAGCCGACCAGGGAGCAACCCACATGGGGCGGTAGACCTCTCCTGACTTGCTCACTGCTCCCCTCAGCCATGTATTTCAGTCATTCTGCCTGTTCCATTCCCCACTCTGTCTCTGGTGAATCCTCTCACCCCCCATACCTCTGGGCTGTACCCCAGTTCTTGTATGAATGAATAAATACAGCTTAAAAAAATAAAGTTAAACAAATTTGTGCTGGGTGCCATCCTAGATTTAGGGAATAGCGTAAGTGAGCAAATTAGACAACGTCTAATGGTTACATATTTTAGCCTAGGGGGAGCAGACAATAAATAAGCAGATACATAATATTTTGTGCTAAAAAATAAAAATAATGTATTGAAATTAAGAGAAGTCCTTTGGGGTTTGGTGGTTGTAATCACAAAAGACCTTTCTGAAAAGGATGACATATTGCTGAACTCAGTAATAAGAGGAAACAAGCTGTGAGTAGTTCTGAGGGAGGAATTTTCCATGCAAGCCCTAGAGAAGTTACAAACTTGATTTTCTAGAGAAAGAAGGAAGCCGTGTATGTCTGAAATGAATTGTGGATATTTGGGATAGCGTGTGAGTGGTAAAAGGCATATTATGGTGAAGGCTAAGAAGGTCGTAAAGGACCATGTGAAGCAAGGTGAGGTGGCTGAATTTTATTCTGAATGCAATAGGCAGAGAATGGATGTTTAATCAGCGGTAACATGATATAACTTTATTATTTAAGAAATCATTCTTGCTTTTGAATGAAGAAGGATAAAAAGAGACATGCTGTATACTGTTAAGAGATTATTATAGTTGTCTTGGAGAGAGATGTTGGTGGCTTAAATGAGGGGTAGCAGTGCAGATGAGAACAAGATAGAGAATTGACTTACAACCTTAATTTAGGAAGATTTACTATGACAATGAATGCAGTACCAGTCAATATGTTAGGAGGATAAGGCATGAAGGGAAACCTAAAATTATCATCTTTGGAAGTAAAGATTAACTTTCAAGCTTCTTTAAAATTGAATATTTTCTATTTTGCTGCACTCTTTTTGATTGTATGGAAACATTATTTTATAATATAAGCCACATGATCTTGACATGTAGACTGCAATATTCTTGTCTTCTTATTACCCTTATATTTTAGGATTATTAATTAATACCATCTTTCCTATTACCCTGTTGAATCCATAGCAATGTCTGCAGAATGAAATGAGTGGCTCACAGTGCTCTTTGGTGGGTTATTAAATAATACACTTAATAACATCCTAAAAATTATAAATATGGCAACAATTATATTTTCTGTTATTTCTGTTAGTATAACAGCAGAATGAAAAGACATTGTTGTCCTGTATGAATACTCATTTGTGTTCTTTCTTAAGGGATTCTTGATTTCAAGGAGGAACTCCTTTTTTATTATCCTCAAAGCCTTGACATGATTGAGAGGGATTTGTGCTAATAATCAAGTTCCTGCTTATGAATATCTGATTAAGTTGAATAATTGTAAGAGAACTGTTATTGGTATATGTGCTGCCGAAGCAAGCACAAGAGAAAACTGCTATTGGCTGTGATCATTACATTTCTTGGAAATTCTATGAATGCTGTAGAAGGGAAAGGAGTCATGATATCAAGTGGTAGAGAAACTACAGGTAAGAGTTTATGACCAAGTAGGTATTCTTCTTGGTAAATCAAGGTTCTTGAATTGTTCTTCTGCATTTATCAACATTCAATCAATTCATTATTTAGCACCTCCTCTTACTAGTCAGTGTGATTTATAGACTGGAGAGAGAAACAAGTAAATGACAAAAACCAGGACAATCAATAAAATACTAATGTAGGAATTGTACAACATTGGATTTTTAGGGAAAGTTTAAAATAGACTCATTGGGACTATTGTGTTCTTGCAGAGTTAAAAATGAAAGAGGGAAAGGAAACAAAGAGAAATGAGAGAGCTTTTTATAAAACTCATTGAAAGAGGAAAATATCAGAGCCTAGAGAGTCTGTAAGAAAGAAGAAATAAATAGTGTTTGAAGGAAATACTGTTAATATTAAGCTGGTTGAGTTACTCAGGTTCCTAGTTATTTGAAGATTGTTTTGGGATTTGGCCCCACTGATTTTTTTTTCATTGTTCTTCATCACTTTCCTGTAATTTACTTTGAGAAAAAGTGAAGGTTTAGTTTCAAGATTTGATATTCAAATCTTCATTCCAGAGTACAAGCTTATCCCCCAAAATATTTTCACTCAGTTCTTTTTTTTTTTTTTTTTTTTTTTTTTTATATTCTACACGCCATCTAGTGCCAAGAAGGCAACTTGTAGTGATAGAATATTATTACAGATCATACTATATAATAATACTCTAAATGAAAATCCTTTAGAAACTATATTGTAAATGTTGCTGATCATTACAAGAAAAGTTTGAAAATGTAACTTGCTCTCCTGATTTTCAGATATGGTATGTCTTAAATTTAAGTGGGAAGGCATATCCTAAGCATGTATTAGGTCAAAATAAAATAAGATTACAATTTCAGACCTATAAAAATTTGGAAATTCTTAAATAAGATACTGACGGCACATATCTCAACCAATTTATTTGTAGTACAAAGAGTTTGCACACAGGTTTCACAAACATTTGTTGTTAGATGTCTGTGTGAAAATCTAAATTGTGTGTGAGTTTAAGTTCAGTCCATTTTTCACTTGTGTTGTCAAAAGCCCCTTTGATAATTTGGCTCCAGTGTTAGTACTACAATTAACATTATGCCTAGAAATAAGTTAAATATGAAACAAACACCCAAATTTTATTAAATTTTAGAGTGACTGAACCAAATGAAATTTGAGGCTGGAAGATTTTTGCATTAATATTTAATTTGGAATTCACTGTAAATTTGTTTGCTGTGTACTTTAGCAGAGGGGTGCCAAAAAGTTTGGAATTAAATGAATCTGAGTAATTGAAAACAGCAGGCAGGGGAAGGGTTACTTGTATATTTGTGAGTACGAGGCATGATTTATGTTCCCCAACTAGACCTCTGCTCACAAAACACGGAGGTCTGCTGAAGGGCTTTTCTTCTTTCATAAGGAAAGTACTATGAGAAAAGGTTCAAAATGAGTATAAGGGAGTTATTTATATTTTAGGTAAAGCAAAAAATAATTACTGACTGCATGCTCAGAATAAAAGGCATTTGGGCAGGAAATGTTGTGACCCTTGGAACAGATTTAAACCTGCTATAAAGAGCCAAGAAAAATAAACAAAGCTTATTCAGATAACAGTTAAGCTGGCAAGCACCTGAAAAATCTAGCAATAGCAAGAAAATCACTTAAGTCAAAAATAAACTTTCAGAGAGTGAAACTACTTGAGTTCACCAAGATTTAGAGACGAATGCCAAAGAGGATTAGTGAAACTCTCTTCTGTGTGAAATACAGCAGTAATGGCTCTATCACCACATCTCATACCCATGCATGAGAGTCACTAGGTAAATGAGAATTGGGCTCCATGTATAATAAGAATAATACCATTTCCTTAAACAACAAACAAAACAAAACAAAACAAAATCAGAAAATCATACAAAGAAATCTGGAAAATCTGAGACAGCAATCCACCCTTTTCCCTCTTTTCTGGAGGGAAGAGAAAATGATAAGTAGCATTTCTTCTGTGATTTCAGAGAAGGAAATAGGTTGGCTCCGGCCTCTGAGATCCCTTGTTTTAGTGGAAATTCTGCTTAGATTTCTTTGCTCATCATGTTGAGTAGTGGCATTCAGACATATTTGACTGACCTTTATGAATTAAAGGTCAAGATGTAGGCCAGGTTTCACAAATAAAATTCTGATAGCACCCACACTGTCAGACACTGCCCTGGGTGACATGTTAATTAAGGAACACTTACATTGTCCAAAGAAACAGCTGATATTCCAGTGAAGTAGATTGTGGCCATGCATGACTATGGGCCAAGTTTTTTTTTTTTTTTTTAAGATGTATTTATTCATGTATGCAAGAACTGGGGTACAGTCCAGAGGTGTGGTGGGGGGGAGCAAAGGATTCACCAGAGACAGAGTGGGGAGCAGAACAGGCAGATTCACTGAAATGTAATGCTGAGGGGAGCAGCGGGCAAGCAGGAGAGGTCTGCTGTGCCATGTGGGTTTCTCCCGGGCCTGCTGGGGATCAAACTCCTGCTGCAGTGGCTGGCTATAGCTTGATAGCACTATCTTTAACCCTCGTGCCACCAGGGAGGCTCTATGGGACAAGTTTTATCAGAACTTTAGATAATTCGAGAGAGGCTAGGAATCTGGATTTTTATACATAGTGTTCTATGTATGGGAAAAAATAGAAAACTAAGAACTGAACATAACAAAACAGAAAAACAAATAAATAACATTGTGGGTGTCAAAAACACAAGCTAATGGATTCACACCCAGTGCCCTGCTTGTCACCCTCTGTGGAGTCCCTGACTTATGGGCAATAGCAAAAGGTTGGATTGGATCAGTGAAAAGGTGTTTGATTTGATGCATTGTAGATGAAAGGCAGAACTAAAGAACTGAGTGTAATGCTCTGAAATATTGGGTGTATTATTATTATAAGTCCTGGCTTTGGGAAGAAGGGGACCTAAGGGGAAATCCAACAGTATCTGTCATCTCAGCCTCCACAACTTCTCTCTCTTATGAGGCATTAAAGGAAGAATCAGGAGAGGAAAATATAGGGGCAGGAAATTTCTTAATGACCCTGTAAAGGGTTAATGATATTAGACCCAGTTGTGACAGAGGGCAGGGACATGCCACCAAAAGTCATCTCAGACACAGAACTCTCTGGAGAATGGTGAACAAATGCTATGCAGATGATTTCAGTCAGCCTGAGCACTCCAGGGACCACAAGAAAAATATTCTACATGATCAGGAACAGCCACGTGCCAAAAATGACATTGCTGTGCCACACACAGAACATAATTGAAATGTGGAGGGAAAAAAAGGCAAAAGGGAGAAGAAAAATATAATAAAGTGAAGATAGCAGTTATGATCCTGATGAGTAGATGAATTCTCATGCTGAGACACAAATGGGATCACATTTATATTTGTGTTTTATCTTCTCTTCCCTTGGGAAAGCTGTGATAGCAAGAACCAACTGTGTTCTCTATCACCACACATCTTCTTTAGATTTCATACCTGAGTTCACATAAGAATGTGTCTATACCAAATGATCATTCAAACTAGTCTTTCTTCTTTCAAAACATTTTAAATGTTTTGATTTGCAATAATTTTTAGCTTACAGAAAATGTATAAAATTAAACAAGGAGTTCTCATGACCCTTCACACACCTTCCCTGGCTGGTCACATACTTTATAATTATAATACAATTATCAAAGCAAAAAGTTAACATTGGTACAGTAAATACTATTACCTAAACTAGAGGCTATATCCAGATGTTGCCAGCTTATCCACTAATCACCTATTTCTGTCCCAGCGTTTATTCCAAGATTCACTTACATTAAGCTGTCATATCTCCTTAGACCTCCATTCTGTGACTTTGGACTGAGTTTACCTTTATGACCTCACTAATTTGATGAATCCTGGTCAGTTATTTTGTAGAACATTCTATAATTTTGGGTCTCTCTGATATTTTCTCATGGCTGAATTTTTGAAAGTATGCAAGAAAAGAAATATGCCTTGCTCTATGTGTCTGTCAGGAGATACAGCTAACTGTCTCATTGTTGATGATACTGACTCTAATTGCTGGGTGAGGTGCTGGCTTCCTTGTTATTTTACATTTATTAATTGCAATTCTTTTGTAAGAAAACATTGCCTCTCTCCCCACCCCCTTTCTTTCTATTTTGGTTTTCAAATATAGGTGTGAGGGACACAATTGAAAAAAATGCATCTCTGCTCATGAAGAGTTGATGTTCTAATTCAGACAAGAAACATCATGGAAGTATAAATTGGTCAAAAAGGCACTATTGCAAGGCTTTGCTCAGTTTGGATGGGAATGAACAGAAAAGTGTGCACTAGAGATAGTGAGTGTGTTTGATCTTTTGGACAAATCAACCTATTGGTAGTTGTCCAACTGCTGTATTGATTCTGCAGGAGTCTGGGTTCTTTGGTGAAGACATCTGCAAGTGATGTTTCCAATGATTAAAGTAGGAAGACCCATAGAAGTGTTAGCATCTGACCTAATTACATACCATTTCTAGTTTAGTTAGCACAATACAAGTCTATAGTAATTGTCATTAAAAATGATAGTTCCTTCCATGGTCCAGAATTCCCAATGAACCAATGGGTAAAATCTGGCTAATTAAATAAGCATATCTTATATAACTGTGTAGAATCTTCTAAAATGACTGGGAATCTCTACTTTTTTCAATGTACACACTTTTTTCCCTTTCTAAAAAATTTTAGTGCCTCTCATAAACATCAACTTGCTATGATTCTTTTGGATTAGTATATATGTATTTTTTAACTCTGGTGATTGATGAGGTCTTGTTCTTTATGATCATTTCCAGTTTCTCTTAATTTGAACCTGAGTTCTTTTCTCACTGTGGATCATTCCCCCACCTGCTAAAAAAGCCAGACATACCTCACTCTCCAAAGACTCTGATGCATCTTAAGTGTTTGGATATGTTCAGTTTCAATGGCATATTGTCTAAAAAGTACAAATATGAAATTACTGATCTGACCATCAGTTTAGCTTCTAATAATAGCTGTAATAAGGCTGTAAAAAACATCTTGTTGGAAACCAATGCAACACCCATATTGAATTTTTAACAACTTAATACATTTTAGGAAATGCTCCATCTGAAAAGCATTATGGCTTGCTGAGAAAAGCTGTATACTGGGAAGCAGGAGAAGTGGGCTCAATTCCCAGCTCTGCATCTGACTCACTCTTTGTCCTTGGGCAAGTCACTTAGCCTCTCTCTGTGTCTACTTCCTGCCTGGTAAAATAAGGAGAATAATGCATAAGGACTCCCACCTCACAATGACGTGTCCAGGCTGCATGCTGTAACCATCGGAATGAACTTTCTTTTCCTACTGGTTAATGACAAACTTATTTTTATTTGCATCTAGTTTGATTAAAATTTGTGATAAGTGTATGGAACTACACCTAACTTCAAAGAATCGTTTAATCCTTCAATTTACACTTGAGTTTTATTGCAGTACGTATTGCTTCGTGTGAATGTACTCATTGCTTGGAGAAGGACTTAAGGATACTATTTGTACCGAACTATCCATTATCAGAGCCCTTTAGAGGATACAATTCTGGAAAGAATAGGTATACACATAAGAAATAATTAGAGGCTGTTACTTAGCAATATTTATTTATTTATTTAAAAGATTTATTTATTTTTATACAAGAGCTGGGGTATAGGCCAGAAGTGCGGGAGGGTAAGAGGATTCACCAGAGACAGAGCCGGGAGCAGAACAGGCAGAGACAACTGAAATACACTGCTGAGGGGAGCAGCAGGCAAGAAAGGCGAGGTCTGCTGTGCCATGTGGGAATATCTCTAACGGGCCGGAAATCGAACCCACACTGCAGAGGTTGTAGACAGCCTCACAACGCTGTGCTCAACACGCTGAGCCACTTGGGAGGCCCAGATATATATATATAATATATTATATATATATATATATAATATAATATATTATATATATATACACACACACCCATATATACACATATATATATATTTAATATTTATTAATTAATGCGTACAAGAGCTGGGGTACAGACCAGAGATGTGGTGGTTGTAGAGGATTCACCAGAGACAGAGTTAGCACAGAACAGGCAGACTGACTGAAATACACTGCTGAGGGGAGCAGCGGGCGACACAGGTGACATCTGCTTTGACATGTGGGTTTCTCTCTGTCTGGCCGGGGATCGAACACATGCTACAGAGGCTGTGGATTGCTTCATAGTGCGGTGCTTAACCCCTTGCGCCCCCAGGGAGTCCCATATTTATTTAAAGATATTCTTGTGTTGGTTAGAATTTAAACAGTGAAGAAATCAAGATTGGCAAGAAAATCACTGAGTACTGTTGGGCAGTGGAAAGAACAATTATATCTCAGACGTCTTCTCTGATTCCTTCAGCAAAAATTACCATTTCCTTAATTTCTTACCTTTTCTTTGATCTTGCTGGCTTATTTTATATTGCTCCAGTTTTTCCTAAATGTCTTGTATAGTTCTTTGATCTTTCTTTACTTTTCAGCTAGTAGGTAGCCATAGGTCATTCATTACTTTGGTCATTATGTCTATTAATTCTATTAATTTTCTTTTATTTTGATCATTACCTTCCATATTTTTTCATGACCTTGACCTTTTGAAATGATTTGGCCAGTTGAATTTCCTGAAAAATTATGAATCTGTTTTATTTCCCCATTTTTCATCTATCTGGGAACTGTATCACCGACATTTTCTGTAAATTGAGTATTAGATATACAGGTTAGGGTGAATTAAAATTTAATGTTTCTGGACAGAATACTTACTAGGTGATGTTAGGTATTTATGTAAACACTAGAATTAGTAATGCAGATACTAAGGGGGATGGAAAAAATCACTTATATATAATGCTCAACAATTTCTGCTCTCTATGGCTACATGGTTTATCATTGTAAAAGACTCAGAACTCATGAGTTGCATCATTCTTGAACAATGACCTATCTCTTCAGCTTTTCAGTTTCTTTTGAATTCAGGTATATCTGCCATCCATTATTGAGGTTTTGAGAAAATACCTCTAAAGTGAGCTGTTCATAATAGGCACTCAATTAATGGAAGTTTATTAGTACTGGCAGTGGTAACATTTTTTTTTGTTGTAGTATTCTGTCATATAGTCTTATATGATGGAAATATTTAAATGCACAGAAATGCACAAAAATGCATTAAATGCACAGAAAGAAGTACCGTTCATTCTGGAATGTTTACTTATTCCTTGGTTGGTTGTTGGTTGCTTTAGTACATCCCTATGTGGTCTGGTATGAAGGGAAATACCATTCTTAAACACATTCCAGAATGAACTAGGTTATGTGTAATCCATAAACAAAGCTAAAACATTAACTATAGACAAAAGACTCTCTAAGAACACTAAAAAATATTTGCCCCAAGATTATCATATGCTTCTTATCATTTGCATGCAAGAAACACAGTGGGGCTTGGAAACGACACTTGAGCTGTCTCCAGTAATTCACAAAACACCATTAGATTTTATTTAAGAGATTTTGTTTTGAAGTTAGTCTACTTGTACTACCACCTAAGATTTTTCACTTGTTATCTGTATAGCATTGACCACAATATGTAATCTCTGTTAAACTCTATATTCCAATTTGCCAAAAAAAAAAGCTCAAATGGAAATTTTAAGTATAAAGATATGTAAACTCCCAAGTTAAAATCACTAAATATATAGTTGGCATTATTATACTTTTATTACTATATACATGCATCTGCTGCCTACATAGAACAAGACTGTTGCAGAATCTGCAAAGAACTAGCAGAGGAACAGCAGAGAAGATTGACTAACAAAGATCCTATACCTAATGACTTGTCTTAAGTTATTTGTATGGTGATTTTATTTTTTTTTTAAATTAACACAAAGTTGCCACTATTTCTTCCCTAGATGGGACATTCTCAGCAGAGGGGATTGCAGGTGCAAAGTTTGTGAACAAGAAAACCAACTTGTTATAAGTGGCTTTGTAATTCAACTTGGTTAATACAAGATGAACTTTAGAACAATAAGACATGCAGAAGCTATAGTTCACTATAATTCAGTGAAGCCATTGTGACTTTTTAAAGTTACCTTTAAAAGTAACCATACAAAAATCTGTAAGTAAAATTCATTAACTGCCTTATAATAAGAGAAAATATATTTGTTGAGGAATGCATTTCATTATATAAACCTCTCATTTGAGGTTTTACACTCAAAATTTATTTTTTTCAGGTCGTTTAAAATGTCATTTTGACTACATTTGAATAGCATCCCTCCTACTGTTTACTAACTTATTGGTACTTCTAATCATGACTGTCTTCATATTGAGTGTCCTGTTGGGATGCACCGCTATACCAAATCTGAAAGTAAAAAGAGTAAGTTGTTGGTAATCTAGAATACTTTTCTAATGTTGATGGTATTACTAGGGTGACTTTTTTTGGCTTTTATGGGTTAAAATAAAAGGTTTTAAATTTTTATTATTTAGTTTTACACATATAATACTTGTTATTACCTTAAAATATAAACAAGTTGGGAAAGGAATGTCTTTAGCTGCTTTTATGCTGCACTAGTATTATCATACTTCTAGAAAAAGACTATTTTTCCCCCCAGGAAGAGTGATGTGATTGTATTATACCAAGCAAATGGTCAGTGCTACTAAGTGATACATTTACATAAAGGATAATTTGCTTTCTCATAAGAGTCTGTGTGTAAAGATTTTCTATCAGAAATTGAGAATGAAGACCAAAATTGAGGATTAGTTTTGAGTCTTTTAATACAACACATATCATTCTCTATAGCTCTTGAAAGTGACCTATCAGATAATACTTTTGAAACCTGACACTACTTTTCCTGATGCTATTATTTTTCCTTCAGGTAAGGAGACTATGAGGAATGTCTAATGGACATACAATTTTCCTCCCTGGAAGGAAAAGCTACTTTTTACATTAAAATTTTAAAATATATTTTTTATGTATTTGTCTTTATAAAGCCAGACAAATGTTTTGGTTCCTGAAAATCAATGAAAATAAGTAGTTTTAGGCAAAATATGTACAATGTTAATGTACTTCCTTTACTAATGGGATATAATCTTTTAACATACACCAATATTTAAAATGTTTATATCGGATAAGTTCATATTCTTAAAATTATTTTTAGAAAATGGAAGATGTTCTAAAATAAACTGTACTTGTATGGACAATACAAACCTGCTGTAGAAAATGTTTAAGTTAAACTATTTTCATATTGCTATTATATTTTCTACATGATGAATGCAAGTCTTCTTCCAATATTGTAGAAATAGGAGAAAAGACATTAAAACATTTCTAGGGTGTTAAAGTGAGTTAACATCATAACCACCAACTGTCAGCAGGCTTTGGGGAGTCAGCAGGGAGCCATGTTTATCCCACATAATGGATGTGTGGTCACGGATCTCATTAAGCAATAACAATCTTTGGGAAATGGTGTTCCCTCCCAAAGTCCACTCTCAATATACTCTTTCCTAGTCTACTGAGGATCATGCTGCTTATAAGGTCATCATGCTCTTTTTTTGAATCTCTTTAAGCTGATTTCTGAGTGTAATGGAAGAATCCTGTCACATAAAAATTGAGATCTCTGTCTCTCAACAATTTGTTGAAAAGAAAGCCACTGCTTTAGACTCACTAGGAGATTTCTTGGGTGAGCATCGTTCTATGATAAACTGTTCTGAGATAATGAGACACCCACCACTTGAAATACTCAGTTGGCTTCACCTGGAGTCAGTTGGGGGAGATATACAAATGATCTGACTCCAGTGACCTTGGTGAATAAATTCTAGAGTCCAATTTTAGCTAAAGACTAGAACTGAAAATAAAGTTACTGTATCTCAGGTATGTGGAGCAATGTAGGCATCCATAGGGTGCTTTTGTCCCTTTTAAAAAGAATGAATTCATCTGTGTTACTTTCTTTCTGTATAAAATAATCAGAAGTGATAGGAAATGTATAAAAATGCACTAATGATAAACTAAAGGAGATAGTTGAAAAGAAAATTGACCACTAGGTACTCAATGAGAAAATGTTGAATGTCCAACATACCTCTTTGTCAGTTTTTTGTCCTTTAATCATTAAATCCTTCAGATTCTCATAAGGCTCTGTATTAAATGAAAGCAGTTAAAGAAAATTAGAAGGGTGCCATGATGTTATCATTAGCATGGAAAGAACACTAATAATTTAAACTCTATTTTCATTCATTAATGTTTTTCCCCCCATACAGGGGCATAGTCACCAATAGCATTGACTGACCATGGTTTAGTGAATTTCCTGTATACCTTGTAAATTGTTGAATAGTTGAGAAATTACTTGCAAATTGCACTCTTAGTAGAGAACAAGGAAGGTCTAACCATATTGCCATTTTTTTTTAACAAGTCAAATCTAGGATTGCATTTTCACATGAAATTGAAAATGAAGAATATAGTTTGAGAAAAAAAATTAGGATGATGATAGAAGTGCTAAAAACCTAAGAAAAATGCACTTCAGAGAACTTGTCTACATTATTATTTATGGAGTTCCCTCTAAATTAATTTTTTTATTTGATCCATCTCTTGCCTCTTTTTTTTTTTTTTAAGAATTGACTATTGCTTTCCAGAAAAACGTGTTAGGAATCTATTTGAACCATAAAGACACATTTGTATCCTGCAGCCCTTAAAGTATAATGCTTTTGTCTAAAAGTTACAATAGGAAAATGAAGAAAATTATTTAGAAACACAATCTAATATTTATGTGAATAATGTATAACTTTAATATATGCATATGCTTCTTACTCCAAGTTAGTGAGTCGTATGCTTTTACTTTGATCAATAAAAAATTGAGGCTATTTAAAAAAACAATTTTATGCATTTAAAATCATAATAGTTTCTATCTCCATTTTCATTTTTTCTCATTTTCTTACAGAATTAAACATGTATATAGCACTTATTCAGAAAATACATTTGTTTACATGTTAAAACATTTATTTTAATTAGGGAAATATGTATCTATATACCTATATAAATGTTTAAATTTTTATGTTACTTTATATTATCTCCTTATGCTTACATGCATTTTTTTTCATTCAGTCAATATTTTAGCTACATGTAAACTAACATACATGTGTTCAATATTTTATGAAGCAAAATGCAATAATAAGTAATAAGTAGATATTAGCCTTACTACAATGTTTTCCAATTTAGTGTATTTTATTGCCCCCAGATATTTCTTTTTTTTAAGATTTATTTATTTGCGCATATAAGGGCCAGAGGTGCTGGGGGGCGATGAGAGGAGTCACCAGAGACAGAGTGGGGAACAGACTAGGTGGATCTACTGAAATACACTGCTGAGGGAAACAGGTGAGACAAAAGAGATATGCTGTGTGTGCCATGTGGGTCACCTCTCAGGCAGGCCAGAGAATGAAACTTGTGCTGCAGTAGCTGGCGATAGCTTGATAGCACCATGTCTTTAATCCCTACGCCACCAGGAAGGGCCCACCATCAGATATTTCAACAGCATCACCAGTGACACCCCCTATAGATCTGTTTTATTTATTTTTTTTTTTTATAGAGGCATGTTTTCTTTCTTTCTTTCTTTCTTTCTTTTTGTTTATACATGCACTGGGTACAGTCAGAAGCGCGGGAGGGTGAGAGAATTCACCAGAGCCAGAGCAGGGAGCAGAGCAGGCAGAAGGACCGAAGTACACTGCTGAGGGGAGCAGCGGGCGGCAGGAGAGGTCTGCGCGCCATGTGGGACCCTCCTCCGGTGGCCGGGGAGCAGCCGGGGATCGAACCGGCGCCGCAGAGGCTGCGGGCAGCTTCGCAACCCAGTGCTCAACCGCTGCGCCACCGGGGAGGCCCTATAGATCTGTTTTAAATGAAACAAAATGATCTGGTGTTTTGGGGTGACATACAAAACAAAAATGGATGGTTGTGGTATGCAACGATATAAAACAAGTGGCAAAAATAGGGATTTTTTTTAAATCTGGTATATTTTATGGCCTAATTGCATAGATGTTCGATTGGAATCTGGATTTGCCCTGAAATCAAAGATTTATTTTGTGTCCATGTTTCAAATTCTGCTACTTCCTGGCAGAGTAACTGTGAACAAGTCACTTAATATCCCACAAGGAGTTTATGTATATGAAAAATGTAACTAATAACAACCAATTAAATAGGGTTGTTTTAATATTGAATAAGGTAATGAAAGTTACCTTACAAATTCTATAGCACTTTACACAATTAAAACTTAATCATTCTACAACAGAGTAATAAACATTACTGCATTTTTGAGATTTTTAAAATTACCAATTTTGAATCTTCATTTTATTTAATTCTCATTTCCTTAAATTACTCCTATAGATGGCATTAAAACACTTAATAGCAATTCAATATTTTAAAAAAATGATAAATAGAATTGTATCTTGGAAAAAAGCTTGTGGGACATAGCAACAAAATCTGTAATTCATAAGTTACAAAAAAATCAGACTTTTATACCATTAACATTTACCTCTTTTGTGGTGGCAAGTATCTTAAGAGAAGTACAGATAAAATTTGTGGACATTCTGTTTTTATCTTATATATCTGAATATTTTCTGAAACTAAGGTTAAACGATATTTTTTCTAGGTTAAACTTTTGCTACCGGAAGTATACAATGCCAAGGAACAGGGAAAATAAAGTTATTATTTAGAACAAGTTTCATGAATCAAAAGTCTTATTAATAATTGAAATATAGGGCTTCCCTGGTGGCGCAGGCAGTTGAGTGGAGCGCTGTGAAGCTGTCCGCAGCCTCTGCAGTGCCAGTTCGATCACTGGTGGCCTTGGAGCAACCACATGGCGAGCAGACCTCTCCTGTCTCGCCCGCTGCTCCCCTCAGCAGTGTATTTCATCAGTCTGCCTGTTCTGTTCCCTGCTCTATCTCTGGTGAATTCTCTCGCCCTCCTCTGCATCTGGCCCGTACCCCAGCTCTTGTATAAATAAATTAAATCTTAAAAAAAATTGAAATATAAATATAAAATGGAATACAAATATAAAGCAATGTAGAATGTGATTCAAGGCAGTACAGTTCATTTAAACTCTAGACCCTGAAGAAAATTTTGAAATATAATCCCTTGGGTTTATAAAAAATTACATCTTCAGTGGTAATCATTTTCAGAAATCTATAATCTCATACCAATTATATAATTTTGATCAGTATCCTTTCCAACCAAATATTTAACAACTTAAGATTTGTCTTTTTTGCTGAAGTACCTACCAGATCACTCACTGGATAAACAGAAAGTTTCATAGAAAATAATTATTTCATTTCCTACCGATTTTTCTCAAACTGCATTTTGTAAACTACTTTAATTCTGTATAAAAATTAACAATGGAAATATGATCCTAGGCACACTGGCCCTATTCAATGGAATGTGTCAAAGAATAAATGATAAATATTTATAAATATCAAAGTAACAAGCAGATATGTACAGCTTTGTTTGATGAAGGGAACTAGAAAGATCAACCCATTTATTATTCTGCTACTAGGATTCTTCGTTTTTTAAATGACAGCTTTATTTTTTTAAAATTTATTTATTTACACAATAAATGTGGGGTAGGGTGAGAGGACTCACCACAGACAGAGCAGGGAGCAGAACAGACAGACTGAGTGAAATACACTGCTGAGGGGAGTAGCGGGTGAGACAGGAGAGTTCTGTGCCATGTGGGTATCTCCCTGGCCAGCCGGGAATCAAACCTGCACAGCAGGGGCTGCGGACAGCTTCACAGTGCTGCACTCAACCCACTGCTCCACTGGGGATGTCCTACTTGGATTATCTTTTAAAAAACTCGACTAGACCTTTTGTCTACATCCCTTCAGTTGGTGACTACGTCGCCTTTAGAATAAATGTAGCTTCCCTGGCAAACTAAGGTTTAGAGATAATTTGGAGTTTGCTACCCTCTCTGGATTCATCTCTAATCAGGTGAGGTTAGTGCCCTTTCTTGCCTTTGTAAATCAACCTGTGAATATGTCCCTCATAGCTTTGCCATGGATTGCTGTGCAGTGTTAATATAGTTTCTCTCTGACTGTGAATAGTTGAAGGTAAGAGATATTATTTTGCTATTATTTCTAAAGTGCAGTGTCTGGAACATGGCAGAAAGTTTAAGAAAAACAGATATATAAAATCAATTACATCCTCCCCAATTTGAGATTTATAGATGTAGGGAAGCACTGACTATGGAGTTCTCCAGATGTTAAAATAATGAAGTTATGATTGTTTGCTCCTTGATTATTTAAAAAAAAAGGTTATTACTGAAAAAATGATTGAGAAAAATGGGTGGGCCCTCTTTCCTGGGACCAGACTCAAGTGAAGTAGTCTTAGTAAGTGGAGAAGAGACAGATTTTGAACTCTTTGCAGCCTAACATAATTTGTAATGAAAATATAGAGCTAATGATTTCAGTGCAAAGCAAAATGTCTTTAAAAGTCTTTATGATTCTGCATTATATTTAACTCATCTCTGTCCCATATAGATACCCACAGTACTCAATCTAATATTTGGAAAATGCCCAGCTTTACAGAAACTATTTGGAGCATTGGTTTTACACCTGACTTCGCTAAATCAAAGAGACCCACTTTCCTTCATTCTAAACAGCACAATAAACCCTTCTGCAAAAGGAATAAAGACTGCTGAGAAATAACTGATGAGGCTTTTAATGTCAATAAATGTCATTTTGTGCATCACTATTGTGAGAGTTTCCTTTTCACAAATGGAAGAGGGATTTTATAAACTCTCCTGTGAAAGGAGGGGGATTTAGAGTTGGCATTAGTGGACCCTGTAATAAAACAAATCCCTTCTTCAAGTTCCCCTTGAAGTGAAGAATGGCACTTGAACTTTTCATTTGGTAATATGTGGATTATAGCTATCCTTCTACTCTACCAGTAAGGTGTGTGTCATCTTTGCTATCTTCATAAATATCCAACTGGGAGAAAAAGGATGTGGAAAAGAATTGAGGAATTGCCTTTTGGCTTCATTAGACAATGCTTGATTAAAGATTTGGAAGGTGCTGTGAAAATACATTTAGTTTTCTGACAATCTTGTAAATGAAGCTCAACAAGTATGCACCAGAGTACTGATCAGATACTTGGGAGAAAGCTTTTACACACTTGACAGATCCTGCTAATGAATCCTAGATTGGCACAGTATTTAATTTGGCTTTTCTTTACATACATACAGCAGGTAAGAATCATCCAATAGCATGAGGTCACACATGCCATTTATTTGGCAGATTGTGTCTATTAGAGTTCATGAAAACAATCTAGCTTATAATATTATGCTTTTCAGTGTATTTACTTGTAAAAAATCATTGGGACATCTCTTGCAGGATTAGAATGTTAAATCAAATTTTAAAATGAAAAAAAATGCCCATGTGCCATTTCATTAACTGTTTGGCTTAGATTTCTCCTTTTATTTTTAAACTGTAAAAATTATACACTGCAAATGATTCTAGTTAGCTTCCTATATAGCTGCCAACATCAAATAATCCATTAAACTAAAAATGCATTGTTTTATGTATTCAAGAACATAAAGTACATAAATAACAGAAATGGGGTTCTTTATTAAAGAAAATATGACTATTAGAATGCTTATAATGAAACCTGTTTTATAATTGGTAACAAAGAATGATAAACAGTAACTTTGTATTTAAGAACAGTTTATCCATTTTTGCATACATTGATTTAACAGTGTAGTTTTCTGGGCTTTCAGGAACTGATGCTGTACGTAAAATAATTTTACATGAATTAGTTGCCCAATTAATCTGCATAATTTGTTTTAACAATTTAATTAATATGCATAATTTTCATAATTATTTTCATTTAAATGAACATTAAGACTTGTAAAAATGCAACTTAGATAATTTGTTAGCAAAATAATTCAAATATTAAAGTAGCAAATAAATTAATTAGCCCTGGACTAATTATTCTGTGCAAAAATTCTGTTCACTAAAGTGCAAGATGTACTTAATACCAGAGGATCATGTGTGTCTTTTCTCCATGAGTCAGAAAGTAAAACATTATATCTGCACACAGACCTCAAAAACATGAACCCAAATATTTAAGGAATAATTAAAAGAGTGACTTACCACCAAATTATTAGTTTTCTTATTTTCTTCTACATGATCTCCACTTCAGTGCAAGGATTTCAGCTTTGAGATTTGAACATTTTAATTTTGGTAATACATTTATTTTTGTATGATTATCAGATGTTGTATTACATCTGGCTAAAAATACATTAAACAATTATTTTAAGAATGACTTTCTTACCAAGTATGTAAAATGCCTTACTGTGTTTACCATATCTGCCATGGACCAATTTTAAATGCATGCATTTCTTTTGCTTTTTCTTTTATTTTTTAAAAGATTTATTTATTTATTTTATACAAGCATTGGGTACAGTCAGAAGCATGGGAGGGTGAGAGAATTCACCAGAGTCAGAGTGGAGAGCAGAGCAGGCAGACTGAAGAAGTACACTGCTGAGGGGAGCAGCGCGCGGCAGGAGAGGTCTGTGTGCCATGTGGGACCCTCGCCCAGCGGTCGGGGGATCAAACCGGCGCTGCAGAGGCTGCAGGCAGCTTCGCAACCCAGCACTCAACAACTGTGCCACCGGAAAGGCCCAAAGGCATGTATTTCTCAATAAAATATTTACTTTTTAGTTTGTATTATCAGTATCTAATTTATGAACCAGAATTTTCTTGAAATTATTATATGGATGAAAATAATCTTGTCTGATTTCAAAATATTTATTTTAGTAGTTCCACTTTTTCAACCCCAAAGCCAATAGAAAACTTGTTCTGATTTTTGACTCCACAGAAATGGCTACAAGATCATGTTAAATGGATTTATCTGTAGTAATCTCAAGTTTAATGTGAATGAAATACCCTTGAATAACATCATATTTTCCTTTTAATAAAGTTTTTAGGAATTTATGGAGAAGTTAAGGGGGATCTGTGATCAAGGTGCAAAGTGGTTTACAATGTGAGGGACTGTAAGCATGTGCATGACTGCGGTCTGGAAACACAACTTCAATCTTTGAAATGTATTTTATTATAAATCATTATAAGCAATAATAATGTGAAAATATGACTTCATATTTTACACAGGAGGGCACTTAGATCCATACAAAACCTAACAGCCATTAAGTGCCACAAAGTCTAGAACTGAGATCTTTAAATATCTAAGTCCTCTGCTTTTTCAACTGTAGCAATATAACATAGCTTCCCAAGTAGCTATTAATATTTAATAAAATATAGTGTTATGACAATAAAGCTATATCTGTTTTGTTTTTTAACAAACATCTCATAAATAAAATAATTGTGTAAGCATTTTTCTCTCTCTAGAACCTCATGGGAAGCTGAAGACTTGTTTGAATAATGGCTTATATACACGTAACATTTTTGGAATTATCTTAAAAGTCTATAACATTTTCTTTTCAACTCAGTGCTTTCAACTCTTGATTTCTAATGTGAAAATTTGGTTTTTGACATAATCAGAAACCGAACTGCATAGAGGTAAGATCTATGAATGAAGTGATCGATTAGAATTGTTATTTTTGACTTCTGCATTTTGAAACTGATATTATATGGTCAGTTGTGTTTAAACATAATTCTAAGGGAAAATATTTTATAATAGTTTTCTTAATAGTATCAATAAAATACTAAGCACCCTATGTCTACCTAAAGGATAACTCCATTTACATTTTTTTAGGACTGGAAAAATAATCCAGAATTCATGTACATATATATGTCAGTGTTTTCTATGTAAATATGTATAATGTGAAGAGTAGTCTAACATATGCTTTATATCAAAGTATGTTATAATAGAAGTAGAGACATATACTACATCTCTTGTATTCCAATTTTATGAAATGGGAGAGTGGTCAGTTTCAATCAGGATAGTTCAGATCACCCATGTAACTCAGATGTTGCCCAGAAAGGAATGACTTAAGATACTTGGTGAATGATTAAGAAGTGACATTTAAGAGTGTTTAACTGCCAACCTCCAGTGCTAGAGGATGTCCAGACTGGCTGTGAGCTAGATAGCCAGAGCAGTCAGCATTGTTTGAGAATGGATCACACTACATTATTCATTATCCCTTCAGTACAAATACTGCTGCTCATTGGAACACCTATCTACTTCTCTCCCGAATTTCTCAAGCCAATTGCTCACCAAAAGCAATTTGACAATAACATCAGTTAGGCTAAGAATTAAACATAAATTTGAGTACAAAATTTATTTTTTTGTTTTCTTTCCTCTTTCCTTCCTCTTTTCTTGTCCCCTTCCCTTCCCATTCTCCCTTCCACATTCCCTTCATCCTTGAGTCTCACTACTCTCAAAGCAAAAGACTAGCAGAAATATGTGGAAGGGGGTGGGGTTGTCAGTGAGTCCTTGCAAGCAAAAGGCTAAATTGGAAATTGCTTAAAAAGAACCAAAATCAATCTGAAACTATCAGTTTAATTTTATTATCATTCTGAAGAATCATTAAAGCAGCTTGGTTATTATCATCAGGATTTCTTCTCTGGTTTGAAAGGTGAAAGGTTAATGCTTCATTTACTGAGGTATGCAGTTTTCTTCCATTTTTCACTTACAATTATCTTCACTTGTTTTAAAATGCAGTGCCACTTCCAAAATGTATTGTAGTCATTCATTATTTCTGTCAATTAAAGTTTTTAAATCATAGATTTGAAAAGAATCGCAAATAAGCATTAATTGATTTCATTCACTGAATGCCCACTTCCTGAAGAAATTAATGGGGCAGATTTACTTTTGAAAATCTCTTTTCCGTGGCAGCTGGAGCATTGGGGCTCAGCAGATGTTAGTTTCTAAAAAGCTGGTATTCACTTTAGACACTGACTCTGGATGTCGGTGTTATCTTTCGCCATGGAATAAAATGTGTGTTGACAGAGTAGTGTCGATGCTAATGGCTTTTTGACAAAGTAATGGCAAGTTCATAGAGAATTTGTGTTCTCTAAACACTTTAGCATGATGCCTGGCCCCCCTGATAGCTCAAGGGAAAGTTGTCATTTGTGAAGATCAGACCCTATATTTTCAGGTTTTCATAAGCAGATCCAGTTTTACATTGATAATACAAAACCAAATGTCCTGGGCCTCCCTGGTGGCACAGGGATTTAGATGAAATCTATGAAGCTGTCGGCAGCCACTGCAGCAGGTGTTCGATCCCTGACCAGGGAGCTACCCACATGGTGCAGCAGACCTCTCTTGTCTTGCCCGCTGCTCCCCTCAGCAGTGCATTTCTTCAGTCTGCCTGTTTTGTTCCCTGCTCTGTCTCTGGTGGGCCCTCCCCCCACACCTCTGGCCTGTAGCCCAGTCCTTGTACGAATAAATAAATAAACCTTAAAAAAAATACGAATATCCTTAAATGTGGTCTAAAATAAAAATGTAGTCTAAAATAGAGTGCTCTCATCAAGGAAAAGTACTGCTTACAAATGTGGAATCAAGTAGTTATAATCATTGTGGTAACATTCACATTTGCATTGTTTATGGAATTAAAATCAACTCTTATAAATACACTGTACATTAATACTCTTATGCACCAGGCCCCATTATAATTGACATCTTTCTGACACTTAGAATCCAGGTTACTATGCCAGGAATGGTGTTAATAATGAGGTTGTTGCCATAGAAACTTTGTGATTATTGACATACTTTTTTGCTATTGGAAACATAAATGCTATGGCAAATTTAGAATTTTAATATTTTTAGGAAACTGTACAAATACAGTGGCATAGTATATTATTCTTTATCTGAATAAAGAATGGGGAAGTCTTTAATTTGAAAATTGAGAAAAAGTGACCAAATGGTACCATTTGAGTGCTAAGGATTAAAGCAAAGACTAAAAAGAATTTGTCCTGGGTAATGCAATGTGCTAATAGAATAGAAATCCAATGTCAGAAAATGTCAATCAGTCTGGCTTTGATTTGAGATCACTAATGCTTAAACTAGCATGGAAAAATCTTTTTCTACATTGGGATAAACAAGTTTCCTATGGAAATACAGAAATGATAGCCTATCTTTAACTATCAATTAAGTATCAGATTTCTGCTTGAGATTTAAGCAGTTAATATTCTGTCATCCAAATCATGCTAATATTATAATAATATTATATGCCAATAATGATAAATAAAGGGTTTTAAGTAAAATGAGCTTATAGCTCTCAGGACTGTTTTCTTCTTGGTTATCATTCTAAATACTGTGCCAATTAGATTATATACTCTTAGAAGTACAGTCCACTGGGATGGTGGCTATCAAAGGGAAAATATGGTTTAGAATATCGCAATAAGACCAAGGTACTATGCTTAATTTGGTTTTGTACATGCATTACTGTTGAATAATGAGTTTTCCACCATTATGAATGCAGCATATGACAGAAGATTAGACAGTATACATTATGTACTTGATATCAATTTGTGTTATTCTAATTTTTTTCTATATGAATAACATTTCCAGGCTGAGATGCACTATTGCCTGAGAGCTCTCAGCTATTGCCTGAGAGCAAGTTGCCTGTCATTATTAAAGAATCATTCATAATTTCAAGAGTCAACACTAAATACTCAAATAAACAAAAGGAAATTCCAATTTTTGAAAATTGTGTTTTGAAACACATTCTCCTTTGCTTTCTCATTTAGCCATTGTTAGGTCCAATTAGGTTCCTCAGAATAAGTATGCAAGTAAATTGAGGTTGAATCAATAATAGGGTTGATCATATATTTTTTTTCTCAGTATGTTGTTCTACCTCTATTTTTCTGAATGATAGTAAGGTAAAAAGCAATTTTATTTATTTTATTTGCTTTCTTTCTGTTAAATATTATCAGTTTAGATTTTTAAAATATATATATATATGATTTTGTTTGTAATACATTCAATTTAATCTTACACTGGGGGTCTTGAAAATTGAAAATGATATGTGGGTATTTTTATAATAGAAACATATTTTCTCTGGCTGAAACTAAAGAGCTGTTGTAGAAATCCCTCAATCCAAGTTTCCTATATCTGTTTCTAAGTAACTATTTTATGGAGTCTTATTCTTAGTAGTTCCTTTAAAATGTGTTGATTGTGGGTCTCCCCTGGAGGCACAGGCGGTTGAGCGCCACACTGTGAAGCTGCCCGCAGCCTCTGCAGTGCCAGTTTGATCCTGGCCGGCTGGCGTGGGTCCCACATGGCATGGCAGACCTCTCCTGTTGCGCCTGCTGCTCCCCTCAGCAGTGTATTTCGTCAGTCTGCCTGTTCTGTTCCCCACTCTGTTCTGTTCCCCACTTGTCTGTTCTGTTCCCACTCTGTCTCTGGTGAATCCTCTCACCCTCCCTTGCATCTGGCCTGTACCCCAGTTCTTGTATAAATAAATAAATCTTTAAAAAAATAAAATGTGTCAGTCTACTTTGAACTATTGTAAACCTTTTTTTGAATTTTTCTAAATGCAATTGTCACATTAAAGCCATCAAAAAAAACTTAAGAAGTAACGATGTCTTCCAATCTCCCCAGAATGCTTATTTAAACCACATTTTCTTGATATGACCTCAAGTAAATGTCCTTCTTTCTTAACCTTTAGGAAGGTGGAGTTAATGTGGTGGGTTAGAGGAGTTTCTACAGGGAGAGAATTATTATGCATTCTTGATTTTATGATTTTATTAGAGAACAGTGAAAGAGAGCAAGATTTTCTCTAAGTTATCCTTGTTCTTCCAAAACGTTAAAGTGGGGAACTTAGACAATAAAGAATATTAGGCATTGATGCTTCATTTTCAGAAGAGACTTGTACAGAGAAAAAGTGACACCATGTGATTTATTCTCATGACAAGATTTTCAAGAGAACAAGAAGTACAAAAACTCAATCTGTTGTTGTTACATTATTTACATTTGTACATGATGTTTTCTTTATTCTGAATGCCATATCTGAGAGCTTGAAAATGGGAATATAGAATTTTCATAAAGATTTACAGAGTCAATTTCAAACAAGTAACTTCTTAATTTAATGGTAATTATATGGTTTTATAATGTACTGTCTTTTTTTGAGCCATATTTTCTCAATAGAGAATTCTATGTATGCTGACATTAGATCATTTTGCTGTCTTTCAAAATACATACTAGCTTACTTAAAGTTTGAAATGTGGCGATTCATTTAGCTGTACATTTAGTGCCTTTAAAATTGAAAAGAACTAGATATTAATTTTTCAAATCAGTCGTCTGTCTTTAAAATGTTTATTGCTAATCTAAACAGAATATGAAATTAAAATATTGCTTCCTTTCTTGCACTCATGTTACATTGTAAAGTGAAATGTGGTGCTTTCTTAAGAAATGCAAATCATCTCAGTTGCCTTTCTCCTGTTTGAAATGGGTCAAAGCATTTTATTGAAAAATCCTGATATCACAACATTTTCTTCTTTTCTTTTTTAATTGTAGTGACATTGGTTCACAATATTATTTGTGTTTCAGATGTATAGGATATCCTGCCTTGGGTTACTATACCACATCACCAACAAAACACCTATAGTCCACCATCATAGTCCACTGGATCCCTCCCTACTTTGCTCTGACTCTCCCTCTCAGGTTTCCCATCTAGTAGACTCATGTCTCTAGTCAACTGTCAGAGTTAATTTTTCATTTGGCTTTATCTGATACTTTGTTTGGTTTCTCAATATTACACATGCAAGTAACACCATCCACTATTTGTCCTCCTCTTGACTTCTTTATTTTGCATACTTCCCTCCAGCTCTATCCATGTAGACTCTAATAGCAAGAATTTATCTTTTTATGATCATGGAGCAGTATCCCATTGTGTGTGTATACACACACATACACACACACCCAAATCAGTATTACATCTTCCTGATCCACTCATCTCTATTTGGGTACTTTTGTTATTTCCATAATTTGGCTATTATATATAGTGTTTCAATGAACATGGGTGCATGTTTCCCTTTGAGTTAGTTTTTTTGTATTCTTTAGGTAGATATTTGGGAGTAGAGTTGTTGGGTCATATGGCAAATTGATTTTTATTCTTTTGATAAGTCTTCATTTTTTTTTTTTTCCCATAGGGCCTATGCTGGTCTACTTTCCCACCAACAGTGTGAAGGAGTTACTCTTTCTCTACATCTTTACCAATACTTACTATTTCTGGTCTTTTTGTTATGGACCATTCTCACAGGTGTGAGGCAGTATCTCACTGTGGTTTCAATTTGTAATTCCCTGATGATAAATGAAGATGAGCATTTTTTTTAAATGTGCCTGTTGGCCATCTGCATGTCTTCTTTGGAGAAGTCCTTATTTATCTTTTCTACACAGTCTTTGTTTGGGTTATTTTCTTTTTGTTGCATTGCCTGAGCTCTTTGAAGATATATGATGTAAATCCCTTGTCAGATGTATGGTATTAAATATTTTCTCCCATTCATTAGAGTATCTTTTTATTTTTGTAACAGTTGTTTTCGTTGGGCAGAAGCTTTTTAGTTTGTTGTTATCCCAAATGTTTACATTCTTTTTTTTAAGGTTTATTTATTTATGCATGTAAGAGCTGGGGCACAGGCCAGAGGTGAGGGAATGGGGGATGAGGTGAGAGGATTCACCAGAGACAGAGTGGGAACCAGAGAGCAGGCAGATCTACTGAAATACACTGCTGAGGGGAGTAGCAGAAGAGATAGGAGATGTCTGCTGCATCATGTAGGTAGCTCCCTGGCTGGGGATTGAACTTGTGCTGCAGTGGCTGTATATAGCTTCATAGTGCTGTGACTTAATCCCTTGCACCGCCAGTGAGGCCGTCTTTTTTTTTTTTTTTTTTTTTAATGCTGCTGGAAACTAAGCCATAAAGACATTTCTGAAGCCTATGTCATGGAGTATCTTGCCTGTGTGTTATTTTATTGATTTTTTGGTCTCAGGTCTTAAGTCCAAGTCTTATATCCATTTAGAGTTCAATTTTGTTTATGGTGTGAGATAGTGGTTTAGTTTCCTTCTTTTGCCTGAGGCTTTCATGTTTTTCCAGCACCACTTATTGAAGAGACTGCCTATTCCAGTGTATATTTTTGGCTACTCTGTCATAGGTTAATTGTCCATAAAAGTGTAAGTTTATTTCCTGACTCACAATTACATTCCATTATTCTTTGTGTTTGCTTTTGCTACAGTATCATATTGTTTGGTTTTTATCATTTTGTAGTATAATTTGAAGCCTAGAGGTTTGATACCACTATTCTTCCTTTTCTTGGTCATTATTGCTTTGATTATTTTGATTGTTTTATAGTTCCATATGAATTTCAATAAAGTTTATTCCATTTCCTTGAAGAATGTGATCAAAACACTGATTGGATTGCATTGAATCCATATATTATTTGGGTAGGATGGCCATTTTGAAAACATTAATTCTTTCAGTCCATGAGCAGGGGATTTCTTTCTGTTTCTTTGTGTCTTTTGTTTCCTTTGACAGTGTCTCATAGTTTTCTTTATAGAAGCCCTTTACCTCCTATGTTAAGTTTTCTCCTAGGATCTAAATGTTTTTTTTAAAGATTTATTTATTTATATAAGAACTGGGGTACAGGCCGATGTGTAGGAGGGTGAGAGGATTCACCAGACAGAGCCGGGAACAGAACAGGCAGACTGACGAAATGCACTGCAGAGGGGAGCAGCAGGTGAGACAGGAGAGGTCTGCCACTCTATGTGGGACCCTTGCTGGCTGGCTGGGATCGAACCTACGTTGCAGAGGCTGTGGACAACTTCACGGCGCTGCGCTCAACCACCTGCCACCAGGGGAGGCCCGGATCTAATTTTTTTTTTTTTTAATGGAATCACAATGCTATAATTTTCTTAATTTCTTTTTTTTTTTTTATGTGGAGATTGCTTTTCTTTTTTTTTTTTTCATTAAAGATTTATTTATTTATACAAGCACTGGGTACAGTCAGAAGCACGGGTGGGTGAGAGAATTCACCAGAGCCAGAGCGGGGAGCAGAGCAGGCAGAAGGACCGAAGTACACTGCTGAGGGGAGCAGCGGGCGGCAGGAGAGGTCTGCGCACCATGTGGGACCTTCCTCTGGTGGCCGGGGAGCAGCCGGGGATTGAACTGGTGCTGCAGAGGCTTTGTGCAGCTTCACAACCCAGCGCTCAACCACTGCGCCACTGGGCAGGCCCACATTTTCTTAATTTCTTTCTCTTTTATCTCACTGTCTACATATAGAAAGGCTACTTTGCTGAATTGGACTATTGTTTCAATGAGCTTGTCATTGGAATCATTATGGTTCTCAATGTGTACTATGTCATTTGCAAATAACAATAGCTTTACTTCTTTCAAAATGTGGATTCATTTTATATCTTCTCTTGTCTTATGGCTCTAAGAATTCCAATACTGTGTTGAATAGTCATGTTGAAAATTCTTATTTTGTCGTTGCTCTTAGAGGAAAAAACTTTCAGCATTGATAATGATGTTATCTGTGAGTTTGTCTCGTGACTTCCTTTATTATCTTGAGATATGTCCCATTTATCTCCATTTTTTGAGGGATTTCATCATGAATAGATGTTGAATTTTATCAAAGGCTTTTTTCCATCTATTGATATGATAATATGTTTTTTATTTTTCCATTTATTGATGTGGAAAATTGATTTTTGGATGTTGACCCTTTCATGTGTTCCTGGTATAAATTCCACTTAGTCATGGTGTATAATCCTTTCAATGCATTGTTGGATGCGGTTTGCTAAGATTTTGTAGGATTTTTGCATCTGTGTTTATTAAGGAAATTGGTCTATAGTTTTCATTTTTTTGCATGTTATCTTTTTCTGGTTTTGGTATCAGTAATACTGAACCCATAAAATGTATTTATAGTATTACCTCTTTCTCAATTTTTTGAAAGAGTTTGAGGAGGATAGTTAAAAGTTCATCTTTGGAGTTTGGTAGAATTTACTTGTGACATCATCTGGTCCTGGAACTTTGATTTTGGGAGAGCTTTTGATTATGTCACAATAACTTGTGGTTTGTCTACTCAGGTTTTCTATTTCTTCCCTATGAGTTTCAGATTGTGTGATTTTAAGAATTTGCCCATTTCTTCTAAGTTTTTTTTTTTTTAAAGATTTATTTATTTATGCATAAAAGAGCTGGGGTCCTGGCCAGAGATGTGAGGGGTGAGAGGATTCACCAGAGACAGAGTGGGAAACAGAACAGGCAGACTGACTGAAGTACACTGCTGAGGGGAGCAGCAGGTGAGACAGGAGAGGTCTGCTGCACCATGTGGGTATCTCCCTGGCCAGCCAGGACTTGAGCCACCTGGATCAATCAATCAGAGACTGAGGACAGCTTCACAGCACAGCGCTCAACCTGCTGGGCCACCAGGGGGTCATTCTTCTAAGTTTTTTAAATTATTAGCAAACAATGCTCCTAGTAATCTTATTATATTCAGAAATTCTATAATGTCTTGTAATTTTTTCTCTTTCATTTGTGATCCTATTTATTTGAGTTTTCTCCTTTATTTTTCCTTTGTGATTCTAAATGGAGGTTTGTCCATTTTTCCAAAGTACGAGCTTTCAGTTTTAGTACTATTTTGGGCTGTCATTTTGATTTCCATATTGTTAATTTCTGCTCTAATTTTTATTTTGCCTTTCTTCTACTGGCCTTTGATTTTGTTTGCTCTTTTTCTCATTACTTAAAGTAAGATATAATTATTTATCTGAGCTCTTTCTTATTTTGTGGTTTGGACCTATATTGTTATATACTCCCGTACTAGAACTACATTTTCTGTCTCATAAATTCTAGAATGTTTCATTCACATTTATTTTAAGAAAATTTTTGATTTCGTCTTTGGTTTCCTTTTAAACCTAATAGTCATTCAGTAGTGGGTTCCTCTGTCTTCACATATTAGAGAATTTTTACTGCTTTCCTTTTGTGATTGATTTCTAGTTTGATACATTTATAGTTAGCAGAGATGCTTGGTATGATTTCAATCTTTATGAATATGTTGATACTAATCATGTGATTGAATATGTGGTCAATCCTTGAAAATGCCCCATGTGCATATGTGAAAATATATATATTTAGCTTGGGGGGGGGCGTTCAAAGCCCTATAAATGTCTATTAAGCTCTTGTACTCTAATTAGTTGTTTAAAACTACTATGTCCTTAATTATTCTTTGTCTAATTGCTTTCTGTACTGGCAAAAGTGGGGTGTTGAAGTCCCCTGCCACAAAGTGCTTTTCTTAATCTCTGCTTTTAGATTTTATAATAATTGCCATATATACTGATGCTTCATTTGATTAGTATGCATTAATGAGTATTATGTTTTTCTGATTCATCACTCCCATACTCATTATACAGTATCCTTCCCTGTATCTTGTTACCATTCTTAGCTGGAAATCTGTTTTATTTGATTTGAGTATGGCTATCCTTCCCTTCCCTTGGGGATCACATCATTTTAAAGGAAAGGGTGAAAGACAATTAAAAACTTGAACATAGAACTATTTTTTCAAACATTATCTTTTAAGGGTTTCTTACAAAAAAAGGGTAATTCACACTTTAAGAGATCATCTCTTCCCTCAAAGTGTTTCTATTCTAGTTAAGGAACTGGTACCTTTAGAAATTCCAGTTTTTTGTAAGGCAAAATGAATACAGCAGAATTCATGGGGAACAGATTACTTTTGCTATGGTAATCACATCAAAACTTGTCCTAATGGTCTATCTAAACAAAACCTTAAAATATCATAAGGCCCCCCCTTCAGATTTTTTTTTTTAAGATTTATTTATTTATACAAAAGCTGGGGTACAAGCCAGAGGCTCGGAAGGGTGAGAGAATTCACCAGAGACAGAGCAGAGAGCAGAACAGGGAGATGGACCAAAAGCACTGCTGAGGGGAGCAATGGAGTGACAGGAGAGGTCTGCCTTGCCATGTGGGTATCTCCCTGGCTAGCTAGGACTTGAACCCACGCTGCAAAGGCTGCAGACAGCTTCACAGCAATGTGCTCAACCCACTGCACCACCAGGGAGGCCCCCCTTCAGATTTTTTAAAAGAGAATTTACTACCGCCATCTTATCTGACTTTACCATGCAACTGTGGGAATCAGGAGCTTAGAACTGACACATGTAAGAATATTGAGATAATATAAAGATTTGATCACATAACCAGGAATGCATGACTGTCTTTGTGGCCAGGGTGTGTTTTCCCACCATCACAATATGAATAGATTATACCATCAAAGTAAATGGTTCCAAGAAAATCCATCATCACATAATAAGTTACCAATTTCTCATATGAATAATAGAAATAAATGATGGTGTGCTTTTCCAGGTTGATGGCAAATATAATTAGGGCATTTTGCTTTCCTTGTCCCTTATTTTGAGCTCCTTTCTTGTTTTCAACTGTAAAAGGAGAAATTATTTTCTGAGTAACACCCTCAGATATCTAGTCTTAGAACAAGATTGGGTTTTTTGATTAGACCATTGATATCCCAAAAAAATTGGTAATTTTTTCCCCTGACATCTTCTACATACAAAGCAATTGACATTGTCTCTGCTCTTTGATGCAGGAGAATGTTGCCATAATTAAATAAAACAAATCTGTAGAACTTCTTCAAAGGGGTATTGAATGTAATATAATATGATATAATACTTATTTGGATTTAGAAGAAATAAGTCTGGCGCAGAAAAAATAGTTAAGTCTCTAAGATCTGACACTATACTAAATTCCAGTTAATGTCACCTTGGTTTTCACAATTGTTGATATATAGAACTATTCTCCAGGAATTGAATGGAATTATAAACTAATTTCATATTGGATCCTGAGTGATTTTGACATAGCAATGCCCTTCTGTTTCTTGAGGTTCAATTTTGATCTAGAGATGCCATACATCGCAATTCAGCTGCAGATATCTGAGTTTTCTATTCTATTTGTGAAAATGATCAAATCATACAAGGTTGATGATTCTATATATGATGTTTAAATATTAGCATTAACTAAGCTTCCTTCTAATTAAAAAAAATACAAATTCAAGAAGATATTTTCTGATTTCTGAAAGGATAAATTTAGAATCTGAATAAAGTTAAAAGTTACTGGAGTATGTGTTAATGACTGGAGATGGTATTTAACTGGAACCTATAATCCCCCTACGAGTACTTACAGTGTATCTAAGTCATTGGCTAGATCTCACTCATGTGTACTGTCATCTTGATTGTTTCTTTATCTTTCATTATAATGAAATGTGATAATTAAAAGATACACATGTATACATGCTGTAGTTAAGTGGTTATTTATATAAACTATACTAGGTACTAAATGTGTATTAGGAAACTGTAAAGTATGGAGTCTATTGAACTTCTTGCTCCCTTGAAATCAATTTACCCTACAGTAAGGGTATAACACCGGTTCTTATTAAACAGCTTTTTAATACTACAAGGTGCAAAAGGGTATGCTGTGAAATAGCATACCAAATACATATTTGGTAGCTTATACTCCTGTGCATTGCTTCACATGTTGCTAAAATCATATACACATCCCATGCAGATAGGTTCTAAAATATAGGGGTCCATCTGCTGATTTAAAAAAAGATTTTTATATATGCATATTGGATCCATTTTTTTCTGTTGTTCTCTCTGAACAGACGAATATTTTTTCCATTTTCTTGAACATTTTGCAATTTGAAATTAACACATTGCTTTCATAACCATAGTACCAAAGTATTGCTAATTGGGTAATTTAAGAAAATGCTATAAATATTTATTGTATTTTAGCAGCACACTACTTATTTATTACATATTTATTTTTATTTTGAACTATTGTCTCCTCTTTTCCAGTATATCTTCTTTTATAGAATTACCAAATTTTAATATTAGAAGGGAACCTACTTAAAAGCATATTATTAAAAATTATTTATTAAAAAATCACTTAGCATATTCAGCCATACTTACATTCAATTATATCTAAGTTGAGAAATGTACACATTTAGTGATGATGAAGTGCCTGAAAACTCATGAACTAAATTATTTTCTATAAAACAAAGTTGCATTAAATTTATGACAAAATATCATTTCTTTGAAATTTTAGTGTGGTTTCTTTACTAATTTTAAATAATAATATTTTCATTGTATTTAATGACTAATATTTTAATAAAAAAAGCATATTGAAAGATACTCTAAATCTACTTTTTATGTCTAATGGACTGATTATTCATTTTGTGAAAGGTTCTGTTACTTAAGAACAAATTAGTAACAAGAAGCTCTGGTTTTAATATTACAGTATTTCATAACTGCTCAAAGTATCAAGAACTATCTTGTAATATTGATCTTATACAGTATGTGAACTCCTTAATTTTTAATTTATCCAAATAATGCTGGATGAATGTTGAAGCCTATTTCAAACTTAAGATCACAATGAGACACCAATTTAAAAGCCAAAAATTATTAAGCAAGAGTTTAAATCCTTTCCCAAGTCTCATAAAAAATTATAAAACCAGAGCTTTCTTTCATGTACCATATCTTGTTGAGAACCACTTTCAGATTCCTTCTGCTCCCTGTGTAGAAACTGATCACTTTCATGGCTTCTATTATGTATTCTTCTGTCCTTTGTTGTGTTAAACTCTAATGTTATCTTTAAGCCAGTCAGTGTACAGGTTGAGTCTGTCCTGACAAAACAGATGCACACACCTTCCTCCAAGTCTGTTTTATTCAATCTGTGAGTAGCTTTCTTATATGTCCACTGTTTTGTTCTTTTGACTTTTATAGTTTTCTGTTTCATGTGATTCAGTGTATGTAGACATTGGAAAGAGGGGTAGTTTTTCAGGACTCTATTTTGTTTTTCTAATTCTATTTATTCTCTGGCTTTTTTACTTTTATTTATTTTATTTATTAAAATATTTATTTTTATTTATTTATGTGTACAGGAAGAGGCATATAGGCCAAAGGTGCAGAAGGTGAGAGGATTCACCAGAACAGGCAGATCTACTGAAATACACTTTTTTTTAAGATTTATTTTTTCATGCATACAAGAACCTGAGTTCGAGCCAGGATTCACCAGAGACAGAGTGGGGAACAGAACAGGCAGACTGACCGAAAGACCCTGCTTAGGGGAGCAGCAGGAGAGACAGGAGAGTTCTGCCACACCATGTGGGATTCTCGCTGGCCGCCCAGGATTGAAGCCACACTGCAGAGGCTGTGGACAGCTTCACAGCACTGCGCTCAACCACCTGCACCACTAGGGGAGGTCCTGAAATACGCTTTTTTTTTCATCCCTCCTACTCCCCTCCCCACCCCCTGTAGTGTGTCTTTGGTTTATAGTTGCTTGTTGATTTTGATTTTTACTTTATTATAATTAGTCTTTTTCCTGGTCCCTTATTTAGGTTTTCTTAATTCCTGCTATGAGTGAGACCATGTGGTATTTTTCTTTTTCTTTCTGGCTTATTTCACTGAGCACAATCCCTTCTAGCACCATCCATGTTGCTGCAAATTGTGAGTTTGTCTTTTTGATTGCTGAGTAATATTCCATTGTGTATATGTACCACATCTTCTTGATCCAGTCATCTATTTTTCACCAGTGAGAAATACACTTTTGAGGGGAGCAGTGGGAGAGACAGGAGAGGTCTGTTGTGCTATGTGGGTTACTGCTTGGCCAGGGATCAAACTCATGAAGCAGTAGCTGGTGACAGCTTGATAGCACTGAGACTTTAACCCCTGTACCACCAGGAAGATCATAATTCTCTGACTTTTTTTTTTTTAAAGATTTATTTATTTATATATACAAGCACTGGGTACATTCAGAAGTGCTGGAGGGTGAGAGAATTCAACAGAGCCTGAGCGGGAAGCGCCCATGTGGGACCCTCGCCAGGCGGCCAGGGATTGAACTAGTATTGGAGCTGCAGAGGCTGACAGCAGCTTCGCAACCAAGCACTCAACTGCTGTGCCACCGGGGAGGCCCTATTCTCTAACTTTTTAAAGAGAACATTTAGTGAAATGTTCTACACTGATTATCCATTCTTTACACCCAATTTGCTAAATCCAATTGGAATAAAGGATGGTTTCATGTGACAGTCTTTGTAAAGTATTATTTCACATATTTTGGACTCAATAAAAGTGATCCTTGGGCCTCCCTGGTGGTGCAGCGATTGAGCGCTGGGTTACGAAGCTGCCCGTAGCCTCTGCAGAGCCGGTTCGATCCCCGGCTGCTCCCCGGCCCCCGGAGGAGTGTCCCACATGGCGCGCAGACCTCTCCTGCGGCCCGCTGCTCCCCTCAGCAGTGTACTTCGGTCCTTCTGCCTGCTCTGCTCCCTGCTCTGGCTCTGGTGAATTCTCTCACCCTCCCGCGCTTCTGACTGTACCCAGTGCTTGTATAAACAAATAAATAAATAAATCTTAAAAAAAAAAAAAAGTGATCCTGTCCTCAAAGAACTTAAGAAACAGCAAAATAGGAAGTGGGGAAAGAGAGGGAGGCAGAAATTGACTGGTTTTCATGAAAATCATGGTCCACTAGGAAAGATATGATTTGTAATATAATTAACAACAGCATGAGTTTAGTTATAATAGGAAAAATATGGACGCAGTGACACAAAAAAAGGATGTTCAGAAAAATTCTGATTTGGTTGAAAGGAAAATTTGAATTATGCTTAAGTGAATATGAAAATGTGAAAGAGTACTTTGGAGATGGTTATAAAGTGAAGCACAGACTTGTAGACCTCAAAGCACATACTGTTTATATAAATGGCCTCTTCTCTTTCATGTGATTTTCTTAATAAAGTATAGTTTATTTCATAACTGTATTTTCTTATACATGTTTTCAAAATGAATGTACAAAGCTTGCTATTATGACTCTAGAAGAAAATATCTTACCTTGAAGTCCACATGGAAAAACTGAACATGTTCAGATTAGAAATTGCAATTGAAGGCCTCCCCCATAACACAATGGGTTGAGCTCAGCACTGTGAAGCAGTCTGCAACCTCTGTAGCACCAGTTTTATTCCTGGCTGGCCAGGGAGATACCCACATGGTGGGACAGTACTCTCCTTTCTTTCCTGCTGCTCCCCTCAGCAGTGCTTTTGGTCCTTCTGCCTGTTCTGCTCCCTGCTCTGTCTCTGGTGAATCCTCTAACCCTCACGTGCCTCTAGACTGTACCCCAGTTGTTGTATAAAAAGAAATAAATCTTAAAAAAAACGAAATTGTAGTTCATATTTCTTTTCGTAGAGAACTTAATCATATTTAGTATCTCATGTACACAGACCTATACACATATGGAACTTTTCTCAATGAGTAGATATATTTAAACCATTTAAAACCATAGGAATGTAAATATCTCATGCAAAAAAGATGTGGGGCTCTAAATAAACTCATCCCAACTCTCATGTGTCATATTGCATTTTTTTAAAACTACCTCATATATTTTAAAAGATTTATTTATTTATGCATATAAGAACTGGGGTACAGGCCAGAGGTGCAGAGGTAAGAGGATTCACCAGAGACAGTGGGGAGCAGAACAGGAGGTTCTACTGAAATATATTGCTGAGGGGAACAGTGCGTGAGTCAAGAGAGGTCTGCTGTGCCATGTGTGTAGCTGCCTGGCTGGGGGTGGAACTTATGCTGCAGAGGCTGCGGATAGTTTCATATGTTGCGTCTAAACCCCTTGCACCACCGGAGAGGCCCACCACCTCATAATATTTTGCTTCTGTACCTAGGTCATTGAATTTTCTTCATACACATTTGTGTGTACTACATCCATTTTTTTTCTTTTCTTTTTTTGTTAATATTTATTTCTGTATATAAGAACTGGGGTACAGGCCAAAGGTGCGGAGGGTGAGAGGACTCACCAGAGACAGAGTGGGGAGCAGAACAGGTAGACTGACCCAAGTACACTGCTGAGGGGAACAGCAGATGAGTCAGAATAAGTCTGCTGCACCATGGGGGTAGTTCCCTGGCCAGGGATCGAACTTGTGCTACAGTGGCTGAGGTTGAGTCTTAATCCCTTGCGCCACCAGGGAGGCCCTATTCATTCTTTTCTAAAAGTAGTTTTCTTGAGATATTTTCTTGCAAAGTTATGGACCTTAAGGATGACTTTGATCAAAGTGCCTATGAATATATTGTATAATGTCAATGTAAGCAAATATGTAGGTATTTTCTTATGAGATAAGGGTTCCAAATACTAGCAGTGCTAATTGTAATGCCAACTGCATGGAAGAACAATCAATTATCACATAAAACAAAATGGTTGTTAGAAATCAGCCTTATGATGACACTGGAGTTCAATGATTACCCAATTCTTTTTATTCAGTTCCTCTACAATGCTCAATTTATTGGTTTTCATTCTCTTGCTTTTCACCGTTTGGAAGCATCCTGCTTTTTGCAGCAAGCTTTCAATAGCTCTAATATCTTCTCAAAGCAAAACGGGAGGAGAATGTTTGGCAGAAAGGAATTTTCAGAATGGCTCTCACTTTTTATAACAGAAGGAATTTTTTATTCTCAAATCTCTCCAATGTGCTGTGCTAACATTGCAATGATCAAAATCAGATAATATACCCATTTTAACTGCATGAGAGGTTGTGAAGTGTTTCCAGAAAAGGGGTGTGTGCTAGTATTATCTTTCTTATAGTAATCACAGTGCTTTTTTTTTTTAACTTAATGCATTTTATTCCTAAGCAATGACAGAGTTCTAATTAAAAAAAATAATGTATCTTACATACAACTTGTGTCTATCATATAGATAGAAATGTAAGTAGTAAGTACTTTCTAAGTAAGTTGCAGAATTGTGTCCTGAATTGACACCTTTAGACTGAAGTGCAAATACTCTTCGCTCATACCTAAGACAATTTGAAGAGTATGGACATTTTTTCCTTCATGATATTTTCAGAGGACTTAGTATAGGTTTAAGCAGTTTCACTTTCAGCTTGGAGTTAATATCTGAAGTTAATGGTCAGATAGTGTTGAAAACAAATAAAATCCACTGTGTTCTTTGTTATTTGAGTTACATAAAAACAGGAGAGCAAGATACACATGTGGAACACTTATAGCTTTGTCACAAACTGGTGACAGTGTGTTTTCTAATTTCACAGTGTTCTTTAAACACTTCAACTATAACATGTAAATACTTTTGCCAAAGTATAAAAAAAGGAGCTTGCCTCTGAAAATTAAACTGTTGGATAAATTTAAAATGACATTTGTAGTTCATTTTTAAAACAAACTCTTCTCATTCATTTCTTTGCTTAAAGAACAGGTATTATAGAAGATATTCTAGGAAATTAAGGTTGATTTTATCTACTTAGTGTTTAATCAAAAAATAAAACATAATCAATGCGAGAAATTCTCCAGAAAATCCATATAGAATTTTTGACCTTATCTGTGAAGTAATTGCAATTATATCTTTTCTTTGAGAAGATCTGTTGGGGTACCATTGGATTTATTATTTTTAAATTAAAAAGGTGTTCATGTTAGTTAAAATTCAGCATAACCTGATATTTGTCTTGCTTCTAATAATAGTGAATTTTGCAAATAAATGAATAGTAGTAATAGCCTAGAAACCATACATCCACTTAAATTCATGAAAGGCGAAATTTTTGTATGATGAAATTTCCCTAGAGGCTAAAAATAAGACAGGGACAAGAATACCAAGTGGATGGTACTTTGTATTGCTAGTTCATTTTTCATTAAGTCAGTTTGCATATTCTGGTCTCAGAGTTCCATATGATTCATATAAATAATTCACACACTTGGTTTAAAATGTGGAAATAATTGGTGGGAGATTATGTGGAATATTTTTATATCCAATGTTGAATTCCATTCCTATAAAAGAAAGTCTTGAATATTTTTGAAAACATTAGTTTCTCATTATCTTTCCTTGGTATCATTATTCATCTCTGTACCTACAAAGTATATATGATTTACAATTGGGTGATCAGCATGTTGGGGGGGAGAGAGAATGGAAAAGGGTTTGATTTTGGATGTGCTTTTGAGTCTTTTTTCACTGTAAAATGGTAGTGATACTAGGTAAATTACAAGGCTGTCATAGGGATTAAATATAACAAATATAAAGAACATATACATTATCCTCAGACCAATTTGAAATGGAGTTATTACACTATGAGTGATAGGTGAACAATGTAAGGCTCAAAACCATGAATATAAATGTTTTATTTAAATAATAACTTGGTTTGAGGCATTTATAAGTAAGATTTTCAACTTTATTTGTGACAAAATTAATTTTTTTAAATATGTGATTTATTAAATCATACTTTAATGGCTTTTAACATAACATGGAAAGAGTATTGTTTTTATTTATGTGTTTCCTCATTAACCATATAGATTAAAAGTGCCTCTAGTATTTTGCTTTTTAGTGACAGTAACTCACAAGGTTATACAATATGAGAAAAAAATAAAGAAAACCTATGAACCAAAACCAAAATTATAAAACACATCCCTCTTCTCTAAACATAGAACTGTATGCTAAATACCAACCTTAATATATAACACTGATAATTCATTTGATCAATAATCAACTTCAAATATATATCCTTGGATATATTATCGTGGTTGAGTAGGCATAAACTTTTTTTTTTTATTATGCAGCCAAATTTAAATCTCTGTTTCTTAAAGAGATTCACATCACATTTCTTCTCAGTATAGTTGATGGTTCCCTAATAGCTATAGTGACATACTCTTACTATTATACTTAAGGCTCAGTATAGTCTCCCCTCAACCCACCATCCTTCCCCCTACGTCACACAGTTATGGTACATGCACTCTATGGTCTGCGAGCGCTACCTCCATCTTCTGTCCGAAGTATTTGAAATTCGGTTCCTGAAGTAGCAACATATAGAATCCCCTTTATTTATCCCACACTCTCTCTAAACTCATTGAAACACCAAATGTTTTTATGAAGCATTTTTAATCCTTTTAATTATTATAGTCTTTTGTTTTTTCTTTAGTTGTTAGATATTTTGGTTCTATGCATTTCTTTCTTTCTTACAGTTTAAAGTCATGTCTGTTTTATGCATGAGTTTATAAACATGATGAGCATGAGTCATATTTTATAATTCTCTGAATGCTCCACAGTATCTATCAATGGATATTATAGATTCTCAATAGATAATTTCAGAAAGAGCTAAAAATTAATGCACTATTGATCACTTCATAAATGCTGCTATCATCCTTACACAGCTTTTCTCTTTAAACTAATGTAATTTTTATGTTTAAGGATTTTTGTGTATTGGCTCACTCAGTGAAGTATTACCACTGTTCAAAAAGTGACTCAATATTTCTTGATTATAATATATTTAAATATATAAGTCAAATAAGCATTAAATAATACACTGTTAGGATTGTTTCACTAAAATTGGAATTTTAATATTCAAATAAAATGTTGGTAAGAAATTGTTTGACTATTTATGATTAATATTTTTAAATGGGGATACAGGACTCCTGATTGGGAAAATAGTAAAAGAACTGATGGCTGAGGTACAATCTAAATCTAAACATCAGTGAGTGTTGTTGAATTATACCTTTTTTTAAAAAAGATTTATTTTATTTTTACATACACGAACTGGGGTACGGGCAAGAGGGGTGTGTGTGGGGGTGAGAGGATTCACCAGAGAGAGAGTGGGAAACAGAACAGGCAGATCTACTGAAATACACAGTTGAGGGGAGCAGCGGGCGTGACAGGAGAGGTTTGACGCACCATGTGGGTTGCTCCCTGGCTGGGGATCAAACTCAATTACTCGATAGCACTGTCTTTAACCCCTGCGCCACCAGGGAGGCGCCTGAATTATACCTTAATACACCTCGACAAGTAGAGTTTTCAATCAAATCTTTGGCTTACATTAACCATTGTAATTATTCTAATTCCTCTTAAAAGTTTTACAGAACAAAACTTATCACAATTTAGACAATATACTATAACCAGCTAACAGTGTATGTAGGCCAAATGCAGTGGGGACTCTTTATTTAGGACCAATTGTGGAGACAGAAAGATATTTAATTTAATTGTGTGGGTTTTTTTTTTAATATTTATTTATTTGTTCACATAAGAGCTAGGGTACAGGCCAGAGATGCAGGGGGTGAGAGATTCACTAGAAGCCAGAGCAGGGAACAGAACAGGTGGATCTACTGAAATACATTGCTGAGGGGAGCAGCGGGCATGAAAGTATAGGTCTGCTGCACCATGTGGGACTCTTGCTGGCTGGCCGGAATTGAACCCGAGCTGTGGAGGCTGCGGACAGCTTTACAGCACTGTGCTCAACCCCCTGCGCCATGAGGGAGGCCCTAATTGTGTTTTTTGTGATCATAGCTAATGTAGGGATACTGGCCTTACCTTTAACCTATCTAAAAGTATTAACTGATATCTTTGGTGCAAAAGTTGAAAGTAGATATGGATGAATCTTACTTTTGGAAGTAATTTTTCAATGGTGATATATATTTTAGACCATATGTATGCATCACTATATATGATCTTACATTAAAATTTTAAGGCATACTGTCTGTCAGAATTAGGAGGAAAGCTTTGGTGAATCCTTTGGTGAATTATTTTGATATATGGGTAATTGCTTACCAATCTTATTTTTATGTGTGTGAATATATTTTATACACACATTCTTTAGACAGGATGAGAGAAAATAAATTAATATCTGAGTACTTAATTTTGAAACTACTTTCGTTTGTAAAAGGTCATTTCAGGCAGGAATAGATAGTGTTCCTGTAAAGTACAGCTTGCTATCTGTGTGCTAATTGAGCTTATCTCTTGCCTGAAACAGAATTATCTGTTCTTAGGTTTAAGAAAAGCTGCTATATTCAGTACAGTGGTATTTACAAAAGATCTAGCTTGGTAGACACTTTATCTTTTTTCTGTGGCTGCTTGTCTTTGTTAGGAAGAAAAGAATTACATGGTATTATTGTTAATTTGCTGAAAAGGTATGATATTTTAGTAATGAAATGAAAATGATTGCCAGAATATGTTTACATGCTAATAAGTGGCAGAGACTCAGAGGGAGAAAACACCTTCTGAGTTTTCTTCTTATATCTCCTCTTTAGAGATCTGTACTGAAATAACTTGCCCTTTTGTTGTAATTCAAAACAATAATCCTAAATACTGCATTTACATTCCCTTTTAAAATTACTGCCAAAATAAGACATTTGAAGCCTACAGAATTTGTGGCATATATGAAGCTCAGGTCAAATGAAAGGATAGTTTACTGAAAACAGTGTAAAAGAAATAGTATTTATGTTGCCTTATGTCTCAACTAGTCTGCTTTTTCTTTTGCTCACGCCGAATCTATAAGAAGATGTTATCTGAGATAATGGACCCATTGTCATAAACTTCTATAATTACCAGGGAATAAGCATTCTGGACAGTTGAAACCTATAATAGAAAACTTACAGAGCTCCTTATTGTTCTCTCATTTTTGACTATCCTTTTTGAAATGATAGGACTAAAGATTTATTTAATTTATTCATTCATTTATTTATTTATTTATTTGTTTGTTTGTTTGTTTATTTATTTATTTATACAAGCACTGGGTACAGTCAGAAGCGCAGGAGGGTGAGAGAATTTACCAGAGCCAGAGCGGGGAGCAGAGCAGGCAGAAGGACCGAGGTACACTGCTGAGGGGAGCAGCGGGCAGCAGGAGAGGTCTGCGCGCCATGTGGGACCCTCCTCTGGTGGCCGGGGATCCAGCGCTGCAGAGACTGCAGGCAGCTTCGCAACCCAGCGCTCAACTGCTGCACCACCGGGGAGGCCCTGATAGAGCTTTTTTACCCAACAAAAGACCTGGCCTTGATAATCAAACTAGTGAAAGGTAAATACTATCCTAAAATGTGGAAATCACAAAAAGAGTAGTGAATTAGATGGAAGAGATGGGAAAAATACTTCACAAAGGAAAAAAAAGAGAGAGAATGTACAGTGGAGTGAAAGGAAATTGCTTTCTTGAAATCTTTAACTTTACTAAATAAATATATAATTTTGCTCAATCTTGTCTATACTACCTAGAATATAAGGTTGGAAAATAAAATATAGGATACACATATCCAAGTGTCCAGAGCCGTCGGAGTATGTGCCGTGTTGCATATGCGTGCCATGAGTTCGCTTTACCGTTTCGCCTTCAGAGAACCACAGGTTTTTCCTGTAAAGCACATGAGACTGGGAGGTACGGGGGGAGGAGCTACAAGGGTATAAGAGGAGAACGTGGGAGAGAGAGAAGAAGAAGAAAAGAGATTTAAGAGGAGAACCACGAGAGAGGAGATTGTTGCGAGAGGAGCAGAGAGAAGGCTAGGGAAGTAAGAAAGACAGGGAAAAGTAAAAGAGAAGGAAAAGGAAAAATAAAGAAGCAAACGCTAGCGTCAAGTTGTCAAGCCCCTCATTTCAATCCTCAGCCCTTCTCTTTTCGTGCCTCCGAATCCCGCGGGTTGGGACATCCAAGTATTAGTTGTTTATCTGCAGTTCAAATTTAGTGGAGGTCTTGTATTTTTATTTACTAAGTCTAGCAACCCTATCTGGAGAGTGTTTTTTTGACATTAACTCCACTGAGTTTTCCTCCTCATGCTTTCTGCATACCACCACAGCCAAGGAATAGACATTTGGTGGATCCATTTTTTTAAGGATCCTAAGTGAGTCTCTTTCTTAGGAGTAAAATTTCTCATTGAGATCTCTTATGCAAAGAGGTTGAATCATAGCTTTAAAGTTTTACCTTTTAAATGACACATTTTGATTGTCACTGACTTACTTCTGGACACACTACCAAACTTGTTATTTATGTATGGGGTATTGTCTTAACATTCAGATCATCTGTAGTAGGTGAAAATATAACTAATATAGTTATTGAGTGGACTGGCGATATAATTTAGTTGTTTCTGGACACCCAAAGGTCTAGAGGAGGGTGACTTAATCCAGTGGCTTCAGTACTATTTTGGGTAACCGCTTGATTACAATTTACTCTTCATGTATGCATACTGTTACATTAACATATTCAAGCAATGCTCAAATTCAAATTGAGAGATGTGCCTTAGTTTCACATGTAATAATTATATACATGAAGGGGGATAGACTTTGTTAACATTGTTGTGTAGTACCTAACTCAGTTCAAGGCAAATTATAGATACTCAATAAGTGATTGAGTAAATGAATAGACACATCTCTTTCTTTCAATGAGTTTGCAACCCAGAGAGGTAGACAGATATAGTGAGTTATAAAATTACATATAAAACATTGCTATCATGATAAAGATTATGATATGCTAATATGGAAGAAGTGAGTATGCACATATATTCCACCCATGTGTGGAAAGCCAGAAAGACATCCTGAAAAGTTGACCTTAAACTAAGTGGAGTTATTTGAGGACAACTAACTCAGATGATGGAGAGGATGAAATGAGAAAGAGTTTATGAGCATAAGGTTAGATGTGAGAAGCACTGTAAATGTGAACTTTACTGAAGTAAATACTTATGGGTTGTAAATTTTTATGAAGAAGTTGAATATCTGGATGGCTTCATTTTATATCAGACTGAAGAGCTTGGGCTTTATTCTGTGAATAAAGAGTGGGAACCTTTGGCTGATTTTCAGCAGGGAGTACAATACTGAGAAACGTTGCATAGATGGAACATGTTGCTAAATATGTGTATCTGAAAGGGGTAGCATTGCAGGCAAGAGAACACATTAGGTAACTATTATGGTGATGAAAATGATGAAATAATAAGGGTGGGAAGGATTTTGGTAAAAGTGTTTGGGTGAGGGTACCCACCACTCCCAAGAGTTCAGGCTGAAGAAATTGCAGAGACAACATTAGTTGCACTTGGCCACTGGTTAGATGGAGGCACAAGGAAAGCAACATGTTTCTAGCAGCACATCTGAAATATGAGTATGAAAAGTTGGGGAGCAGTCTAAGTTGAAACAAATGATTTAAGATTTATCAAGTAAGAGATAAAATCTTCAGAGTATGAGATCATCTTGAAGAGCCGGAACAAGAGTGGAGACAGCAAGATAATGGAAGCATGGAGAATACCAAAGGTGGAAGTTTAGGTTGGGGAAGAAAGGGAGGAGTAGGTAATGATCAGAGAAAATAAATAGGAAACCAATTAGTGTGAATTACCAAAAAAATAATGATGTAGAGAAGACTGAAACAAGAATAATCGTTCTGAATATGGAACGGCTATTCAGCAAGTTAAATCTCCATCCAAACATTTTTTAAAATATCTTCATTACACATAACTCAACAAAAAGTCATTTAATTTTCTCGACCCTGATTGGAAAGAGATTTTAAATTAGTAAGGTATTTAACCACAGATCAGTCATAATGTTTGATATTTTTTTACCCTGTTTAATGTACAGTGTAGGGAAATTTCATAATGAACTGATGATAATTTAAATGATACTGGGTTTAAAATAACTTTTCATAAGCATGTATTTATAAGGCATATTATTCATGTTCCTTGGTCTATCAAGAAATTAATTTACAATCCAAAATGAGCTAAATCTAACTGTATCTGCATCTGAATTTCTCAAGAGAGAAATCATTTTCTATCAAGCATAAAATACATATTAAATATTATCTGTTTACACATACATACATGATAAACTCTAAAAGCCTTTTCAGAGGCATTATGGTTATTAATTAAATACAATAAAATGTACTGCCTTCCTCCAAAAGACCATATTTCTTCTTGATTTCAGATGTTAGCAATTATATTATATTATATTGCATTTAAGGACCAGTAAGAAAGAATTCACTGGGAAATAAGCTGAGGGAAGATCAAGAATGTGGGGTGTGAGAAAAAGTAAGAAAACTAATAGGGCCAGTACTGCAACTGTCAGGGTGTTGGAAGTAGCTAGGGTAAGAGATTTGTGTCTTCATCTGTTGCCGGGCATCTCCTTCTTTAAAGCTGTTTCTTATCATCTGCATGGGTTTATAAAATTCTACCTCAGACCTCTTCCTATCATTCCTCACCTCTTCCTATCCTTGTATTGTTTACTGTTTTTTAATCTTCCCCCAAGCCTCTACTCCACTATAATCCTTAGATTCTTGTCAATTAATTCTGAATAGTGATTTAGAACTCTTTTGAAACACTCTTCATAGAATGCATCAATGCCAATTGAGGACGGTATAAGACATCTCATGTTCTTCATCCTTCAACAAAAGAAGTCCACTAAATAGTTTCAGAATACATGTGTGTGTAACAATACCTGATAAACTCTTAAAGAGCATTTTCAGAGGCATTATGTAATATGATAAAATGTATTGCATTCCTCTAAAAGGTGAGTTTTTCTGAATTTGAATATTTTCCATCATTTGACCATTCTGTTTAATGATAGGGAAAGCTGAGAATGAAGTGATTTAATTTGTTTTATGTCACAGGATTTAGACTCAGATTCATGTGACCCTCACAACTGCTCTGAAACACTATATTCTAGTGATAGGGCTGCTCTGGTAACCCACTTGGGAACTGGTTTCCCCATCAAGGGATCCTGCTGTGACTGTCATTTATCATCAACTTACCATTGATATGGCTCCCTGAGAATCACATTTACCAAATCATACCAAAAATTGACTATTAATTTTTGGAAATTAAAATTCTCTTCTTAATCATGACACTATGATATTTGGTGGGATTTTCTGAAAGTTCACTTCTACATGAGAACAAAGTCAAACAATTTTTTATCAGCTTGATTCATGTCCACTGTGTTTAGTGGAACATGTGGGAAACTAGTCTACATGTGAGAAAAGGTATTCTACACTGGCACATGGGCAGTAAGTCAGATATTCCTGATGTACTAAATGAATCACAGTACTGACATTCTTAGTTTTTTCCTTTTTTTTTTTTTTTTTAGCATATTCTTGAAAAGGGTATCTTGTCCATAGACAATGTAGAGATCCTAAAATCACAGAGTTTACACATACAAAATATTGCTGTTCATTTTTGTACAAGTTACTAAATCTCACTGCATCTCAATTTTTCTTCTCTACAAAAGGGGGATGATAAATACTGGTAATAACCATAGGGTTGTTGCAAGGATTAAATGGGTTGAGAGTTCCAAAAATGCAGTGGTGGCAGGAAGTGTTATAAAAATCTTGCAAGTAATATTATAATAAATTATATCCTGTCATTGGTAACCACAAATTTTAATTGAACTAATTTCTAAACCTCTCCAAATTTACCTTTCAAGATAGAATTTGTTTTCTCCTCTGTGCTTCATTCATATCTCTCTTTTATCCTGTTCTGCTCCTTTTTATGGTTTATGCTTGATGTGTTTGCATGATTGTCTCTACCATTGGACTACAAGAATTTTGAGATCATAAATTATGTTATCATATTTTGATCTCCAGAGACTTTAGTATTCTGTTATAACAGAAATTCATAATGAGGCCTCCTTGATGGGGCAGCGGGTTGAGTGCCATGCTGCAGAAGCTGTCTCCAGCCTCTGCAGCACAGATTTGATTCCTGGCCCACCAGGGAGAAACCCACATGGCGGGGCAGACCTCTCCTGCCTCGCCCACAATTCCGTCTGCCTGTTCTGCTCCCCGCTCTGTGTCTGGTGAATTCTCTCACCCTCCCATGCATCTGACTGTACCCCAGTTCTTATATAAATGAATAAATCTTTAAAAAAAGAAGTTCATAATGAAGATTTATATTGGATTAAATATTAATTTTCTTCATTTCTAACCAAATGTGGCAATTATTATTGGTGTGTATCTTAAGAATTCCACAATTTTTTTACTTCCATTTTGGACTTCTTGATTATTCTTATTTCTTCATGTACCCTCATTTTTTGGACCCTGTTGAGTACTTATTTATATTTTATAAGACTTTAAAATGCATCTTATTTGTATTAAAGTATAAGTTCCATAACATTTCATATTTATTATTTCACTTTAATTACAAACCCTGTGGATTTGGGCACAGTACTTTAATGTTTGAGGTGAGAAAATTGACAGAAGAAAATGGTATGTAAATTTACTAAGATTACTCAGAGGAAACTTCATGTTAATCAACTTTGGAATACTTGCATTTGAGAAGTAACCATATCTTTAAGCAGTAAAAGGCAGTAGTAATTAACTTAAAAACTGCAGAATTTTGAAGACAGTATATACTATGTATGAGCATGCAAAAAAATATTATTCTTTTACCTGTAGTAAGGAGAGTGTATAGGAATTTCAGGTGGGTGTGTCAGTTCCAGAAAGAGAAGAGCTAGCTAGCATTATTACCTCACTGACAACACAGTACTCTGAAAATACATCCTCAGAGCATGTTTTTCATGAATCTGATCCTGCAAAGCTGGAGGGAAGTTGCTATTGCAGAGTAAACACTGCACTTGAAGCATTAAGAATAGGTGATTGCTTTTCCAAAGTTGGGCTTAAACACTCTTAATCTAATTTCAGAACACATTATTTACAAACTCAACATTTTTGCTTTTTCGATTTTTTAATATTTGATTGGCAACAAAGAGATCATTTGTAAACAAAACTGAAATATGAATAAAAATCCATAAAAATACAATTTCCACTAGGTTTCCATAGAAACATAGAAAACTGTGACCCTCAGGCTCAGCCATCCTTTTTTTCTGTAGCATCATTTATAGACAACTTATGTGTCCCCACCCAAGCACACATGAACACAGAAAAGGCTATTAACTTCGTAGAATGTTTTGTTTCCAAAAATGAAACAACAGATTTAATATTGTAGTTAAATTATAACTATTATCTGGAAGATATGTAACAGTGAGTTTTCCCAGGTCATGTCTTTATTTGACTTTTTTCAGGTTCTAGACGTAATACTTATTAGTGGATATTCATTATTTTTGGCTTTTTTTAAAGAGTTATTTTATTTATAAGAGCTGGGGTATAGGCCAGAGTAGCAGGAGAATGAGAGGATTCATCAGAGACAGAGCGGGGAGCAGAACAGGTAGACTGACTGAAATATGCGGCTGCGAGGACCAGCAGGCGAGTCAGGAGAGGTCTGCCTCGCCATGTAGGAATCTCCCTGGCCAGCCAGGAATGGAACTGGCACTGGAGAGGCTGTGGACAGCCTCACAGTGCTGGGTTCAACCCGCTGCACCGCCAGGAAGGCCCTATTTTTGGCTTTTTTTGGAAGGGTCACCAATGATAAAATTCAGGTTAATATGGCTGTTCAAAATGTAGCAAGTAATCTAAAATTTTTTCATTATGGACAACTAAACCAAAATTAAAATAGTTGGAAATGAGTCAATTTGAAATTAATTTCATAGAGGCTTGTAGATTATCTTGTATAAAGAGGATATCTGATTATTCATATACTTTTTGAAAAAATGTTAATTCAGAGTTATATTAGGAAGAAATTGAAGAAATGTAAAGAAAAACGAAAAAAAAAAAGATGTAAGAAAACTCATTTGAGTATTTGGCTATTTCTAAAACCTAAAAGCATATTAGTTGAAATTTGAAATGCTCGATACCTAAGGAGGTTTTACCTTATTAATAAATTGTATTAAACACTTCCCTTTTTTGTATAGAAAAACTGGGGTATAGGCCAGAGGTGAGGGGGATGGGAGGATTCACCAGAGACACAGTAGGGAGCAGAACAGGCATATCTACTGAAATACACTGCTGCGGGAAGTAGTGGGTGAGACAGGAGAGGTTTGCTGTGCAATCTGTGTAAACTCCCTGGCCAGAGAACTAACTCAGGCCATAGTGGTGACAGTGTTGAGACTTAACCCCTAGAACAACAGGGAGACCCTAAATTGTATTTCTTCATTCTCTTTTTTGAGCACATTTATTTCTTCTGAAATGTGTGCATAAATGTTATACCTTTAATTCACTGAATATCTAAACATATATCTGCACAGCTTCGTGTATCTGAACCAACTAATATTCTGTGCTCCTCTCTCAGACATTACACATACTGCAACATTTTGGGTATTTCGTTCTTAGCTAGGGAAATTTTTCAGATCAACTTAGGTAATATTTATTTCCACTTATTTAGAATCTTTGCCTAGACAATGTTGCCTTCCAAAACTTTTATATTTTTAACGATCTTATATTTTTTATTATCAAACTTTATTGGTTTGCCATTTGTTTACAGAACTCTAGGATTTAGGGAACACAACTTTACACCTCAACATGGACACATGCTTCATTCTCCCTCTATCAAAGCTCCTATGTCAGTACAGCCTTATGATACCCACCTCCCTCCCTGCCTATTTTCTGGTAACCACCATATCTGTAAATCTATGTATTTTCATAACAAAACAATGTGCAGAAAAGTTCAAGTGGAAAAAAGAGTTACATCATACAACAGATCATATTAGATGCATGTACATGTGGACAGTCTAAATGTTGCTCCACTATAGTTCATGCAAAAACGAAATGTATTTTAAGTACTTTTAATTACGTAGCTGAAGTAAAATAGTTTTTCCTACTCTCATGGCTGTGCAATTCAGCATCTAGTGGCAGTTTCTATTTTGCTAAAATAATGATCTGGCTGTTAATTAAAATATGGTGGCATTTGGAATTTTAATCATGTTACAATCATTTAATTGGTGGAACGTGTGAGTTAAATTGGAATTAGAAACTAGGTATTATTGAAAAGCATTGTACTAATTTAGGGGTGTAGCTAATTACCACACTATATAGGTTGCAAACTATATAAAATATTTACTATATTTTACACAATATCATCTAGATCATAATTTAGAGAAACTGTTAACACTGATAAATTATTATGCTATTTATTTTATATGCTCCCTATATTACAAGAAAAAGTTAGAATTAAACCCCGATTATTTGCTAGGCATGGTGCTAAAGCTACAAAGGAGTACTTTATTACAGGACTGTCTCCATTTCTGAGAAAATAAATAAGATTTTTAAAAAAGATAATAACATCAGAGTACTGCTAAGGATTTCTACAAAGTTTCTCAGTTAAACTAATAGTCTGATAATATTACTGTGCTCAACTTACATAGGAAGTTTCTACTGAAGAGAGAGACTAAACTAATACAATTTGATTGTACAATTATTAAAGCCCAAACCTGAATCTCAAATTTTTAATTTTTTTAACCCCAATCAAGTGCAGATGATAGTGCCAGTAACAAGATGTATGACTGATAAGTGAAAAGAAAAAAGATTATTTTGATTTCCAACTGTTAAGAGAGATTTGACTGAATATATTTGACCATAAAATGAGTTTTGAAAAGATAGCTAGGCCTTAAGCAGTAGGGAGGGTGCCTTGGATAAGAAATGAAACATAAGCCAAGACACAAACGTGTCTAACCCTGAGATCTTGGTTAAGACATTTTGTCTTGGAGTTCCCCAAATGAAGGTGATGGGGAAGTTTTCATAAATTTGCATTTCTGGATCGCCAGGCTAAACCTGTAATGAATCAGAAGCATCTGTGTTGTGTGGCAGATAAGCACGACAAAAAATGGGGGGTGCAAAGAGCGGGTTCTGTTTTGATTATATGTGGTGAAAATAATGTTTAGCTTTATTCATGCAGGTGGGAGCTCTACCAGAGGAGAAAAAGTGGTGTTTCAGGACTCACCACATACTATATGTAGCTCTGGGGTGATTTTGCACTCAAAATATTACTCAAAACAGTAGATAATTATGTTATTTAAATATTCAAGTGATATGTTTTCTGTAACGGAGCTTTTGGGCAAACATATTTTAGTTTCATCATTAAACTAATTCAGTTGTTCTAGAATCTATGACCTACCACCAGCAATAGAGCATTTCTAAGGCCTTCTGGGCAGATATAATAGTCTAGAGATTGCTAAAGACAAATTCCTTACAGAGAAAGATTTGTGAAATCCTGCAGGGAACCAAGGAAACTATACTCCCAAACAGTCTCCCCTGCAGAGAAAGCTTTGTCATTGACTAGCTATTAGCACTTCAAAAAGACTCTGAACTTCTAAGTGGTAACTACTGTTACTTTATATTATTAAATCCCACAGAAAATTACAAGAATATTGATAGTTACCCTATATGTGATTGGAAGCTGTAATATTAGTAGTAGACATTTTGTGTTCATACACAAAACTTCTTCACCTGAAATGCAAGTGAAATATGTATTTGCCAGTAGAGATAAATTTAGAATATCAATTCATCAGCATCCATATGCTGTATACATGTTCTGTCCCCAAATTCTGCTAGATTTTGGCAATATGAAGTTAAATAATACTTGTACCCCTTCCTAAAAATATTCTCAGTGATTTGTCAACTTCTCTATTATTTTCAGAAAATATTTGAGTTCTAACTCTTTGCAAGAATAGGTCTAAGTTGCCTCAAGTCACTCATAGATCAAGTTAATTTAAAGATTACTCCAGGCCAAAACTGAGCAGCTATCTATGTTATTGTTAAATGTGAACGGATTACATGATAAACTTGTCTCTATTCTTACCTAAAGTGGCTCTGGAGTGAAAACATAAATAATGCTATATATTATCTTAATATTTTTAATGTAGCAACATGAATTGCATCATTGGTAAGCAGTTATAACAACCCTCTGAAATTTTATTCTTTGCCACATTAGATATCTGTGTTTTTCTGTTTCTATGACATGTTGTCTTAATGATATCATATGAACATGCTCAAAAGTTGCAGGCACAGATGTATATTTCAGGGAAATTCTTAATACCCTGAAATGATACATGTTATTTTCATGACCTGATAATTTTTGAAATGTATTTGGAAGGGATGATTATAAATATTAAGGGAAGAAATATTACAAAGACCTTCCTGCGTATTTCTAAATCCGTTTGATCAGCATTCATATGTTGAAGTCCAGCAAAAATCCTTACTACTGAATGTTCTCTTGTTCAGCTTTAAAGAAGAAGGAGCTATTTAAAACTAGTTTTGGAGAGTTTTCTAGGACTCTTTCTCATCTTCCTTTGATTTGGAACTTTGTGTTCTTCTGTGATTTTAATGCACACTTGAATGTCCTATAAAGTATGAGATGGATGAATTAAAGCAATGGTGTGAAAGTCAATTCTACTTAAAGGCTTTTTCTCTCATGTTGCTTTTTCCTCAAAGTACCCTTAGTAAGGGATATTAAGATTCAAGTATTCCAAATTCATGAATGTTTCTACAGGCATTAAGATATTCTTTCTAAATAGATAAGTCTAGTGTCCCCTTCGAGGCTGTGATTGGTGGAAATAGCTCTTTTTCCTAAAAAAAAAAAAAAAAAAAAAAAAAAAAAAAATTAGATCTATTATTTTAAAATGTAGATAGGTATAAAAGTAAAGTTTCCTTATTTGGAACATATTGTACCTCATATCTTCAACTAAATTAAATTGTTTACAGTATTTTAATTCATCAAGTGAGTATATATCTTCCTATTAAGGAAATGGTTTGTCAGATGTCGTAAAACATTTTTTAACAGTAAAGGTCACATTTTATTGCAAAAGCCTGTCAGTACTTTATGTCCAAGCTGTGAAATGATATTGCTTCAGGGTGATTATGTGGGAGGGGGCTGTGGTTAAAAATGCCTTTCTGTGGCCAGCTATGATTTACAGCAGTGAGTAGAGAATTAAACCCTTAATTGAAGCCTACCGAGCAGTAGCTAGAGGCTAGAATCCCTGAAATTTGATTCAGACAATTTTCTTAGTCAAGCCCCTATGGGCTTACCAGTTGATTCTCATGAGTTTTGATAGTGATTGAAAAGACAAGCTGTTTTCTGCTTTGCCCTGAACTTCCCTAAGGTAAATCCCCAGTTTTAGTAAGCTTCTTGATTAACATGAAGGGAGATGTTATAGGAGTGAGTGAGCACAAGATTTCCTTAAGTAGCAAAAAGAAAGCCTCTTAACATATAAAATATAATCCAGATAAAATCCTCATTAGCAAACTGACAAATATACCCTTAGTGATGGAAATTTAGCAGTGACCCCATGTGCTTGCCCCTGTGCCACGTTGAAAGCAAAGGTGTGGGTCATTGATCATATGTATCTTACAATCTTTTGGGCTATATCCTATATTATCAATGGGTGACTGACTTAGATGTGACATGTAAGTCTAGAGATTACATAATGCTAAATCACTCCTTCCATTTCTTTATATACATATATGAATATATGTTCCATTTATGTCCCATAATATAGGTTCCATCATACTTTTTATTTATTCTATCTTCCTTTGTCATATCTTTTATTGATAGATTACTTATTTACTCTCTTAAAAGGATGCATTTATTTCTGCCTTTTTTCTGACATACTAAGTACTGGTTTCTGATTATAGTGCCTACCATACCTACAGGTTTTGCCGATATCTCTTAAGCCTCTATCTTAATATCTATCCTTATTTTGTGTGATTGTCAACCATGTTTTTGCTTTTGTGTCCTCTATAGCTGAATTTAATATTCTCAAAAAATCCAGCAAACTTCCATTTTGTGTCGAATGCCTAAAATATGTTAAGTAATCTGCTGATGTTAAGAAGATATAAAGATAAAATAAAATGCCCAAATATATGGAATGCTGTAGGAGATCTGTTATTTTTTTTTAGGATTAATTTATTTATGCATAGAAGAACTGGGGTACAAGCCAGAGGTGTGGGAGGGTGAGAGGATTCACCAGAGACTGAGCGGGGAACAGAACAGGCAGACTGACTAAAATATGCTGCTGAGGGGAGCAGTGGGCAAGTCAGGAGAGGTCTGCTGCGCCATGTGGGTAGCTCCCTGGCTGGCCGGGGAATGAACTCATGCTATAGAGGCTGCAGACAGCTTCATAGGTTGCGTCTTCACCTCTTGCACAACCAGGGAGGCCCAGAGATCTGTTATTTAAATTTATAAACCAGGTATGAAGAAGCTCCAGTATAATGGACACTGACATGACAAGAATTGTAATTTAGGAAAAGGAATCTGGAAGTGGTGTATGACATGGTAATGGAAGGCAAGGCTAGAGGAAAAAGGTCATTTCAGAGCTGTAGGAACATAATGATGTTATCCTAAAACACTGTGGTCTTATGAGAAAAGACAGAAAGTGTCAAACATAAATTGTATTTTAGAATCAAAATTATCACTTGACAACCTGATGAATCTAGGTGTTTCATGAGCAGCAAAAGTGCACTAACATAACCTTGAGCCCTTGAGCCTGGGTGAGTGGGACAAACATAAGAATGGAGACAGCTGATGCAAATGCTGATTTTCAGAAAAGTATATTGAAGGTGATATTCCCACAGAACATTGTCACACAGATGCAGTGCAGAAGGGAAATGCCAAATAGAAGTCATGGCAAGAAATAAAAATGGGCATCATATCAAAGGAGGCAGTGTTCAGCAAAAAAATGTTTCTACCTTCAGGAGAAAAAAATCCAGAGGGGAGAAAATGATATAACCTCAATAATTAGGAAAACCTTGGGTGAGCAGGGAAGAGGGAAAAAGAGAGGGAGATGCAATAAGAAACAGGGCTGTACTGTTTGATGTAGAAGGAAAACCCAAAATGAAGAATTGGGCAAAGTCCATTGGGAAAAGTAGGAGAATTAGAGAATTAAAGTAGTAATTAGACTTAGAATAATAATTCACTGAAGGGAGGGGGAGAGAGTTCAGTAAAATAATGGGGCAACAAATTGCATTTCAAGGTATTTATACATGAGAAGTGATATACTAGAAGCAGTGATGATAAACCTTCCTAGATGTAAATTTATTAGTAAAGGAGAGACAGAAGAGAGTAGCAAGAATGAGTAAGAGTTGGACTATATTGCTTTATGGCAGGTGCTTTGGGCAAGCAAGTGGACTGAATGTACAGTTACAGGAAACAGGGAGAGATGGAAAATGTAAAGGAATATCATAATGGATAGAGTCTGGCTATAGGAAGCAAGAAAGTAGAGAGTGGATGTATATATTCCTCTGGTTCTAAAAAGAACACAATTTGCAAAACCACTGAAAGGTCTTTCACCATTTCTTATCCTGACCCACTCTGAAATGACCTGCATTCTTGTCTGTCAAATTTAAAAATATTTGATGCAGGTAGTCATATGACTGTTCTGATGAGTCAAAATATTCTAAAGTTCTTTCCCTATCAGATAGATAGATAGATAGAAAGATAGATAGATAGATAGGCAGGCAGATAGATTCATAAATAGCTGAGGCTTCAGTCCTCCTTATTGATGTTAAATAGTAGAATCATTTATATAAACATAGATTAAATGAATCTAGATCCATTCAATACATAAATACATAGAATGAGTATGATTGTAAAAGAGTAAGATACAATCTCAAAGAAGCAGTTACCATTCATGAAGTATAGGCAAGTAAATTTGGTAGTAGAATGTGGAGAAAAAAGTAGAAATTCAGTTGTTGGAATATCTGGTTTTCAGATAATAATTATGGATAATTAACAACATAATTTCACATTTTATTGAAGAATTCCCACTCATGTAAACTAGTTTTAGACAAGATTTTTACATGAACTCCTTCGTTATTCAGTGTTTCACAGTTGATCTCTCCAGCTTATAAGACACGTTAACATTGATATACCTGGATTCATAAGCATTTACAGTTCACCGAAATGTAGTAAAAAAGAGATTGTATTTTCTAAGGAGTCAAGAATTTGGCCTTCAATGCATATATTTTACATATGTGAGCATAATCCTATCAATGCTTATTTTATAAAAAAATAATAAAATATATTGGTCTAATAGCAGTGATAACAAATTTTTATAAGTGCACTAAGATTGTAGCTGTCTCTCAAGTTTAGATGACTTCCTAGGGAAATAATGTTTTCTGACTGTGACTAAAATTATCCTTATTAGTACATCTGAGTCTCGAGTATTTTCTCAGACAAAATAACTGCAAAATGACTTTATCCAACTTTTCTCCTTCACTGAAATAATTGAGGGCAGAGAGATTTTTGTCTTGCTGTTAAAGATTTATTTCAACATTTTTTGGCATATGTGTCACCTTCACTCAATTTTATCAACACGTTCATTTATTCATTTTTTAAAGATTTATTTATTTATACAAGAACTGGGGTACAGATTAGAGGTGTGGGAGGGTGAGATAATTCACCAGAGAGAGCGGGGAGCAGAACAGGCAGACAGACCGAAGACATTGCTGAGGGGAGCAGCAGGCACGAGAGGAGAAGTCTGCCACACCATGTGGGTATTTTGCTGGCCAGCCAGGAATCGAACCCACACTGCAGAGGCTGCGGACAGCTTCACAGCACGGCGCTCAACCCTCTGAGCCACCAGCAAGGCGCAACATGTATTCATTTATTAATGACCCTCGTGTCAGGACTTTTTGTCGATCTGAGAAAGCTATGATAAAGAATACAAACTGTTTTATCTTTGCCCTAGTATAGTATATTTTAGTGAGTAGATAACAAAGTAAAGTAACACATAGAACACATAAAGACAATCATTTAAGGCTTGAGGTGTCAAGGTGCAGTTAGGTTTTGGATTGGGCATTTGACTGGATTGTGGAGATTAGATTATTTTTAAAGAAAATAAATTTTAAAAGAATATAGTTGAATCACAAAACTGTTTAAATCTGGGAGTGAGGCTATATGAAATGGTGAGCAGTGTATGAATTTTATAGAGAGAACCATTTTAAAAAGTCACTGAAAGTTTATAAACAAAGTGGTGACATGATAAAAACTGCATTTTGCCAAGCCCTGATCAGTAGGGAGAATAAAGCAGGAGAAGCAAATCAGGAAACTTCATCAGGTAACAGTTGATTAAATGCAGGGAATATCTGATGAGCACCTATACTGGTACTGATACATGTGTTACAGAACACAGTTGAGGGTGTTAGATTTATGGTCCAGGTGATTAAATAGACACGCACTCTTCTCTGACCTGGGAATAAACATGAATAAGATAACATTTGGGGGAGAAGAAAATAAATGCCACTGGGATGGAACAGTCTCGAACTGTGATCCTGGAGTTGTCTGGTTGGCCATCTGTTCTAAGGGCACACATTCCCACAAAGAGAAGGTGAGCGGCTGTCACTGGTGAGCCAAGCTATAGTAGAAATGTTTTCTCTAGGAGGTGAGAAGTGAGAAGACAGCCTAGAACAGTGATTATGAACTCTTTGTATAAGTCATCATGTAATAGATATATTTTTAAAATATTTATTTATTTATGCATACAAGAACTGGGGTACAGGCCAGTGAGAGGGGGTGAGAGGATTCGCCAGAGACACAGTGGGGAACAGAACAGGAGGAATGACTGAAATACACTGCTGAGGGGAGCAGTGGGCAATTCAGGAGAGGTCTGCTGTGTCTTGTGGGTAGCTCCCTGGCCAAGGATCCAACTCATGCTGCAGTGGCTGCGGATAGCTTCATAGGTTGCATCTTAAACCCTTGTGCCACCAGGGAGGCACACATAATAGATATTTTAGTGCTTGTGGGCCACAGAATCACATCTACTCTCTCTGCTGTTGCAACTCTGAGGTAGCCATAGACAGCACATAAATGAGTAGGCATGTCTTGATATTTTAAAAGTTAATTATGGTTGCTGAAATTTGAATTTCTTGTAATTATCACACAACACCAAACATTATCTTTCCTTTAATTTTTAAGTTTTCAACCTTTCGAAATGTGTACAACTTCATTATTAGCTTGTGAACCAGAGAAAACAAAAGCAACCAATTTGCAGACCTACAACATTACTATTATTATTTATTGATGTTTTATTTATTTACATTATTGTTTATATTTTGGAAGTATAGGATACTCATTTCTTGTGCTTTTACCCTAGCAGCCCCACCTCCAACACATCCGTAGTCTACTTTACTCTCCATTTTGCTTGCTCCCCACCTTTGGTTACCCTTCCTACTTCCCATCCCACTCTGAGTGTCAGTTCTGTGGTCTGCTTTCAAAAGTTTAGCTTTTGAGATTGGCTTAACTGGCCCTTTTTTGTGTTTTATCTATATTCCACATATAAGTCATACCATTTATTATTGATCTTTCCCTTCTGAATGATTTCACTTCTCATAATTTCCTCTAGCTTCACCTATATTGCCACAAATGGGATGAGTTTATCTGTTTTGATTGCTGAGTAGTATTCCATTGTGTGTATATACCACATCTTCTTGATCCACTTATCTGGTTACATAGTTTGGCTGTTGTAAAGAATGTTTCCATGAACATGGGAATGTAAATTTCCCTTTGAATAGGTATGATTTTTAGAACATTATTATTTTTTTTTTGGTTTTGCCTTTTTTTTTTTAAAGATTTATTTATTTATTGATACATGAACCGGGGTATAGGCCTGATGTGCGGAGGAGTGAGAGAATTCACCAGAGAGAGAGAGTGGGGAACAGAAGAGGCAGACTGACAAAATAGACTGCTGAGGGGAGCAGCGGGCATGGCAGGAGAGGTCTGTCGCGCCATGTGGGACCCTGGCCAGCTGGCCGGGATTGAACTGGCGCTGCAGAGGCTGTGGGCAGCTTCACAGCACTGCGCTCAACCTCCTGTGCCACCTGGGGAGGCCCTAGAACATTATTTTTTTATTAAGAAAATCCAAAGAAGAAATGACAGCATAGATTCAATGACACAGGAGAAAATGAAAGCCTGAATAGATAGATAGATGGGTAGATAGATAATTATATAGTCATGTTTGTTTATATTAAGATATAGTTATGCATGACACATTTTTGAGCTTATTAGTGTGATATTTGACTACCAAGAAGTTAAAAATTGCTACAATAACTTAAGGTAGTAGAAACATGGAAATTTCAATAAATATACTTCATTAACTACTATAAAAATAATAAATGTAGAGTGCTTCAAGAACTTTCTCTGTCCTCCTCCCATCTCGCCTCTCATTAGATGTCTAAGGAACCTGAGTTCTATTTTTGCCAGTCTCATGACAGTCAGTTAATTGACTTCACCAGTCTCAGTTTACTTTTCTGTAAAATAAAAGTAATTTAGTGAAAAAAATAAATGAGAAGGCATATGTACAAGTGCTAGGTATTATGTTCACAGAATCTGGGGTAAATTAGAGCAAGAATCTTATATGATAACACCTAACAGAGTTTTGATTTGCTCTTTACCAAAATGTTTGTCACTTACCAGACTGTGTGACTTCTACTGCCTCTCAGAGAAAACACCTGTTTTCCTGGTTTCAGATAAGAATAAATGGAATCCCCAGTCAACATGTTGATTAAAGGCTAGGTCGGTCCCCTCTAAAATGGGAATATCTGAGCATGGCCTAAAAAGGAGGCTGGACCATAGTGGGCTTTTATTGATTGTGAGATTTTGTGATGATGATATTGCTGACAGCAATGGAATACATTCAGAGGGCTGGGTGGCTTTGTGTATTTGTGAACACCAAATAACAAGAGTGCAAGAAAATTTGAGATGCATTTGGGGGAGGGAAAAATGATTTGTGTTAGAATCCAATTTTGCCATTTACTTGACAAGGCAAGTAAGCTTGGGACAAGTTATTTAACCTCCTTGGTAAGCCTCAGCTTCGTTATCTATAAAATGTGGATAAACTGCCTTTTTATGGATTATGGTATGATTTAAAAGAGACCACATAAGATATTGAACACAGTGACTGACATGTAGTAGGTGCTCAATAAATATTAGTTTCTCCCTTTCCATTCCTTCTTACAAGAAAATCAATTTTGCCCTTTATTTCTACTTACTGTGCACCATTTGCCTTACAGAACAAACTAAAATAAAAAGAAGCTTTATTGATGTGTTTGCAAATGGGTTGTTGGGACTGTGCAATCTGTTAGATGTGAAGTTCATAAATTCCATTGTGATATGGGCCTCATGTAATGCTAAGAACAGGTCTATAATTTGTTTTATTTAAAACATTAAATTATGATGATTCACTTAATAACTCCAAACTACTAAGCTAAACTATATTTGTGTTCAGCAAACAGTCATAAAAATCCCTGTTAGACATTTAATTACTGAACAAATTGTTTTATAAAGCACTGTGAAATAAACATGTTGATTAGCAAAAAAGAGACATGATTGCAAAAATACTAATCTTTTTAAATATATAAATGTTGCTACCAGCATTATTCTATCATATATAATTCTTTATTTCTTATGTGCTTATCATTCTTTTGTAACCCTGTCCATTTTTATTTTTATTTTTTTAAGATTTATTTATGCATACAAGAACTGGGGTACAGACCAGAGGTATAGGAGTTGAGAGGATTCACCAGCGACAGATTGGGGAACAGAACAGGCAGATTGACTGAAATACACTGCTGAGGGGAGCATTGGGCGAGTCAAGAGAGGGCTGCTGCACCATGTGCGTAGCTCCCTGGCTGGGACTGAACTCATGCTGCAGAGGCTGCAGATAGCTTCATAGGTTGCATCTTAACCTCTTGCACCACCAGGGAGCCACACCCTGTCCATTTTTTAAAGGCAAAGTTTCACATGCAGATACTATCCACATATATAAATTAAAGTGAGGTTTATTATGTATTTATGAAAAAATATTTGTTTTTTGTAATGGATACATTAACATATATGAATGTGAATTTAAAGGATCAAATTTGCAACAACAGACAATAATCAAAAGAGGGATTGGCAGAGTAAGGAGGTGATGATAGTTACTAAGTTTCAGGGCAGGTATGGAATAGTTGAAGCAATTATTGGGGTATTTTCAGTCAAATCAATTCTGAAGTCATCATTCAAAGTCTTTAGTGTTTAAGGCAGAGAGACTCTCTTTCCAAGAGTATTAATGTGATTTTCATCAATGCTTTGTTAAACGTGATGCTAATTTCAAACTCAAATCAGGAGTACTGTACAATGATTTGAAATTGAACAAAGCAGAATTTACAGCAGTAAATCCCTCTTTAAACTTCTTTTACCCAGTAATCTTTGAAATTATAGCATAATTTTGACAAGATCATTTAGAATTATAATTGATAACTATACAAAATATTAAACACATGCATGAGTGTTTATACACACATGCGAACACACGCATACAAAAATGAGCAAATTTCACCAAATGAATCACATCAATCATAGCTTCACAAATTTTGTTAATAGCTAAAGATACAGAGAAAGGGAGGGATGTAGGAAGGGAAGGAGACAAGGGGAAAGGTGGGCCATTTTCTCATTTATATATTCATTCAACAAATCTTTCTTCAGATATTGTTACTCAGGTACTGCAACTTCAGGTATGGATTAGAATCCCACCCTGTGAAAATTATACTTTTGATAGGAGAGAAAGTAATGTGAATGCTTTTAGTAAATTATAATAAAAAATAGGACATTAGCAGACTACTGGAACTTGCTGGAAATGAAAAGAGAAATAGGCTTCCAAAATTAGATGACAACATTTAATGTGTTTAGGGTTTACTACTTTAAAGCTCTGCTCTGGGCTGTATTGTAACAGGGTTGAGTCTAATACAGTCCTTGTTGCTCAGGAACTTATATATGCATCATACTGAGAAATCTGTTAACTGATGCCAAGGAGTGCAACAAATCAAGGAAAAATGTGAAAAAAAAAAAGTATCACTGTGACTGGAAAATGAACACAACAATGATGGCAAATATAAATGAATAGCAAACCCATTCATAGGTTATCAAAGTTAACATAACTCAATGGGAATTGAAGGCATTCTGGCCTATAAAAAGCATCCACTTTAAAGTTGATAGTACCATTTCATTCAAGTCACCTGGCCGTATTCCAAATTGAGTAACTCCCTGTTTGTACTCCCTATTAGTGTGCAAAGTATTGTCCACTAATGGAACATCAAATTCTGCTAATCCTATTACACGAGATTCAGACCCTAAAAAAGTGAAGTGAATGTAAAAGAATATATGGCGTCTATACCATAAGCGACAGCGACAATTTTGAAATGAATACCATCATAACATAGAATCTTAGATTTTATCTCATAAGATAATGCTTACATGGGATTCAAACATTCTAGATAAAGGACTGGAAACTGAATCTTGCTGTGAGAGCTAATGATCAGTCGAGATGGGTATGATGATCCTGAGCAGAGTCTTCGAGGAACCGACTTGTGGGCTGCTAATAAGCAGAATGTTTCCACTTTCATTGATTGCATGTCCTTCCTCTACTCTACAGGAGATACCATAAGATATGCATAGATTATGATAATTAGTAAAATGTGGCTATTTCTAAATAGAAGAATACTTTTTTCTTTAATTTAGAGTTAGTTTATAGGATTTTTCACACATTACCAAACTCATCTGTACTTGGTCTAAGTTTTATTTATTTATTTATTTAAGATTTATTTATTTATACAAGCACTGGGTACAGTCAGAAGCACGGGAGGGTGAGAGGATTCACCAGAGCCAGAGCGGGGAGCAGAACAGGCAGACCGATGAAGTACACTGCTGAGGGGAGCAGTGCGCATGGCAGGAGAGGTCTGCACGCCATGTGGTACCCTCACAGGCAACCAGGGATCGAACCGGCGCTGCAGAGGCTGTGGGCAGCTTCACAGGCCAGCGCTCAACCGCTGCGCCAACAGGGGAGGCCCAGTCTAAGTTTTAAATGGCTCTACCAACCTTTTCAATGTTATGTTCTTATAAGAGGTGCAATTGTCTGAAGATTTTTACTGGTGAATTGTCTCAAATACCACGCAGTTATGAAAAGCTAATGTCTTTTCACTCCCAGAATCAAGTATTGCAGCTTTAATAATGTAAATATAAATGAACAAAAATATAATTTAAAATATTTAAATCTCAACAATGAAAATATTGCAGTGTACAGCCCCTTGATGCTTTTGTGAACAGGGGAAAAGGTGTGATTGCCACTTTACTTTCTGAGGTCTTAATTGAAAAACATATTTAGCATATTTTTTAATCTATATTCTATTCATTTTCAAAGAACACATGACTCTTAAATTAGAGAGAATTGCATCAAGTAGAAAAAAATACTGAATTGGATAATCTAGTTTTTGAATAAATCTCAATTTACCATTCTGTCTGTCTGCTTGTGATGAGAAGAATAATGCCCCCTCCAAAGATATTCACGTCTTTGGACCAGAAATAAAGGGAAATATATGTTTGCATGACTGAAGTTCTTTGAAGATGCAATTAAGTAAAGGAATTTAACTCAGAGAGATAATTCTTTATCATATGGGTGGGTTCCATGTAATCACAAAAGTGTTTACAAGTGGAAGGGGGTGGGTGGTAGAGGAAGAGAATCAGAAATAAGGACCAAAACAAAATTTGTAAGAAGTGATATGAGAAAGACTCAGTTTACCATTGCTGACTTTGAAGATAGAGTGGTTCCATAAAAGCTATGTGGGCAGTCTGTAGAATCTGGAAAATGTTAAAAAAAAAAAATTGATATTCCCCTTGAGATTCTAGAAAGGAAATTCAGCCTTACTGGCAGATACCTTGATCTTAGCTGAGTGAGATCTATGCCAGACTTCTGATCTGCTAAAATGTAAAAAATACATATGTGATGTTTTAAGCTACTGGTTTGTGATAATCTTTACAGCAGCAATAGGAAAATAACACAGTTTTTAATGCTTGGAAATGTTATATCACTGTTTGACATACCTAAAAATGTGAAATGACTTTTAATTGGACAAAGCTGAGGCTTGGAAAATGTTGAGCAACCTCTCTAAAAAAGAATAGATTATTTTCAACAGAGTTAGACATATGGATGTTAACAACTCTGCTAGTGAATGTTCAGAGGGAAGTGATGAGCATGATAGAGAAACCATATATTACTTTAGAGAATACCTAAATTATCACAAGTAGTCTGTTAGGGGGAATATGGATGTTACAGTCACTGATTTTGAAAGAACAGAAGAAATGAAGAACACGTTATTGGAACCTGGAGGACAGGAGATCCCTGTTCTATAATGGCAGAGTCTTAGCAGAATCGTTTTATACAGTTACATGGGGAAAAGAATGTGTAAGTAATTAACTTGGATATTTAAATGAGATTTCCAAATGAAGTGTCAAATGTGTGGTTTGGTTTCCTTCTTGCTGCTTATAGTAAAATGTGAGGAGAGACTTAAATAGAGCAAAGAACTATTAAACAAACAGAAGAAAACAAACAAAAGTATCACTTAATGGTTTTATGAATCTTTAGAGTTTCCTCAAATGGCAAAAGTTCTTTGAAGATACAAAGTATGTGGTACAACGATCCCCCTGGCCTTTCCAAGAGACTCCAATAATAGAAATGGGAATATTTAGGAACATTCAGTGCAGTGGTCTCTTTTTTACTAGATTGGAGTTCCATATTGTGTATGAGAACCTATAGCTTGGGAATTTCGTACTGAGCAAATAATTGCTATTTTTGATTAGAAAAGATGGAGCACAAAATGAAAGAAAGTTTTTGGATAACCAAAATGCTATAGGTAAGGACCAGACAGACAAAACTACTTAGCTGCAAACATGCTAACTTTAGAAAAAGAAAGGATGACTCCAAGTGTGGAGACAAGAAGTTTGAGCTATGAGATACAGGAGATTATGCTTAAGCCTTAAAAGCAAATCAGACCCATGTTGTATAAGAAAAGCTGTACTTGAAATCATTTTGCTTTTCTCATCTATACCCCCCAATATAATGTATTTTCAGATTATTAAAATTTACTGTAAAAATAATGTGAATTCCATGGTCATATTCCATTGTGTGTGGGTGTATGTATATGTGTGTGTACATGTGTGTGTTTTATTTTACTTAATTATTTTGTTTTGGTTGAACATCAAGTTTATAATCTTGTATAACTAAAATAAAAATGTACTTGAATATTTTGAATATAGAAAATTGTCTTTTCTGATTTTGCCTTTGGTATTAAATAATAGTGTTGAAATAATGAACCAGCAACTAAACACTAAAAAAAATAAAAAAAGCAAATAGAGATTGCCTGGATGGATTTTGAAGTTGCTTTGGATCAGTGACATTTTTCCCTACCATTTTCAACCTTTCAAACCAGAATATCTGAATCGCTGCCTTATGTCTGTATGACCATTATAGTTTGGGAATAAATGACAAGTTTTAACTTTCATAGATTTACATATAGAGAAAAATTTTACATGAGATGGATGATACCTGAATCTCATGCATTCCTACTTTAGATAATTTTGAGCTGATGGGATTTAGACATTTTGGACCCTCATTTGATACTTTGTAATGTGTTGAATATTTGTAGCAGGATGAGTTTATTTTTCAGTTGGACTAAATATGAACCTTTGGGGAGCCAAAAAGTAGCATGTGATAGGCAGAATAATGTCATCTTCCCTAGGGTGTGCACATCTAGTGCCTGGAATCCATAAATATTTTATGCTATTTTGCACAGGGAAAATGAAGTTGAAGTTGTAATTACAACTACTAATTAGCTAATCTTAAAAGAGAGAAATTTCCTTGATTATTGGGGTAGGCCAACATAATCATATGTGTACTTAGCAGTGGAGGAATTAGAGTTAGAGGGAAATGTATCTATAGAGTTTTTTAGAGGTTAAGGTGGGGAGCACCCCAGAACCTCCAAACATGTCTGCTCTAAATAGGTTCTTTTATCTGCCACATCGAGACAAAACATGCTCTAGTGAATAAGAACATCAATGGAAAGGAACTTCTTTACAATTAATGTGTGATAGAGAAAAGAAAGAATATAGTTTAGAAGTTTCCCCGTGAAACACCAGAGTTACCCATGTCCTCATGGGTAAGTGCCCAGCCAAACAGGGTTGGACCAACCATAGGCCGATGAGGCGCAAAAGCCTGTCACAAGTCTAAGGCACCTTCTGGTTTGTCCCATAGAAAAAGAGCACAAAGGGTCCAGGTACATGTAGAAGGTGAAGAGCAAAATCAAAACCCACGTCAAGATAAAGGCTGCCATTGTCAGCCTCCCAACAGGTCTCTCACCCATGTCTATGTCTCTTTCAAATGTTTCCCTTCTTTGTCCTCCAAATCCCTTGTACAAACCCAAGGCTGAGAAGCAAGTGTGACTTCTTCATTAAATGTCTCTCTGCTCCATGTGCCTCTACCTCCCCATCTCTCAGCTTCTTCTCAGTCCTTCTCTACATCTATTTTAGCTTCTCCTCCGTGCTCAGCTCCAACTTCTTTAAAGTGGGACAGGGAGCCTGGAACCTCCCCTTTTCTTGGGTTTTACCCTGCTACAAGGTCAGCGTACTTCTAAATGAGAAAATATTCACTTACTATAACTGGCTCTGAAGGTGGCCCATGGTGGCCATGAAAAAAGGAAAGTAGGAAACAACTGAATTGGAAACATATTGTCCTCTAGAGCCTAAATAAAGGAATGCAATCTGTTCTTAATCCAGTAATATCCCTGTCAGATTTCTGATCTACAGAACTATAGGATTACTTATTTGTATTTTAAACCACCAATTTCATGGTAATTTGGTATAGCAGGGATAGGAAACTAGCAATGTTGTTATGTAATGACTCACTTAAAGGCATTGATGAATGATGCAAGTCAATGTATAGTGAGTCCCTAGCATAGTTATGGTCTTCAATAAACATTGTTTCAATGTTGCATTATTGTTGTTTCTACTGGTGCTATGATATATGTTCATTACCTCTGTTTGGTTGCCTTTTCCACTCTGTTTCTATACTAAGACACAGTCCAAAACTCATTATTGCTCCGTCACTGGTTGAAGCTTCTCTCTACATATATGGAGATGGATCTACATGTATTCAGATTGCAGTAAGTGAAAAATAAGGCAGTGCTGCCCTTATGTCAAATGTTTTTGTTAATATTTTTTATTAAATACTTCTTTAAGTTTCACCAATCAACTCAAATAATTTCTTGTGCTGAAAACAAAAAGGTGCAAACAACTAGTCTTTTTTAAAAAGATTTATTTATTTATTTATGTATTTGTTTGTTTGTTTATTTGTTTATACAAGCACTGGGTACAGTCAGAAGCGTGGGGGGGTGAGAGAATTCACCAGAGCCAGAGTGGGGAACAGAACAGACAGACTGACAAAATATACTGCTGAGGGGAGCAGCAGGTGGCAGGAGAGGTCTGTGCACCATGTGGTGAGCTTGCCGGCGGCCAGGGATGGAACCTGTGCTGCAGAGGCTGCAGACAGCTCCCCAGCCCAGTGCTCAACAGCTGCGCCACCAGGGGAGGTCCCCAAACAACTAGTCTTGGTGTATGTGCATGCTTGTAGCACTTGTATTGTTTGGATATGTTAAGGAAGTAAGAAAAATGTAACTTTGAATGTTGAGTCTTGCCTATAGAGGTCAGATGTTGCACTGAATACTTCTAAGATGCCATATGAATCAAGGAAGGAGAGAAAGAAATGCATATGTTGTTCCTGATTCTCAGAGTTGGGGTGTTACACAAATCCTTTTTCCCGGCAATGCTGAATATTTAAATTAGAGAGTCAAAACACAGATTCACTGTTATGCCTTCCAATTAAACAGCTAATGAGCTAGAATAATGACCCTTTCTCCAAACTGGTTGTAAGAATAATTAGATTTAAAAATACTTCACACATGAATGAAATCACAGTGTTGCCAGTCAGAGAAAGTGAAGACAGAGCACTGTACTTAGTTTTGCTCTTTCTGATAAAAGCCATGTTGGTGTATGGGTGACAAACAGGAGAATCACTATATTAATCATTTTGAATATCACTGACATCTTGAAAAACATGACACAGATAGCTGGACCAGTGGTAGGACTATATGAAATGTGAAACATAGCACTAAATATTGAAAGTGGTCCATGCTAGAATAAAATTTAATGAATTGTTCAAATTTCAGATTCTAATAATTTGGATATACTGAGACTTTGTAGGAAAACCTGTTAATTGAAAACCTTCTTGCTAAAAACCTTTCACAAATATACTAGAGGTTCAGTATCTTGAAGTGCTTTAAGAAACATCATTTTAGATCTGAATCACACACTACTAGTAGTAAGAAATTTATAAGAAATAAGTATGGGGCCTCCCCGGTGGCGCAGTGGTTGAGCGCTGGGTTGCAAAGCTGCCCTCAGCCTCTGCAGCACCGGTTCGATCCCCAGCTGCTCCCCAGCCACCGGAGGAGGGTCCCACATGGCGCGCAGACCTCTCCTGCCGCCCGCTGCTCCCCTCAGCAGTGTACTTCGGTCCTTCTGCCTGCTCTGCTCCCTGCTCTGGCTCTGGTGAATTCTCTCACCCTCCCGCACTTCTGACTGTACCCACTGCTTGTATAAATTTAAAAAAAAAAAAAAAAGAAAGAAATAAGTATGTACATGTCTTGATTCTAGGAAACATCAACAATACAGAAAGAGGATACAAGACTACACTTTGTGTTCTATTCCAAAGTCCATATAATTTCCTATGATGACTCCTATGTGGTTATTAGCATTAACTGAAACCCTTAAAATTTTAGCAGTATTTTGCGAATTTCAGAGAGTAGTAATATTAATGTTTTTTCATGTTTCCAGGAATGCTTACTTCTTCAAATATTGATTTAATATTTATTAGCAATATTTTTAAAGCAATTCAAGGTAGGTAGAATATATTTTTAAAAAGATTTATTTATTTATGCATACAAGAACTGGGGTATAGGCCATAGGTGTAGGAGTTGAGAAGATTCATCAGAGACAGAGTGGGGAACAGAACAGAGGCAGATTGACTGAAACACACTGCTGAGGGGAGCAGCAGGGGAGTCAGGAGAGGTCTGCAGCACCATGTAGGTAGCTTCCTTACCTGGAATTGATCTCATGCTGCAGTGGCTGCGGATAGCTTCATAGGTTGTGTCTTAACCCCTTGCACCACAGTGAGGCCCAGAATACATTTTTATTGTTTGCTTTAGTTTAGCTAGTTACAATTATCTGTGACATTGGGAAAGATCTATTATTATTTAGAAGTCTCTGTTACAGTCATGTTAAGGACAGGTAAGGGAAGACATTTCTGTTTAATAGAGCTTCTAGTTAATTTTCACAGGAAAAGCAATGTCAAGTATTAACACCAATTGTACACACTTTTTTAGTGCCATTTGTTAATACACTCAGTGTTGACAATTAAACTTTCTAAGAGCATTTTTATATGCCTCTTTTAATCTTTTTTTTAATTGTCCCTGTCTTAAAACTTTACCAGTTTTCACACTGCGTGTGTGTGTCTAAAATCTGTCTAAAATACAATTATGGTAAAGAGTGCAGTTCATTTGCAAGTTCATCACAGTATTTTTAAATAAATTCTATACAGAGGAGGGTCCCACATGGCGGGACAGATAAATGGACAGAGCCAAGTTATATTTAAATTCATGAACTGTTATTATCTAGGCAATGAGGACAATAAAAGCACATGACACATAAATACATAGAAACATTTGATAATTGGGATTTCTGAGAGAATATATTTGGTATTATTTTTTCAAACCCAAAATATTTTTAGGTGAAACTTCCATGTGTTATATAGAAATTTTTATTTTAGTGAACAATCTACTTCAGTTCCACCAAAGGATCAACAAAACAATTTGAAATGAAAACATTGAGCTATTTTTATTTTGTTTAAGAACCAAAGTCTTATATCAAGAGTATCTGGGCATAAGACATTTTAAATCATAATAGTTTTCCTTCTCCTGTAAACATTGCTGAAGCACTGAAATAATACTGATAAATAATGTGCTTTTCTCTTAAAGACCCTAATTGTTTGATTATTATAAAGTTTACTTTATTCAGTATATTGCTTCACAGTCAGTTGTCAAAATTTTGATGTAGTTGTAATTGTCATCACTTAGTTCACAGAGGCCCAAGTGCTATGTCATCCTTGATAAATCATATTACCATAAGTAACATTAATTATTTCTGCTCCGTCTAGTAGACATCAACATCAAAACTTTTTCTCAGCTTTCATCTTATGGTTGAAGAAAGCCCATTCATCATCTTTTTTAGAAATGAATGGGATTGGATCATGAAATATTTTTATGATTGGCAGGCTTCATGGTGAATGTGAATAGGCAGTGGTCAGCAAAGACCTTGCAGATTTATTTTCTTGGTCATGCTCCTGCCTCCAATAACTCACCACTTCTTCATGCTGCAACTTTTAGAGGTCAGAAAGGTGAGAGTCTGTGCTCAGCAGCAAGCATGATTTCTACATCTTCTTCTCTATAGGTTTTCTTTCTTTCTTTCTTTCTTTTTTTTTTTTTTTTGCCCAAGCCCACAAAGGGCATCTAGAGACACAAAAACAATCGTAACCACTTTACACTTATAGTTCTCTGGGGTTGTTGAAGTTTGCCCAAGGTCATAACCAGTGGAACTTATTAAAAGTTTACATGTGAAGAGAGCTTCTGCAATCCAAGGTATTTATCTGTGAGAATTGTCTTGGCAGATTCTTTTTCTTTTTTAAAAGATTTTTTACTTACACATACAAGAACTGGGGTACAGGTCAGAGGTGTGGGGGATGAGAGAATTTACCAGAGAGACTGGGGAGCAGAAAAGGCAGACTGACTGAAATATACTGCTGAGGGGAATAGCGGGCAAGTCAGGAGAGGTCTGCTACGCCATGGGGGCACTCCCTGGCTAGGGATTGAACTCATGCTGCAATGGCTTTGGGTAGCTTCATAGTTTGCATCTTAACCCTTTGCTCTGTCAGGGAGGCCCTTGGAAGATTCTTAACTAATGTATGCTAACTAACCCCTGAAAAGTGGAAGCAGCCTGCTCAACCAGAGATCTTCAAAGGCAGTCACTCTGCAAGAGGTACCCATCAAGGTAAAAGTTAATCAAAGTATGGAGTAATCACAGATCTCCCAATAAAAGTGTCACCACAAATTCATTAAGCCAAGTTCCTTTCCTTAACCTAGAAGAATGAAAATTTCGTGAGAGTTGTATCAGCCTAAATAAAATTTAGCACTATAGGTGATTCTGTTGTGAACTCTACTTACATGAAATGAATGTGACTCATTATCTCTGGCCTTCAGAGTTGAGTAAAGGTTGAGGAAGATAGATTGTCAGTGCTGAATTTTTGAATTGATTGAATTTGATGTTTATCTTAATAGTCGGTTAACTTGATTACATTAATGCAAAATATATCACAGAAGGAATTCAGAAATGTTTGGCATGAATTGAATGATATTTCCTAATGAATTTTACCAACTTTTCAGATATTTTAAATCTGTAGGCTTGTCCTTTCATCTTCTTTCCACAGTTGACTGAGCAATACCTTGTATTATATACTTTGGTGAATATCAAATGGGATATTATGCTTTATTCTAGGCATAATACTTTATTATATACACTAGAAAAAAAGTTTACTGCAGTTCTAATAAACTGTAAGAGCAGTAAGTAAAGGGCCTCCCTTGTGTATCGCCATTTCTATGGTTTGAATGAAAACCAAGTGAATTTTGATTTCCTCACTTGATGGTATTTCTTTATTCCGTAACTTAAATGAAAATATTAATTGCTGTCACCAGTTTTCCAGATATGTTGATACATATTTATCTACCCAAACACTCGTATATTGCTATGCTACTCTTTGAGAACTATTCCTCAATTCTTTTTTTTTTTGAAAATATTATTGAAAATAAAAGTGTTCCTTGGAAATTTGAACTTATCAGAAAAATTAATAGAGTTCTTCTGACCAAAATCTAATTTATGTAATATTTACATTGTGCTATTACTTTCCTTAAATAAATTCCTCCTTTCATTAATCTCAATCATTATCTATCTCAAATCCTACTCTTCCCCAAAATGCTCAATCTAGGTCAATTCCTTATTCATCTATAGCCTCTAATTGTACTTTCATTAGGTCCACACCCTTTCATTCTTCTATGTTTTATTTTTCTCAAAGTACTCAGTTTGAGTTCTTTGTTCAATAAATATTTATTGATGTTCAGTAAATATTTATTCACTGTTAACCCAATTACCTCATTTTACACTGACTTTACATGTTAGAAATTGTAGGACATGTAATCAAATAATTAATGACTGTCAGAGGGACAACAATTGTCTCAAAATATGTCTTCTTTTAAAATGTAGAGACATTTTCCTGAAATATACACATTTTCCAAAGACTACTACTCTTTGCAATATATTGTCTAGCCAAAGCTATCCTACCACCCGCAAGGAGCTAGAAGACAGTACTGTTACCATTTTTCCTTTGTTAAACATTGAAAAGTAAGCCAGAATAATCCAAAAATAAACCCAGCATATACTAGGTTTTAAACATCTTTGACATACTCATCCGCCTGTTATGGATTTTCTAACTTTCAAAGTAAGAGGGAGGATCAGCTGAGACAAACCCTCCCAAGCTGAGACATATAATACTCCTTGACAACAGATTCTCTGCATTCAAGCCTTTGAGGTCTTGCATTTAACCTTTTCAGAGGCAACACAACCCTGGTGGAGCCCCTCTGACACCCAGCAACTTACAAAAGCATGCAGGCTTAAAAACTCCCAAATCTTGCACTGTGAGCTAAGTCTTAAGATATGGAATGGGTTCTCCTATCACAAAGAGGCAGGAGATACTATTCATCTCAAAATGTGCAGCTCTGAGGCCTCCCTAGTGGTTCAGGGATTAAAGGCACAGCCCTGTCAAGCTATTGCCAGCCACTGCAGCTCGAGTTCGACCTGCCAGGGAGCTACGCACATGATGCAGCAGACCTCTCCTATCTGGCCCGCTGCTCCCCTCAGCAGTGTATTTTAATAAATCTGCCTGTTCTGCTCCCTATTCTTTCTGGTGAATCCTCTCACCCCTCCAAGGTGTACACCCCAGTTCTTGTATGCATAAATGAACAAATCTTTAAAAAAAAATGCAGGGACTCCCCTGGTGGTGCAGCAGTTGAGCGCTGGGCTGCTAAGCTGCCCGCAGTCTCTACAGAGCATTTTTGATCCCCGGCCACCTGCGAGGGTCCCACATGGCATGACAGACCTCACCTGCCAGGCCTGCTGCTCCCCTCAGCGGTGTATTTCGGTCCATCTGCCTGTTCTGTTCCCCACTCTGGCTCTGGTGAATTCTCTCACCCTCCCACGCTTCTGATTGTGCCCTGTGCTTGTATAAATAAATAAATAAATCTTAAAAAAAATTAAAAAAAAAAATATGTAGCCCAACCCATCATTTCTCATTCCTTAATCTCTATGTAGAAAATGTCTTTTTTTGGGAATTTGACTTTAGATACTGAATAGCAAATGTTAGAAGGACTCCAAATACAACCTGAAAATGTACTCTGGATTAAGCTCCCAAGGTTTCCATCTTGTGTTTAAATTACCTTTTACTTCAACTTCTCTAAGAAAAGGTAAAATGTTTTCAAAAGCATGATGTAGAAAAGTGAATACCTTTTTGTAAATGTGGCAAAGCATTTGGCACTCCGTAAATAGGATTTCATTCAATGGTATACTTAACACATAAAAAAAAAAAATTTTTGATGATAAAGGTAAAAGGTAAATTTATCTCAGTATTTTTAAGGGCCTTATGTCCTGCCTTATAAAGGAAATGCTTCTTCTAAAATGTTGTCCATGAATTATGGTGAGAATTGATCTCTAACACCTATAACCAATTTCTCTGACTCAGAAAAAAAACAAGGCAGCTTCATAGAAAAGGGCGGGTGGAAGGAAAGAGACATTTCTTGGCAAGGAAAGAAAAATGTATTTCCAATATATATTTAATTTGATAATGGTTTCTCTTTATCTCTAATAGCTATGTAATCAACTTATGACTAACAACTTTTAAAAAAAAATGTTGTCTACTATCTCAAAAATAAACAACTAAAATGTTTGCTTTGCACGATTAGATAAGGGTTGTAACTCTGGAGAGTGTCTTTGTATTGTCTTTACTAAGTGCTTCCTTAGACATTAACTCTTTATTATATAACATTATCACTTCAGCATAAACTTCTGGTTGTTGTACAGTGAGAAGGTATGGATAAAATAAGCCATATGTGCTTTGAACTTACTTAAACCTTATTTGGTTCCTATTATTATCATCATCATCATTAACAACTTAATTTAAATACTATAAAATTCACCTATTTTTGGAGTATAGTTTAATGAATTTTAATATTTTAAAATACTGCATCTATCACCAAAATTCAATTTTAGAACATTTCTATCATCCCAAAATGCAAACTTATGGCTGTTTACAGTTATTCCCCACTCCCAGCTCAATCCTAGGTAACCACTAATACTCATTATGAGTCCAGGTGTCAATGTCTCAGTTAATCTTAGTCTCTTTTGAAGGCATGTGCATTGTCATTCAGATAAGTGAGCATTCTTCCCAAGAACAAAAACAGCTGATACATCTATATTTCACATATAGGTCATACTTGTGACAACCCCTATAAACTATTTCCTGCTATTTCCCCTACTTTACAAATTAAGAAACTGTTGTGAACAAAGGTGAGATAGCTTTCCCAAAGTTAATTATTTAGAAAATATTGAGGGGGTAAGATATCAAGATAGTTTCTGCAGTCCAGATCATCAAATTACATGTTAAAACTGATCAGTGTAAGAAGATATGGCAAAGAGAGAGATTTAAAATTTATAGAGTTTACCTTCTAATAATTATTTTTCTAATTAAGAAATAAGAGTAAGAACTACTTTAAGATCAAATACCAGTAGCATATATTATTCACAAAACTTACTTTCATCTATGAGGGAGGACAACTGGTCAAATGGGGTTGACCAGGGAAAAGCTAGTTCCAAATATTTTAAACATCTTAACAAGTTAATGGACACATCATTTCTGTACTTACAGAGAAATATTAGTGCATTTTAAAAGCAAAATTACATTTTATCTGCATTTTTTGCTTTTAAGCACCTTGAGTAGTGTTATTGGTTGAATGGGCAAACCACATACATCAAATAACAGCTTTGAATATAAAGTGTCTAACCACATGCTATGTCCTGAATCAAGGGTTCATGTGGAAGTAACCATTAGACTCACTCTACAAAGTTGAATTGACACAAAGATGTTCTAAGCAGGCCTTTAATTCTGTAGTCATGAATACGTAAACCTTTTCAGAAAAGGAGTTCCTGATCTTAAAAGATCAAGAACACAAAAATCCAGGCAACGGATTTTGAATGAGAGACACAAATTTAATCCACTTCAAAATTTCTTGGGCCGCTTCCTAATTCCAACTGTTTATGAGACAATGTTTTACAACCTGCAAAGTATTATACTCCTATGAAGTATTATTTTTTTAAAAAATGGTTATGTGCTGGGACAAAGCATACTTTATCTTTTTAAATTGAACTAATATTGGGATACCATCACCAGGTGTTACCACCATATTTCAAACACCAGCTCACCCATATTCCATACCATCGTGCATCCTTCCCTCTTTGTTCTTAATCCTCTCCCACTCCCTACTCTTGGTGCTTCAGTCCTGTAGTCAGCCATCAATGTCAGTTTTTAAGCTTGTCTTTATTAGTTAAGTTACTTTATATTCCACATATTAATGACACCATCTGCTATTTAGATAGATTATTTAAACATAGGACTCCAGTCTCAGACTTCCCCAATGTCACAGCGGGTTGAACACTGCACTGTGAAGCTGTCCGCAAACTTTGCAGCACAGGTTCGATTCCCAGCCATCCAGGGAGATACCCACATGGTATGGCAGACCTCTCCTACCTTTCCTGCTGCTCACCTCAGCAGTGTCTTTGGTCCATCTGCCTGTTCTTCTCCCCACTCTCGCTGTTGAATTATCTCACCCTCCCATGCCTCTGACCTGCACCCCAGTTCTTGTATAAATAAATAAAATGTTTTAAAAAAGACTCTAGTCTACTATTATTTACAATCCATCAACAATTTTGAAATTAGTACTGATTCCCATTGTCCCCATTAGCATTCACTATCACTCAACTTCAATTGCAATGTGAGCATTTTGAAATATGACAGCCCTTTCTCCCCTTCAGTCTGCCTTTTCTTGCACATAAGAGAATTTGCACTTCCATTGCCATAGAACTTGGATTTTTCAGGTCACTGAAACACACTCCGCTGATTTCATGGCCCTGATCTCTGATTGCTTGGGCACAGGCACTGCCTTCTTAGACAAGTGAAACAAGAAATGGTTATTCCCATTCAGGCTTTCTAAATCAGGCCTAGAAATAAGGATTGGGGTAATTAAGGTGTAATGTTCACAGTAGAAAAGTATATGAGGCAATAAATAGTGGTTGAGGTTGGTTAAACGCCAAAATGAAGTGGCGATGTTTGATAACCGCTAAAGCTATTTATGGTAAATATATTCCTAAACCATGAACATTAGTCCCATTAGATGACAGAATTTAAAAAGCAATAAGAAACCATAAAAAGTAAAACATGCAATTTTCTTTCCTTGTGAGGTGTATGAAAATGCTGAGTTGCCTGTTTTTCCCATTGAGAATGCATTTAGCACACAACATAGAGGAAAAGGTAACATAATATGAACACAAAAATTTATTGACGATAAAAGTGTATTAAACATAAATAGATTGCTGGGACTGAAATGATCAAAACTGGGGAAGAAAGTTATGTTGAGAAGATTGAAAGAAAAGGGCTCTAATTTACCATCATGTTAATTTTTTTTAAGATTTTATTTACTTATACAATAACCGTGGTACAGGCCAGATGTGCGGGAGGGTGAGAGAATTCACCAGAGACAGAGCGGGGAACAGAACAGGCAGACTGACAAAATACACTCCTGAGGGGAGCAGCAGGCGAGACAGGAGAGGTCTGCTGCGCCATGTGGGACCCTCGCAGGCCAGCCAGGATCGAACCGACACTGCAGAGGCTGTGGACAGCTTCACAACATGGCACTCAACCACCTGTGCCACCAGGGGAGGCCCATCATGTTAATTTTTTTAATTAAACAACATCTAATTTAAATAATCCCATGCACTTTGCCTACTGAAAGGGTGAGAACGTCTAAGCAAAGTCAAGAACACAGAAAATAGTAATTCCTCAAATTTCATCAATGCTTTCTGATATAGAGAAGGCCTTTAGGCAGCATTTTTCTGTTAGTTTTACCTATATTTGTGTTTGATTTATGCTGAACTACTTCCCTTCACAGAATTAAGTTAAAACACCTTTGTATTGCATTTGACCACTTCACCTTTCCGAATAGGCTTATATCTGTTTATATTCTATTACTCATTATTTTTCCAAATTTTCATGATAAAAAAGTTCCACCTATTAAGCTGATAGGTTTGTTATATGACTCACTATAAAATTAGAGGCATCCATGAGGTATGGGGGAGAGGGAAAGAGAGAAGAAGGTATGAGAGAACAGGGAGGAGAGAGCACACGGACTATGGCTAAGGATTTCAGCCGCCTTGGTGGTGACAGTTGCAATGGCCACATGTAAAAAGAGAAATCCACATTGTCAAACATTAACAAAGGTGTAAAACAAAGGTACTTCATTAATATATGTAAATAAACAATAAAACATTTATGCTAAATTTAAAAAGAAATCAGAGCAGATTTATTTCGTTCCAGTGTCTTTAGTCCTAGAGAAGTTTGTTTGCCTTTCAAACCTCTGCCCTCCTCTTTCATGCAATCCTGTTGTGTGAAATGGAGGAGAGTTGGTTTTTTATAACATTTGCAAACAAAAAGTTCAAATGGCATTTTGGTGTTGTGAGAGCACAAAAGCAGATGTTCTTTTCTTGTGAATAGGTCTACAAAATAAGAATTATTTTACCATAGGAGTCATTCATAGAAAAATGTCTAGGAAAATCTTGCAAAAGTTAGAAGTCATTGTTTCTCAGCAAAATATGGGTGGGTAACAAAATGTGAAGTGAGCACATTCAGTGTTTCATGGACATTGGATATAATGATGTGAGTAAGGTGCCTTTAGGGCCCAGAGTTGGATGATGTTAGCCATTGTTTGTAGGCCACAGTACACTGGTACAAACACGGGAAGTTCTTGAATACTCTGAGATGTGGAACAATATAATATAATAAAGTGATATAGCTGAAGGGAGAATATATTTCATAGAGTTGTATGAAAGTTGTGTGATATTTTATAGAGCTCAAATGTCTATATGGACTAATTAGACAGACTTCTTTAACTCCAGGACCTCCAAAGCACTATCTAGTTCTTTTATATCTTTCTTAATATTTTTCTTTTCTCCACAATGGGGGAAAGGTTTCTAACCTTCTATCCAAAGTTTCCCCTTGCCAGCCTGCCTTCCTTTATATCAGCACACTCTGTGTTTATTTCATATTACTTATGACTACTTGTAAACATATCTGTTTATCACCCCTTCTATGTTTACGTCTAGATTATGAGCTCCATAATGGAAAGAAACTCTTCTGTCTTCTTCACTATTATATCCCTAGCACTTAGAATGGTTACTGATGCACACCAGTGGCATAATGTATATTTGCTGAGGGAAAAATGGAATGAATGATGTAGTCTCCCACACAATGAGCTTTTTCTCTTTGGCTCACTAACTCTTGAGACAAAATTTGAGTAACTTATAAAAATCACTGATGTAAAACATGCTATTTCTTAAACGAGATTATGTAAGATATTCCAAATTTTAAGGAGAGTTGAGCTTTAAAAATTCATACAATTTTTTTGCATAAGTGATTTCAGAAGAAAAAAAACTGGCCACAAAATCTCAAATTTTAATTAGACTGAAGAGATGTTTGACAGGCTCTGCATACTAATTCAGTTCAGTTGAATTTAACATACTTTTTTTTTACAAATATTTAATAAAATTCAGACTATAGTACCTAGTAAGATGAAGAAAGACAACATCCATTTGTTATAAGAGCATCCAGTCAGCTGGGGGTATTTGACAGTTACATATAAACCAATATAATATTAAACAGAATTTGGCTATGTTGTCAAAAATGTATAAAATATGGTTGTGAATATAAGGAAATGTCTCCAAGATGGTCTTTATGGTGTAAGAAAGATATTGGCAGAAGGAAGACCTTAGAACATGTTAAAATGGAAGTTGGAAGTGGCAGGTTATAGATTTTAGAGGATATTGCCTAGAATATATGTCATATTTAGGGAAATATTGAGAAATAAGTTGAGAAGGGGGATGGGAGAGTGTGGGGAAAGTCCTTAAATTCTCAATACTTTGGGATTCCTCTGCCAATTTAAATCTAATACACTGCTATTCTGTACTGCACCTACAATTTTATTTTTCACTTAGAGTGTATTTCCTTTTGAGAGGAGGACCAATTAATTTAAACATATGTATTAAATTGATTTTAAATTGGCATCCACCCGTTTGACATTTCCTTCTGAAAATTATTTTTCATCTTATAATGATCTGAATTTTTGTATCTCCTAATGTATTAAAAAACATATGAGCCATTTTATATATAAACAATTTTAATGAAATAGTACTGAGAATATCTCAAGATCCAACCAATGTTTCTTCCATGGAATTTTGGAATTCTTCAATTTTTAATCTCAAATTGATTTCCTTGGGTTGGTTTTCCCTATCATACTTACCTTCCTACATAGCTTGCAATTATTATTTTTTTTTAAAGATTTATTTATTTATTTATTTATTTATTTATTTATTTATTTATTTATTTATTTATTTATTTATACAAGCACTGGGTACAGTCAGAAGCATGGGAGGGTGAGAGAATTCACCAGAGCCAGAGAGGGCAACAGAACAGGCAGATGGACCAAATACAGTGCTGAGGGGAGCAGCGGGCAGCAGGAGAGGTCTGCACGCCATGTGGGACCCTCGCCAGTGGTTGGAGATTGAACCAGTGCTGCGGAGCCTGAGGGCAGCTTCGCAGCCCAGCGCTCAACTGCTACACCATCAGGGGAGGCCCAACATAGTTTGCAATTATATATGCCCTTGTTTAGGACACATTGCAGCTTTTATAACTGTATATATACAAATCCTGACATATCCACTAAATGATAGGTATCCTGAGTGTGGGTCCCCTTGATATATGTAATGTATCAACAACTATTGCAGGCTATGTTATTAAAGACACGTCAGAAATATGTGTCTGCAGTTAATAAAAATCCAATGATTTTTTCATAATTTAGTGATATTACTTATCAGAATTATGAGTATTTTCTATGTGAATACTGACATGCTTTCATGTATCAAGGATCTTTGCATGTTAATATGTATTTGTAACTCAATGTACTTTTGTTGTAAATTATAGATTGTTGTTGATCCGATTTGACTAGGTGAAATAAATGTTTGCAAATCTTTGGTTTGCATCAATATTATATATATTCATTTAAACATATTATATATATTTATAGATAAACAAAATCTTTGTTTATCAAAATAAACATAGTAAGATATATCTACTTTTAATATTGTATTCTAGGGTGGTATCTTACAGCAATGATCCTTTGAAATAACCTTTGCTATCCATTTTATATCTCATGACTATCTGAAGAAATACTTATGTGCTTCTAGAATGCTGAGTGAAACAGAATGAAGAATTTTTTTTTTTAAGATTTATTTTTGTGCAAGAACCGGGGTACAGGCCAGATGCATGGAAGGGTGAGAGGATTCACCAGAGACATAGCTGGGAACAGAACAGGCAGACTGATGAAATGTTCTGCTGAGGGGAGCAGTGGGGAGACAGGAGAGGTCTGCTGTGCCATGTGGGTTTCTCCCTGGCTGGGCGGGGATCAAACTTGTGCTGCAGAAGCTGCAGACAGCTTCACAGTGCGGTGCTCAATTGCCTGTGCCACCAGAGAAGCCCTGAAGAAATTTTTAAAGGAAATTTGTTAATTGCTACAGTAAGGGTGCATTTAACAAGTTTCTGTATTTCACAGTCCAGTTTAGCTCAGCAAATATCATAGACCTGTTTGTAAGTAATGCTGCATATCAGTTTCTGATTTCTTGCTCTCAGACATTGCAACCAACATAACACAATTTTCACTCTTTCTCATTGAAAGAAACAAGAGATTCTATTTATTTTTGTTGGTCTTTATACTGTAGACTTGAGCACTTTTTCTTTTGCCTTATGACACATCTAAGCAACTACCTAAGCAGTTGGATTTAAGATTTGCTAAAGCTCTAAATTTGATTTCTTTAGTGTATTCATTAACTTCATGCAGACAAAGCAGATGGTCACTTGTATAATTGCTTATGTGTTTATAAAGAAAATCAATTAGCACTACCCCTGTGGAGTTCTTACCTTTTTCCTCCTTAAATTCTCATCAACAAATGTATTGGTAGAGTCAGCTTTTGGCACTTGCAAATTCCCCGTACTTGTGCTTAAGCTGGGAGATCTTCACACATGTTAAGGAAGCTTGAAAAGCATCAAGAAAAGCACAGAGGGGATGGTTAGAAAGAAGAAAAGGAAAAAAAAAAAAAAAAGACAGTGATAGATAAAAACAGTGAGGGATCAAGGCAGCATCCAGTGAGCTGATTTGGACATCTGCTATTAATCATAAGGAGGAACAATTTTTGGCAGTTCCTAAGCAGGTTTAAGGAAGGGATTATTGCCTGTGCTGCAATGTTACATTGGAAATGATAGAAAAATTAAGTACACAAAAATAAGAAAATCGGGCCTCCGCTGTGGCGCAGCCATTGAGCGCTGGGCTGCGAAGCTGCCGGCAGCCTCTGAGGCTCCATTTGGATCCCCAGCCACCCAGTGAGTGTCCCACATGGTGTGCAGACCTCTCCTGCTGCCGCTGCTCCCCTCAGCAGTGTACTTTGTCAGTCTGCCTGTTCTGTTCCCTGCCCTGGATCTGGTGAATCCTCTCACCCTCCCACGCTTCTGACTGTACCCAGTGCTTGTATAAATCAATCAATCAATCAATCAATCATTTAAAAACATATGAAACTCTGGGGGTAATTAAAGTACATGCATAGAATTCTACATGCATAGAGTTCTGCATGCAAGTTGGTCACTCCTCAGAATGGAGTCAAGGATAATTAGAGCGAGTTCTTTCTCCAGCTTTTTCTGATACTTCATCCTTGACCCAAAGCCATCTGCTTCTGCAGTGATCACAGTGCCAGATATTTTCAAATGTGCTCTGACTTTTCAGATTTGGAAAAATGTTTGCTAAAAGTTAGGTTTTCAAACTTATTTATTATTTCATTTAGACTTTGAATCAGGGGTAACTCTTGGGGGTTCCTTTACCCAAAGGTTTTCAAAAAACAAGTACCTAGAGAAATATTTATTTTTATTTCATATTATATTCTGAAAAGAATTAAGAGTGAAGGAAAGGGGTCCTCATGTAAAATAAAATTTGTGTTCATTGCACTGGCTAAACATTTAGTCATGTGAGAGAAACAAAGACACCATTATCGTAATTGGTGATTCACTTTACTGTAAGGACCTAAACAACACAGACATTATTGTCTCAGTTTTATTATTATTGAACTCTTTGTCATTTGCCAATATGTTTGTGCTATAGTCATGTTCTGAGCAAGCACTTCTGTTTTTATAATTTTAAAGTCCAGTGACTAAAATAGTGTTACCCAGTCCATGTAATCTGTATCCATGTGGTCTGCATTTGTAAACCTTGAAAATTAGTGATACTAGGCTGAGTGACATTCTGGTCTCCCCTCGACCTTAAGTTGAAATTGAGTTAAAGTCCAGATTTTTCATTTTGCCTTATCAATTGTTTTCATCACAATGTTATATCCTTAGATCAAACTAGTATTACTTTTGCTATTAAAAAGTACCTACAACAAAATAGCACTCTATTAATTAGATTCTTTCTTTAGTATGAGCATACTAACATAGGCTCACATATTTAAATATAATCTGGATCATACTACAATCATTTGCAACTTAATTGTTTTACTCAATAATATTCCTCTATGAGTCTAAATCCCTGAATCTAACTTACTTTTGAGGGCATTGGGGTAGTTTGAAGTGTGAATACACATTCAACTATTCACATATTCAATGCTCATTTATTGTCTTCATGGTATTAATCCCAGGAGCTACACTTTCCAATCTTGAGTATTAATATTTTCTGCCTTCTGTATTACAATGTTTTCTTATACTTGCCTCATATAACATTCTTTAGTATGGTTTTGCTCTTCTTCCTGGGGATCATCAGTTGAGAATAAACATGTACCTTTTGGCAAATAGTTGCTTGTATAATGAACTCAACAGCAGAGTGAAAAAATATTCAATATTAATGAGGTGAATTTTCTGATTGTCTTCTAATTTCCTAAATAGAAATTCATTTGGGAAAAAAGTTCATGGGAACATGACTGCCTCAAAACAATGGGTAAACACTCTTCCCCATAGTGTCTTCAATATATTGTATTTTTAAGGTTTAGAGGATTCCTTCACTACATATGGACTAACTTGCTCAATACACTTAAAAAAAGAATTAAGGAACTGAGTTAGTTGAGTTAGTTGAAGAGTGTCTTTAATTTGAAGTAAGCCAAAAGAAATAATGTAGTCAATAATTGTATCTTGGCACAGATTTTTTCAAGTTTTGAGCAAAAATAGAATTGTAGGAGATTTAATATTGTGATACTTCCTCCTCGTCACTTATTCAGATTGGTAATTGTTATTGCCTGTACAAAAATAGAAGAACATGTACTGCATAATGGCAGCTGTCAAAAAATTGTTTTCCTATGTTTTTCAGTAACTTTTTTGAACTACATGTAAGTTGGAAGGTAAGATTATAATTATTAAGATGTCAAATGATGATATACTTATAGCACAAGAATTTATTTTTATTGTAATTGAAATTGGTGAATAATGCATTTATTATTTTTTATTGATAATTGTATTTCAATATATATATAAGATGTGTGTATATAAATCACACACATGTGGATATTATGCATGCAAACACATGCATACAAAGAAAGAATTCTCAATTATGTAGTTTAATAGGAGGAAGTATCAGGACACTGATAAACATGAATAGTGTGATTAAACAAATAACTATGTTGAAAGTTTTGGTGTCTAACTGAAAAAGAGAGTAAATGTTACTTATCGGCCATACTAGTTTATAGTTTTTATCTTTAGAGTTTTCCATTTCCTTAGTCATAAAGCTTAGTGACAGACCTGGAATTAGTACCTGTGTTAGGCAGCCTTATAGACATATACCATGCAAAGTATGTCATCCACAGCAATCATTATGTTTATATCTGCACAAAAAGGGAAAAATTAAAATTTGTCATGAAATGGGCCTCCCCGGTGGCGCAGCGGTTGAGCGCTGGGTTGCGAAGCTGCGCACGGCCTCTGCAGCGCCGGTTCGATCCCCGGCTGCTCCCCGGCCACCGGAGGAGGGTCCCACATGGCGCGCAGACCTCTCCTGCCGCCCGCTGCTCCCCTCAGCAGTGTACTTCGGTCCTTCTGCCTGCTCTGCTCCCCGCTCTGGCTCTGGTGAATTCTCTCGCCCTCCCGCGCTTCTGACTGTACCCAGTGCATGTATAAACAAAACAAACAAAGAAACCAGCAAACAAATAAATAAAGCATGCCTCTATTAAAAAAAAAAAAATTGTCATGAATATTACCTATTTTTAACTGATTGCATATAGAACCAATATTTCAGCTAATGGTCATTGTTGATTATTTTTCTTTTGAAAATTTATTATAAATTGAATCAATAGGGTAGAGCAGTCTCTCTTTAATATTCTTTGAGTTATTTAGAAATTACTGATTTTTTAAAAATTCATATCTTAAAACATTTGTATATTTTAGTGGAGTGGATACTTAGCTAGCTAAATTAAACATTATGCTTTTAAATAGTACTTTTAAGATTGACAATTCTTAGTTTTAGGTTTTCTTTCAATAAAGGGAATTATCTTCTTCTTACTGGTGCATTGCAAATATAGCTCATCTATTGAGTATGCTGCTTTCATTGCCCAGTAGTCACACCTAAGACCATAAGTTTCTCCTTCATCTACTTCAGTGTCACATTATCTATCTTGAAAATGGAGAATGTTGGAAGATCTTTCCACAATAACAATCTTTGGTATGAAATGCAATTTTTAAGTATAATACAACCAGTGATGATACTGTCTTTTGTATTTTATCAAATGTAAATCAAACACTGTGTAATTGTCAAAAGCTATTGACTATGTTTAGCAATATTTAACAATTTCAAAAAGTTATGGAGGCCTCCCCTGGTGGCACAGCAGTTGAGCTCTGTTTTGTGAAGCTGCCGCAGCCTCTGCAGCACTGGTTTCGGTCAATCCCCGGCCCCCGGGCAAGGGTCCCACATGGTACGCGGACCTCTCCTGCTGCCCACTGCTCCCCTCAGCAGTGTACTTCGTCAGTCTGCCTGCTCTGCTCTCCTCTCTGGCTCTGGTGAATAAAATAGTTATGGACATTGCAGAAAGTTTCATCCTCTTTTTTAAGAAGAATGCTCAGAAAAGTACCTTTTCTTGACAGTTGCTGAAACTGCAGAAGTAGGCTAAGTAAAGTTCAGTTATTTGCAATGCAATTCTTGTGAGTAGAATTGGGGTGCTTAAGCTGATCTAGAAAATTTTAGGACATACTTTTACAACAAGGAACAAAATTAGATCTTGATAGTAGAACACTGGCAGAATGAAGTCAGGCTTCATTTCCTGTATTAATAATGATAGGTGGTAGTACCCCTCACATTTTCACAGACTTTAGATTTATTGTTATTTTTTTAAATGTTTACTTTTATTTATTTATACACATAAGAACTGGTGTATAGGCCAGAGGTACATGCGGGGAGGGTGAGAGGATTCACCAGAGACAGAGTGGGGAGCAAAACAGGCAGATCAACTGAGATACATTGATGAGGGGAGCAGCTGGCAAGACTCCAGAGGTCTGCTGTGCCATGTGGGTCAGCTCCTTGGTGGGGGATTGAACTCAGATTGTAGTGGCTGGCGATAGCTTGGCAGTGCTGAGACTTTCACCCTTGCACCACCAGGGAGGCCCCCAGATGTTTTCATTAGAGGAGGGAAATTCCTCTGGCAAAGAACCCCAAAATTTGTCAGTACCTTGACATTCCATTCATTGTCGAATCAATCCAGTGTAGACCCTGGAGGACCAAGTGGCTTCTAGTAGCTCCACTCTTCTAGGGCCTTGGCATTGTCTTAAATTCCCTGTAATAGATGAGGTAGGGAATACTTCACAGCATCTCACTGTATGTTTCTATCAGTGCATTTTAGAGGTGTCACCTATCACTACTATCCACAATTGATAAGTGAGAGCTCATTCAGATGGCCTTGTCTCACTGCAGTGAGAGATGTAGAGCAGCTTCCCACCCAGAGGAGAGGGGAGATAATAAAAAAAAGGTAAACTCATGCCATTTTCAGCAACAAGGATGGAGCTGGAAGGGATCATGCTCAGTGAAATAAGCCAGAAAGAAAAAGGAAAATACCGGATGGTCTCACTTATAGCAGGAATTTAGAAAACCCAAATAAGGAACCAGAAAAAACACTAATTATAATAAAGTAAAAATCAAAATCAACAGGCAACTCTAAACCAGAGACACACTGGAGGGAGTAGGATCAAAGCAAGGGTGGTGGGAATTTTACAGGGGCTATTACCAAGATGAAAATGCATAAATTGCACAAAAATTGAAAAATGATGTAAAAAATAATATAAAATAAAAATATATATAAAAAAGATAGGGGAGATAATTTGTGAATATCGAATCTGTCACTCAACCTTTTATGGTTTATGATTTCATTGTATATCACTGTATTTTAAACACCACCACATAACTTACCTGAGGTGGATGTTTTTCTCTAAGGAATTAATGAAAATTGAACATATAGTACTATCTACAGGCAAAGCTGGAAAGCACATATATTCTGAATTAATCCATTTTTCATCAAAACCCCAAGATTATTTTCTATTGATATATGTGGACTACTGCCTTCTCTATTAGAATTTCATTTCATTTTATTTCACAACATGGAGAACATAATCAGAGAAATGTTAATACAATGGCAATGATATAGTTGTAACCTTTGTGTATAATGCCAATTATACATATACTATGAGTCCATTTTAATAGATAAAATAAATGACATCTCCCAAGGATAGGCTCTGTGTGACTTCTGTAAAAGTGTAAAAGAATCCCTGAATTCCAAGTACAGTAATTTGCACAATTAAGATATAAGCTAAGTAGAATCAAATTTCATACTAACCTATATATTTGAAGTCCTATAGAGGGGTAAGAGCCCTTGCTTCAGTGTATGACACTTGTGTTTGAACCCCTATGAACATATTAGCACCAAAGAGCTTCATCTGAAAAGTGGGGAGGTATAAGAGGTTATATCTTGTTATACCTTTGCTTTAAAATTAATGGACATTGGTAATTGCCAGATTATTTTCTTCAGGAAGGCAGGAAAAAAAAAATGCCAACATTTTAGACACTACCTGCTTCTGTCAGCATCCTAAATAGGGGCATTCTTTTTTAACCATATTTCACTTTGACTACTTTCAAAGCAGAAGATATATTCAATTAGAATCCATATAATGAATGTCAGCATGTGTTCCATACTTTTGAATTCTGGTAGGATGAAAGGATTCTTAAATTAGTGAAATCTTATGAAAGTAGGTAGATATATTGCATTATACTGGTCAATATTTTATTTGATTAAATGCCTTAAATATTTATTGAATTAAAAAATTTGTGAATGTCCATAATGTGTAAGGCAGTGTTAAGGGCACACACACACACACACACCACTTTTTATCAAGAAAACTATATAAAAATATGTTGTTGTTATATCTCTCTTACCTCAAACATAGTTTAATTTATAGTGGACAGTTTGTGTAGACAAATGAGTCCCATTTCCATTTGTGGGCATGGTGCAACTTAAGAAAAATGAACTCACTGGATGGTGTCTATTCCACTTTAAACCTCTATGAAGTTAATGTGTCAAAATCTTGCAACAATAGTGTTTTGTTAATGGTACTGAAATCATACATGGTAGTCCAAAATTTTGGAACTGGAATGATCTAATGCCTGCAAGAAATTCTTTGATTCTTTTGTCATTACTGGAATGATTATGGTTACATGGTTTATTTTATTTGTCTATTTTAGAAAAACTGCCCCCAATTCCCAAATGTGAAAGAAATTCAATGATTACTCACACTCACTTTCTTGACAATAACTGGAGAGGCAGGGTGATGCAGGAGAAAACAAGATTCTAAGTCACTAAGTATTGTATTTTGTCTCTGTTTTTCCTCCTAGCAAGTATGACCCTGCTTTGCAATTTATTTTTAAATAAATAATTGGTGAAATTGAAGCAAATAATTACATCAGTATCCTAAATAGTGGCATTCTTTTTTTAACCATATTTCACTTTGACTACTTTCAAAGCAGAAGATATATTCAATTAGAATCCATACAATGAATGCCAACATGTGTTCCATACTTTTCATTTCCTTTCTTTAAGATTATGGATTTTTTTGCCAAAGAGATAAAGGTTCAAATCCCAGGCTTGACATTTACTGACTATGGTCTTGGGCAAGTGACAGAGCATCTTTGAAAACCTGTTCCTTTTTTATTTTTGTGCTAGGATGAAAACAATGAGATTGTAATTGCAGGGTTCTTTAAAAGTTAGGAGTGGTGTACAATAAGCAAAATATGTGTTAATCATGCCCTATTTGGACCTCCCCTGGTGGCTTAGGCGGTTGAGCGCTGTGCTGTAAGGCTGTCCACAGCCTCTGCAGTGCCAATTCAATCCTGGCCGGCTGGCGAGGATCCCATATGGCGCAGCAGTCCTCTCTCCTGTCTCGTCCGCTGCTCCCCTCAGCAGTGTATTTCGTCAGTCTGCCTGTTCTGTTCTCCGCTCTGTCTCTGGTGAATCCTCTCATGCTCCCGCACATTTGGCCTGTACCCCAGTTCTTGTATAAATAAATGAATAAATCTTTAAAGCAAATCATGCCCTATTTGATTATTAAATATTAATTTCGGGGCCTCCCTGGTGGCACAGCTTGTTGAACGCCATGCTGTGAAGGTGTCCACAACCTCTGCAGTGCTGGTTCGATCCCCAGTAGCTGGCGAGAATCCCACATGGGTGCAGCAGACCTCTCCTGTTACCCCTGCTGCTCCCCTCAGCAGTGTATTTCTGTCATCTGTCTGTTCTGCTCCCCGCTCTGTCTCTGGTGAATGCTTTCACCCTCCTGTGCCTCTGGCCTATACCTCAGCTCTTGTATAAAAATAAATTTAAAAAAATTGAAACAAATATTAATTTTGCCAGAAATTGATTATTATAATGGTTTCAATTAAGCAAATATGTAGTGACTTGACCCATGTATTGACCAAATAATCAGGCAGACAAAATGCAAAACTCAGTTCATCACTAATTGAGCAAGATTATATTTTAACATTGCATATAATGTATAATAATGTACATAAAAATCATTGACTATAAAGGCTAGTTAATAAAGAAGAAATTAAATCCACATTTATAAAAACACATAAATTGTCAGCATGACATTTTACAATTGATCTGCATATCTGTTTTTGAAAAGCAAGCATGATGATGATAGGAAGATGCATTTTTCAAAGGAGCAAATTCAAATTTAATCTTTACCCTATTTTATGAAATGTGATAGGAATAGAAGTGATTTAAAAGTAGACATTTAAAAGACGATCCTGAAACACAACAGGAATTAGAGAGCACTGCTACAGTTCTATTTGTGCTTACTCCTACACAAGCACTTCCTTTTTTCCCCCTCAGGTAGCATTGTAATGTAGAAAATGTATATTTGCCTTTACAGAATGTCAGTAATCTTGAAGACTAAAATGCACAGTCTTATATGCATAGTTTCAAAAAGGAAATTACATTTACAAAGAATACTTTTAACTTACTCTTACTTTTTCTGTAAGTCAAAAGCATATGGAGATGGAGAAACTAAAAGGCTGCCTTTAAAAAAAAAAAAAACTGGTATTCATTCAGCTACTCTCAGTTACTTTTATATTTAGCACAGGTATGAATATCAGCATGTGTCATTATACCCAAGCAAAAAGTAAAATAGGTCAAACCTAAAAGATATTTTATCAACTCGAACTTTCCTTTCTGTTATGTGTTACATTTTCATGATAATTATGAGTGTTTCTGTATCAGGATGCTACTTGATGTCTTCTCATCATTTAAAGTATAGGAGGAAATAGTCATGAAAAGAAAAAAGAATTGACAAATGCTTCTGAAGCTGTAGATTTTTGTAATCTGCAAAAAAAAATATGAAACGCTTATTGAAAAATGAATGTTAATGCTGGGTTTATATTACATTAAATGATTGAAATGGTTGCCTGTATGCTGTTATAGAATGACAGTATATATAAATGCTTTATCATTTTCAGATCTTTTTCAGATGCCTACTGAGTATACCTCTCTCTGCTCTATGGGGGTGGGGGGATGTAAAGATGAGCTCTGAAATAGATCCCTGTACTGAATTATAAAGCTGGCTTGGCTGCCTAAAGAAGCAAGTACTAGCAGTTTACTTCTGTACTATGCTACATTTTTTTTTTTTTTTTTTTTTTTTTTATAGAGGCATGCTTTATTTATTTGTTTTTGCTGGTTTGTTTGTTTTGTTTATACATGCACTGGGTACAGTCAGAAGCGCGGGAGGGTGAGAGAATTCACCAGAGCCAGAGCGGGGAGCAGAGCAGGCAGAAGGACCGAAGTACACTGCTGAGGGGAGCAGCGGGCGGCAGGAGAAGTCTGCACGCCATGTGGGACCCTCCTCCGGTGGCCGGGGAGCAGCCGGGGATCGAACCGGCGCCGCAGAGGCCGCGGGCAGCTTCGCAACCCAGCGCTCAACCGCTGCGCCACCGGGGAGGCCCTGTACTATGCTACATTTTGCTTTGCTGTGTGAACTAATTATATTGCCTGGTTCTCTGACCTGTGATTTAGAATTAACCAAATGGGAATCCAGCTATGAGTAGGTAATAGAACTCCTTTTTCCTTTCAAGTATATAGAGGGGCCCATGTTATGTCCTGCAGTGACAACAGAAAGGACTACTTATTAAAATTTAAATAATGAATGCAATTTTACTGATACGATAAAATCATATCTAACATTTTTCTCTAGTAGTGAAAAAATTGTGGTAGGCATATATACATAATACAATACTATATATTTTTTGCTAGTAAAATTTTAATTTTGACTCAGTTAATGAAGTATTTGGGGTGTTATTTTAGGCTTACTTGTGGTTTAAATACTAGTGACATTTTCATTCTGGAAAGGTTTATAATCCTTATATTTATTTGTTGAAAATATTAAGTATCTGCTGTATGTCAAAACATTTAGCATTATTTCTGTTCCATATGGCAAATATGACCCTGTAAAATTATCCCTTTTCATTTCAATATCAATCCTACGGAGAACTTGAAGTATGAACAGACTAAATCTTTTAATGCAAGGATATTAGCTGGTGAGTTCTGGTATTCTATTTGTTAACTTCTGGGGGAAAAAAAGACTTAAAGTTATTGAGCTGTTAAAGAATGAAATGACACTTGAGTAAAGGAAAAATAAAGTTGATCAATGAAACAGTTAATAAACTTTGGTTGACATGATATCAAAAAAACTGACAATTTGGACTCTCTCTTTTTCACTTATATAGTATCTAGTAACTGTCCAACTGACATTATATTTATATATATGACAGCTTTGAATAAAAAAGTTAAGATTGTCCTTTAGTTCTAAATGATCATCAATGACATCTAGTCACTGATATCACACCATAGAGAATCTGAGAAATCTATCTTCAAATCCCTTTTTGTGTCTGAGAAAAAAAAAAAAAGGAATTAGATTTGTCATTCTCTGGATAAGTTTCTACATGAATTACTACAATGAGTCCATAATTTGGACTGATTCCAAATCATGGGGTTTTGTGTAGGATTCAAGTGGTTAGATAACACATTCCAATATTTTTTACTAGGTAAGATACTTTTTTAGAAGATGCTTTTTTATAGCTATAGATTGATAAAGAATGTTCTGAAACTAGTATATATATAACTAAGGTAAACCTTGCCAGAACTGTTGGAGAAACATTGCCCAGTTTTTATTGTTGCTAGTAACAGACATTTAAATCAAAAAAGGGCATAACTTAGAACAGCCTATGCCAGTAGAGGTGACATGATATACAGATATAAATATGGAATTATGAGTTATATTATTGCTTTAAGAGGATATAACTTCTGAACTTCTTAAGTTTATTCTAGGTCATTCTACTTGAAACATTCAAAAAAGAAATAATTTATTTAAACTTCCTGTCCTAATTAGTTCAGCCTTCACCAATGAACACAAACATTTTAGAGGTCATTATTATTCTTACCTACATTTTTATAGCACACTGACCTATGTGCTACTTAAATTCTGGGGTTTTAATTTCATCATCATTATTGCAGCTTTCTAAATGCCACTGAATGTAGATTACTGCCAAGTAAGGCTTATTATCAGCAGGCTGGGGTTATGATGTACTGCAGACAGTCGCATTCAGTTAAGGCCAAAGTCGTTTATTTCATGTGGCTAGCTTAAAGCACACATTATTCAGAGAAACTGGCTATTGATAAAATTATAGGAAAAAAATGCACAAGTCCAGTATTCTTTTTGTCATTTACTTGAAGTTACATCCCCAAATTTAACATTTCATTTAATTTACTATATTAAAAAAGATGAAATTAAAAAATACATCTCTTCTCCTGCAATGAATAGCAGTGTTATTGTGTAAACTAATTTTAATTTAGGTTCATGGTCTCTCTAAGTTTAAAATATGTATAATATGCAAGTTTTAAATTTAAAAATCATGCTGAGAAATCTTGTTTACACACACACGCACACACACACATAATTTAAAATCTAATAATGTCTTTCCAAAAGTAAATTCTTTGGATGACACATTTATCTTACACTGAATTTCATATTTGATCTTCCCCTCACCCTAGTGAGTTATGTTATTGAAAATTAGAATGTCTGCAATACAGGCCAGCGTAAGTTCATCCTGATAATTCTTAAAATGTCATCAATTCTTATAAATTTAGCTCTTATCCAGAGCTGAAACTTTTTTTTAAGAATTTTGGGGGCCTCCCTGGTGGTACAGGGGTTAAGTCTCAGCACTATCAAGCTATCGCCAATCACTGTGACATGAGTACGATCTGACCCACTTGGCTCAGGAGACCTCTCCTGTCTGGACTGTTCCTCCCCTCAGCAGTGTATTTCAGTGGATCTGCCTGTTCTGCTCCCCACTCTGTCTCTCGTGAATCTACTCACCCCCCACACCTCTGGCCTATACCCCAGTTCTTATATGCACAAATAAATTAAAATGTAAAAATTAAAAAAAATGGGGGTTTCAAAGCTATTTAAAAATTAAATGAAAAAAATATTAAAAAAAGCCCTTGTTGTGTTTTGCATACCTAGAGCTTAATTCTTCATTCAAAGATATAGTTGTCAAAATTTTTTATTTCAATAACTATCATTGCCTTTTTCTTTACTCTTTTTATAGACTTACACTTTTAACCTAACTGATCTTCTTTCCACTGATTCTCCATGTGTATTCCAATGAAAAGTTGTCCTGGTTACATAAATTCAGGACCAGCTTCCATGTAGCTAACTAGTCAGACCTGGCTGTGCCTTGGAGTGCCCAGCTGCTCCTCTGAGCTTTAATAGGGCAGCTTCCTTGTCTCTAGGACCTGCTACCAAAGACAAGTTACAAATCTCTTCTCTCTTTCAAAGATATAGTCTTAACTAAAAGCATGAAAGCAGAACTACAAAAATAAATATGGGCCCAGGAATAAAATAAAACAGAAAAAAAAATTACAAGTTGGCATTAGTTCCATGACATTTACAAATTAATTTTTATGGACTAGGAAATATCTCAGTGGTAATACCCATCTCATTGTTCAGTCATTAAAGTGTGTAGATATGTCTCCCTGGACTCAGAGAATAATCAAGTGTGTGTAAAGTTTCATAGCTTACTAAAATCTCTGGGTTCAAGTCTTTGTGATTACAAAACTAAAAATCCCTCTTCTTCTGTCATATGTGTCTTGACTGTCAATCAGCTAAAATGCAAGTCAATCCATTTTGAAAGAAAGAGAAAAAAGAAAAATTGGTCTTACTCTTTTGACTGCCAAGCTAAATACTTCAGTATTTCATTTTCTTTGAAAATATGATTGTCATCTTAAAAGAAACAAATCACTCATATGTTATTTAATAAATCATTTGTTGATTAGTTGGTCTTATATTTAGCAATATTGAATTTAAATAACAGGTTATTTAAAAAATCCTCATTAGAGCTTTTTATGTGCAATTTCTAGACTACATATAAAACCATTTCCCTTTGATTCCATAGGATGACACATAACTGTTTAGAGACTATTTTGCTTTCATCTATATCAAGGAGAATAAGTTTCAAATGATAAAGGCAGAACAAACACTCATAATGAAATTGAACTAAAAAAGAGATAAGGAAATTATGTGAGAACACAGAGTTCCTCTAAATGATTTCAAGTTTTTCCTTAAGAATAAATTTACCTCCCAAGACATGCAAATGTTATTTCAGAACTCTCTTACTCTTTGAAGAATGATAATACAAGATTAAAAAAAAAAGATAAGAAACAAAAATTTTCTGATTTTAAAAATGAAAATTTAAGCTATTATTTCTAGACAAACATTTCAGTGGATTAAATAGAGAATTGCAGAGTCTTAAAACTTAATGGAAATCAAAGAAAAATATATTGTAATCCAAATATATTATGAAATATATTGTAATCACATTTTTAAATGAAATTAATATGGTGTTACTATACTCTGAGTTGACAATCTGTGTTGGGTTGATACACTGTAACAATTCCATTATTTTCATTTCAGCAATTAATTTAATGGAACCCAGTAGCTCAAAGGGAAGAACTAGGAAAACAGAATTAATTGATTGAGTTTAATAACTGGATGACTAGCACATTTCTTGAAAAGTGTTGCTTAATTGATAAAATTCTCTAGAATTTTCTTGAATATATTCCATTGTCAAGCAATTTCAAAAATGTTATCAATGACTTAAGTGAAAATATGGTTTGGCATTCTCATATGGTGCAAACCAATGGGGAATAATGAATTATTGAATATCAGATAGAAGCAAAGTTAAATGTAAATTTGCAAAATCCAAGTGTGTAAAGTTTAGATGTATCCATACTTTTTCATATTACTGCCTCTGCTTTTCTCTGAGATATTAGTCATCACATCAGTTACTGATATATGAGGACAGAAATGTCCCTTCACACAAACGCTCCAGCTCACAGAAGTTCTGTTTGCATTGTGTTTGGGTAAGTGTTCTATTTACTGCTCTTGTTTTAATTGAAGCATTTTAAAGCAGTCATCATTCCCTCGCACCTATTCTGTCATTTTTTCAGCGCTCAAAACAGGTCTTGGTTACTATCGCCGGTGCCACTCACCTGTCATCCATACATATATAGACATCACAATATTTTTTATGGTGTTCTGTGAAAATATAGGGATAAAGGAGATGGATGCAACTCACAAGATTACAGGATTTGGAAAGATTTTACTTATGGTAAGATACTTGTTTGCACTGTCATGGAGCTACCTATAGCTCTCTTAGCCAAACTCACTGAGAAACATTTTGACCAAGGTTATTTAATGTGGAATAGCTTCTGGCGAGTCCACTTTTTATACTCTTTATCAGTTAAGTTTTCTTCTGCCATGATAAATAAAACACCTACTTTTCATAATAAACTGTAAGTATAGTACCAAGAAGGGGACAAAAAGTATTCCTACCAATCGTTAGCTGCATTAGGAATAATAGTGCAGAGACACCTAGATAGGAATCTTTACTTATTATGCAGTCTGGTAACATAAAGCCTATACATATCCTTAAGGAAAGGACAGAAATTGACCTAAACTTTATTTAATATATTGTTACCAAGGCTACACTTGATCCTTTTCTATTGTCCATCATGAAGATATCAGATGAAAACTAATAGTTATGTATGTGTGTTTATATACATATTCTTCTTGCCTAAACAATAGGTCAAGGGTAAATATATATAAATAATAAGCAAAGTATATCATTGGCTGGTTTTGCCCATTTGAAAATTCATAATAAATGAAAGATGGTTTTGATAGACCCAAACCTTGAAATCATAGAGCTAAAAATGTGTCTGAAATATATTTCACTCCAGATATAACTTAATGCAGAGAAAGGCCGCTTCCCTAATAACCATTCTCTCCATAGCGAGTAAGATCTACCTGTTTTATCTAACTGCTGGCTTACATTAATTTATGTAAGTAATGAAAAGCACTTAGTACTGTGCCTGATTTGAACATTATTTACTATTTGTTACTGCTTTTTTCTTTCTTTTTTTAAAAAGATTTATTTATTTATGCATACAAGAACTGGGATATAGGCCAGAGGTACAGGGGTGAGAGGATTCACTAGAGACACAGTGGGGAGCAGAACAGGCATATCTATTGAAATATACTTCTGATGGGAGCAGTGGGCAAGTCAGGAGAGGTCTGCTGTGCCATGTGGGTCACCTCCCTGGCTGGGGATCCAAATCAACTCGAGCTGTTGCAGTAGTTGAGGATAGCTTCATAGTGCTGCATCTTAACACCTTGTACCACCAGGGAGGTCCCAAGTTTCAAACTTCCTGAGCATGGAAGATCAATTTTCGAATTTGGACCATCTAATTTGAAAGGCCTGACTTGAAACAATACTTTGAATATAAGATAATGTCTACCGAAGGAGCCGGCTAATAAGAAACTTGTGCAAATATCAGTAAATTTATCAGGCTCCTTAGTAAGATCAAACTTTGGTCTTTCCAGAATGGCAACACATTTTTTTTTTACTTCTGTTATTTCTTTTTTCTTAATATCATCATTGTCAGTTCTTGAAACTTACATGCAACAAATATCAGCAATTAGGTTCAACCTCAAATACTTTTCTGTGTCTGACCTTAACAGCTGCGCTTTTACAAAAAATTTCTTGTGCCATTGGTGATATTCATTCACATGGAATCATTTAAAATCAGAGGCTCCTGCCTCATTCATTGCATTCAGGCATTTAAACCAGATACCAACATCTTGAGTCTGCTTAGAAATCATAAAATCCTTTTGATTCTCAATGACCAACATCATATAAATAAGAAATAGCTGAAAGAAATAATACTACTTATAACCTATGTAAGATAAAACTTGAGATAAAAAATGCTGTTTTAATTACTTGAAGAGGAAATTTATTCATCTTACATTATTTTGAGGATAGAACTGGGTTCAAGGCTAAAAACTATTAGGAAATAAGTATCTGATAATCCTGAGAGTACTCCAGATGAAGAATAGCTGCCTCATTAGGTGGTACCTTCTCTCACTGATGTGGAACAATCAGAGTTCATAACAACTCTCAGGGATGCTGCACAGAAAATGGATGTGGCCACTGGACATTTCTGCTACTGTCTACGGTTATTATTTAACAAGTGCTTGATGTTCTTTTCTATATAGTTCTTTAAAACTGTTTATACTTAGGACTTACAAACTCTTAGAACCGCAGAAAATCCTTAATTGAAATTTCTATGGGCCTCCCCGGTAGCACAGCAGGTTGATCGCAGCGCTGTGAGGTTGCCCACAGCCTTCCTGGCGCCTGTTCGATTCCCTGCCGGGGATATTCCCACATGGTGTGGCGGACTTCTCCTGTCTTTTCAGCTGCTCCCCTTAGCAGTGTATTTCGGGCCTTCTGCCTGTTCTGCTCCCTGCTCTGCCTCTGGTGGATTCTCTCACCGCACCTCTGGCCTGTACCCCAGTGATTGCATAAATAAATATATCTTTAAAAAAAGAGAAATTTCTAGTACACTTTTCTTAGTTTAAGAGTGAAACCTACATACATCTAGCAGGTTCCTTTAAGCCACATACAAGTCATGCTTGGCCTGAAAGTTAGATGTCTGAGGAGTGCAGCATTGTTTCCCCTGTCCTGGATTTTACCATCTTTTAATTATAAGTTGTACCCTATGGATTCTGTTTTGTTTTTTTTTTTTCCAGACTGGGGATTTACAAGTAGAATTTCAGTATCATGTTTCTTTTAGTCTTTAGTATTTGTTGTCATGCCAGGGCTTCACCTCAGGTTCTGAATTTTTCTCTCCATCTAAACTTATTATCCTGCTACTTTTCATTATTTCTTAAGTGATTCTTTACCTGCTGTGAATCTGCAGCTGTGCCCATGTCCTTATTCAGTTCTCAACCAGACTTATCAACAGCACAATGTCCATGGTGATCTGTCTGTGTAACTCATTCCCCAGCATTCCCTGGAGCATATGCTAGTGGATGAAACCACAAACCTGGATGAACTTGGAAGCCAGGCTTTCTGAAAGAATAATCAGTATAGATGTGAATTCAAGATAAATCTCCTCTTAGTCATTTTTCTTTAGGAATACAAAATTCAAAATAGCCTTGTGTTTTTTACTTCTGTGTTTGTTTTGCATGTTACTCCACTTAAGGTATTTGTGAACAAGAACAAAGAGAAAAAGAGGAAATCTTATGCATATCAGTATTAATACGTCTCTTTTTTTCATCCAGGTCATAGTAACAGATAGTAACATGTATGACCCAACTTCAGTGGCAAGTAATCAAACAGAGTTTGTGGGAATAAATGTTTTCTTGTATATATGTTTTTTTTAATCTTTTGAGCTGTGTATTGCCAATATGTACTGTAGAACATAGAATGGAAATATCACAAAGTGTCAGCAATAAATTAGGAATTTTTATCTTTGTCTTTTATTAAGAAACCAAAATTAAACACTTTTGAATCTGTAATTAAAACAGGTATATCAAGGTCTTGACCAATGTGTAGGAATATGCATATTTTTTTCTGTGAAAATGACATGATTCACAGTTAAGCCATATATGTAGCCATTTCAAATTTAAACTTAATTGCTACTGCATTCATAAAGGGGAATTCAATGTATTAATTGTGTGTTTCACAATTTAATTTATAAGAAGATTATTGGCAAAATGGTATTCTTCTAAAGGTTTTTTTTGTCAATAGCTTTTGAAATGTTAAGACTATACACACATTTTTAGATTTTTTTTATCTTGCTATTGAGTATAGTAGTAACAGGAATTAGGCATTCAAGATAGTTGGTATATAGAAATTAATAAACATCATGTTAGGAAACCAAATGCCTAGGAAGAGGCAAAATAAATATGTAATTCTTCAAGATTTTTTAAAGTAAGATTGAACCTTTGGACCAGATGTAGTTATTAACTGAGAATTATGTTTTCATAAGTCAATGGTTGACATGATTTTTTCATTCTAATGTTAGCCATAAAAACTTCACCTTCTCCCTGTGTGATCAAATGTCACAACAAACTAGATCCTGAGCAGGAAAACAACAAATTTCAATTTGGAAGGCTTATATGCTCACCATCTTTTCTTCTGATGAGGATAAACTTGAAAGATGATATTTTCCATGGGTGGTCTAAAGCAGTGCTCTGGGGTAGTGTTCTGTTGTTTGGGAACTATGTGGGGGAAACTGCAACTATGTGGGTAGCAGAAAAAGGAGTTAAAGAAAACTCAAAAGACAAAATTGAGATGGAATTGTCACCACAAGTAGACCTAGCTATGACTTGTAGAAACAGTGGGACTCATTTTGACCATATAAGGATAAAGAAAATTGACTTCAAAAGGTCAGGATCTAAAGGTTAAGTGATAAAGGTTCTCAGCTTAAGTCATTCAATACACTGGAATCATCTATGGGGATTTAAAAAATACAAATTTGTGGACTCCATTATCCAGGAATACTGAAGTCAGCGTCTCTTGATGATTCGAATCCAGACACCTGTATTTCTTTAAAGCTCCAGTGGTGATTTTGATGAGCAGCCAAGTTTGATAACCACCTGTGCTGGGAAAATTTCTTGAAGTGGCTGGAGTATTGCCATGGTGGTTCTCAGTACAACACCTGCACCATTACCCACAGGTGGGGAGGAAGCCATTAAGGGTGTCCTGCCAGGCCACACAGAGAAGCAGATTCAACTCAGCATCACAGTCCTTGTGACTCATGTAGAACTGGGATTTTTCTTGGAAAAAAAAAATATTAAATGAAACCAAATGAATAGAAGAAGGAAATGTTAAGTATTATTTGTCCACTTATTGATTGACACATGACATTAATTATATTATTGCAAAGGAGTAGTACAGTATACCCTACTTCATTTAAATCATTGATGATTGAATAGATGGATTTTAAATCTTTAATATTCTGTAATTATTTAATTGTGTTTCTATCTCAAATATTCTCATTCTGCTTAGGTTTTCCAACTTTTGGAGCCTTTCAAAACTGTGATACATTTTAAAAATAAATCTGGAAGAATAAGTGAATTAAAAGACAATAATCAAAGGGCTGCTATTTGCTGGATGCTGCTAACTTTATAGTTATTGTGATATTGTGACATATCCACTAACCGCAGTGTGGGAGGCTGCATTATGAATATTATTAACATCATCCTAAGTTCACTTGTAGTTTGTGAGATTTCCCAATGTAAAAAAAATTTTAATTTTATTCCAATAATGGAGATCCTAGTATCTACTTAGCATGATTAGCAAAATTGTTCAAGATTATTTCCAATATAATAATTTGTCATGTAAGTACTAAAAGATATATGATGTATAATACACAGACTATGAATTAAATATCTCTTCCCCAAAGAGTTTTCAATTGTAAATGTAGGGAGTGGGTTCTAAAATGTTTATAGGAAAGGTATCACTGCAAATAGATTTTGTCAGGTCAACATATACGGCTTTATGTACAGAGGATACAATACAAGTAAAGGCCTATTTGTCCTGACAACATATTTAGAGAATGATATTCAGACAACTACAGCTAGAACACATGCAAATACATATAGAGATAAGCAACTTTAAGACAAATCAAACTTAGGCGGAAAATCAGTTTGAGTGTATGGAACAAAATGAGTTCTCTTTTGAAAAAGTTTTATTTGTGGTACATGTGATATATGTCAAACAAATTTGAAAATGACTGTTTGACTATATGACTTTGTAAAAAGGTGAAAGCATCCTGGTTTAGTGTTGGCTTTTATCTACTAATGACAGGTACCTCAGGTAAAATGATCTTAACAAATAAGAGAATGATAATGACAGAAACAGTTGTTTTACAGTGGGCCACCTGCCTTAATCCAGTACTAGATCTTCCTGCAATTGTACTTTACCATTTGGTGGAAAAATGCAAAAGCTTGTATAATGTCTTCAAAGACAAGGTCCCATTTCACTGACAATAACTGGGACACATAACCCTACTCAAATTAGCTCCTGGAAAGAGAGTGAAACAACATGGATTGGTTTACATTATTGTGCACCAGTGGGGCTGGGATTAATTCCATTTCTCTGGCCATTTAGGATGAGGAAAATGATCTAATTCTGCTTTGACAACAAAGAGAAAGTATGTGAGGATTGGCGGGGAGAGTGTAGGGGGGTGGTGGCAAAGGGACAGATTCCTAGAGGCAAACAATGTACTTTACAAAAGAAGTCGAAGATAAATAAATATCAAAAGGTGTGTGGGGGCCTCCCCTGGTGGCGCAGGTGGTTGAGCGCTAGGCTGTGAAGCTGTCCACATCCTTTGCAGTGCCAGTTTGATCCCAGCCACCTGGCAAGGATTCCACATGGCACAGCAGAACTCTCCTGTCTCGCCCACTGCTCCCCTCAGCAGTGTACTTCGTCAATCTGCCTGCTCTGATCCCTGCTCTGGCTCTGGTGAATCCTCTCACCCTCCCACGCTTCTGACTGTACCCAGTGCTTGTATAAATAAATAAATAAATCTTTAAAAAAAAAGTTCAACAATAAATTAAAAGGACTAAACATTTTAAGATGGAAATTTTGGGTTAGAAAGTCAGGCAATTATTTCATTTCAGGAGAAGGATAGTTTGAAGAATCATATTAAATGTTATAATTTATATTGCAAAAACAAAAACTTGGCAAACAAGTGATAGAAGTTAAGTGGTCAATATATTGTCATTTGGATGGAGGATTGTGACAAAATCTCAGTTAGCCAAGAGATTTTTATATTCACTTGAAACACTGAGAAACTTTGATGTAGTGATAAGGTGCAGGGAGAAAAAAAATCATTTAAAAGTAATATAGGGCCCTGTGAATCTGTCCTCAGCCTTTGCAGTGCTGGTTCCATCCCAGTCTGTCAATGAGGGCCCCACATGGCGCGCAGACCTCTCCTGCCACCTGCTGCTCCCCTCAGCAGTGTGTCTGCCTGCTTCAGTCTGTCTGCCTGTTCTGTTCCTCCTTCTGTCTCTGGTTCACCCTCTCACCCTCCCGCATATCTGGCCTGTACCCCAGTTCTTGTATAAATAAATATTTTTTAAAAAAAATGGAACATAGCCACCAGATGGGAGAATCCTGAGTAAGCAGTATCATGAACACCATCTAAGAAGAATTTTCTCAAAGAAAGAAAATGGCAGAAAGGGTCTTATGCTGATCAAACTTAAGAAACATTTGACCAGTGACTGAGCGACGAGAAAGGGGAGCATGATAGCTTAGTCTTTTGTTTCCTGTATCTCTATAGCCTACATTTCATCACATTTTGCTGAATGGGGAGACAGCCCATGATGGGCTGTGCACCATGAAATAAAACAGCCACTGTGTCCTCCAGCACTAGTCAGGAAACAAAATGCTGTACATCTCAATACAATGTTGCTAAAAAAGGAAAAAAAAATCTACTAAATATATTATGTAGTGTCAAAAATTATGGAGTAAGAAGATGGTTAAGAAAGTTTTGTACTAGACAATTATTTAGCTGCTGCTGAATGGAATCATGATTCCCATAGGTATAAAGGATGAAAACCAGATTTTATTAAATGCCAAGAAAAAAGAAGTAACAAATCTTGGCTACTGTCTCCAGCTTTTAACTAAGCAAACACATGAGCATGTTTATTGGCTGAAGGACAGGATTCAGCAGAAAGAGATTGATGACATATAATTCAGGGAGAGCAGAATTGATGTCAGAAGATGGGATCAAGAACAGTGGTGTAGGGCCTCCCTGGTGGTGCAAGGGGTTAAGTTGCAACCTATGAGGCTGTCCACAGCCACTACAGCACGAGTTCAATCCCCAGCCAGGGAGCTGACTACATGGCACAGCAGACCTCTTCTGCCTTGCCCACTGCTCCCTTCAGCAGTGTATTTCAGTACATCTGCCAGTTCTGTTCCCCACTCTGTTTCAGGTGAATCCTCTCACCCACTACACATCTTGGCTATACCCCAGTACTTGCATGCATAAGTAAATAAATCTTAAAAAAAAAAGAATAGTGGCGTAACGGTGTGCATGATAAAGGATTGACACATTGATCCAAAGAGGAGGTATGACAAGATGATTTCGTAACCAGGAAGGAGGAATGTGGATGAGTTGGTTCCTATCTGTTGTGTTCCATAGGAATTGTGTTTAGATGCTCTATTAATTTGCTAGGACTATTGTAACAAAGTATGGTATTCTGGGACCTCCCTGGTGGCGCAGCAGGTTGAGTGCAGCACTGTGAAGCTGTCCGCAGCCTCTGCAGTGCCAGTTCGATTCCTGGCCAGCCAGGGAGATTCCCACATGGGATGGCAAATCTCTCCTGTCGTGCCCACTGCTCCCCTCAGCAGTGTATTTCAGTCTTTCTGCCTGTTCTGCTACCTGCTCTGTCTCTGGTGAATTCTCTCACCCTCCCGCACCTTTGGCCTGTACCCCAGTGCTTGTGTGTATATATATATATATATATATATATATATAAAGTATGGCATTCTGTATAGCTTAAAAACCAAAATGCATTGTCTCATAATTTTGGATATTAAAAGTTCATGATCAAGATGTTGGTAAGTCCATATTCCCTTGGAAAGCAGTGGGGAAGGATCTGTCCCAGGCCTCCTCCTAGCTTCTGTCAGTTCCTTGGCTTGTGGTTGGGTAATTCCAATCTTTATGAGACATTATCCCCATATCTGTTTCTTTACATGCCATTCCTTTTATAAGAACATCAGTCATATTGAAGGAGGGGCTCTTCCTACTCCAGTATGATGTCAAATTAAAAATATATTTGTGATGACTTGATTTCCAAATAAGGTCATATTGTGAAGTACTGGGGGCAAGGACTTCAACATACAAAGTTTTGGGTACAGGTCTCCTTGTGAAAGGTAGTGGTGAATAATGAAGGAAAGATAATGTGAAAAAGTAGTAGTAGGGATTGGGAAGAGCGGTTGACATTGACATTTTTCTTTAGAAAGTCAGTAAAGTAAGTGCATCCTATCAACAACTAAGGAAATATCAGCTTTCTCCCAAATGTAGTTGCTTTTATAAGATGCATTTAGTCCATCAATAGCATGAAAATACAAATTATTCCAGTGATTTGATGGCATATGTTTATCTGTCAATATCTAGCTAGCACACATATGTTCCACTATACAATCTTACAAAAAGAAAGTCAAGTAGTGGATAAAGTTAATGCAGAAACAGAAGAAATGGAAAACTCATTTAGGTTTGTAAACAGTACATATATGGCAAACAGTTAAAGTATATGATTCAGAATAAAAATAAGTGGTGGTATAAGAAATAACACAAAAAGCTTGAAATTATGCTGCAACCTAAAAAAATTGTCTTTGACAGGTCTATAAGAACAAAATTGCAACATCAGCTGAGATAAAAATAGGTTTGTGAGGGATTGAGGAACATTTGGATTTCAAATATCTAATAAATTGTGGTTGGGAGAGCTGAAGTACTTCAATGACACTGCTTGGTACTAAATATTTAGAACAACCAGCCTCAAATTCAAAATAACTAACATCAACCAGGACAGTCCTTACCATCAAGTATGATTTCTTTTTAGGTCATGAGCCTCAGGCATATCATCTCTAATAAAAATCTTACACAAATAAATTTCTTATACTTGACACCTACCCCACTCGATCTCTACCACACATCTATCCTGCACCTTGAATTAGGTGGGTTCCTGGTTTTAATATATTCTTGGAAGGTTATATACAGTAATTCAGGATTTAAATTGCCTTGTACTAGTAAGGCTTATGTTTCATTCCAATATATTCCTTCATATTATCCTAGTTTCTGTGTATCAGTCATCTCATTTTTATCATCTTCTCAGTATCAACTTGACTGTAAAATAATTCAGGTCCATTTATCATTTCAAGTTTATATCATGAACAAAGCAGGAATATTATTACTAAATACATAAGCCCTCCAAGAATCTAGTCCATACATTCACTTAAATGATAACCATCAATCTGTTTAGATGTGACTGTCAATTTATATTTTTGTGTTAATGAAAATGAAAAGTATTTTTTTAATATGACTCTTTTATAACTATCCTTAACTGGTTTTAAAATGCCTAATAGAGCTTTGTTTCACATAGTCATTACCCTCAATGAGCTCAGCATTTAAGAAATGCACACATATGAAAGTATGGGCATACCACATAGGTGTATTAAAATTCAAGGATTAGACCAAAATACAAAAAGAACATGAAGAAAATTTTTGTATAAAGAACATACACTAGCTTTTGAGAGCTGGGGTATGGAGTGTGAAAAATGGGTAGGAAATAAAAAGTAAAAGAATCCTATGTTTAGATTATTTGAGTAAATATATTATTTCAGATTTGAATATATTCAACATCTTTTATCTCCCTGCCACAACACTAACTGATTACATTAAGAAATTTTGAGAACAGGGGTCTCTCCAGTGGCGCCGCAGGTTGAGCGCAGCACTGTGACACTGTCTGCAGCCTCTGCAGCGGGGGTTCAATTCCATGCTGGCCAGGGAGAGCCCCATATGATGTGGCAGGCCTCTCCTGCCTTGCCCGCTGCTCCCCTCAGCAGTGCTTTTGGTCAGTCTGCCTGTTTTGCTCCCCGCTCTGTCTCTGGTGAATCCTCTCACCCTCCCATGCCTCTGGCCTGTACCCCAGCCCTTGTATAAAAATAAATAAATCTTAAAAAAAAAAGCTTCTAAAATACACACCACTAAATAGGAGAAAATATTTTCAAAAAAAAAAAAAGAAATTTTGAGAAAAGAAAAGGAGAAAACAAATATAGCAATCTTCAAACCAACAGGAACCTGGAGTTAGACAGCATGGATTAGTGTTTTATTTATAAAGATGTGTGGGGGGATAGGTTTGGGGATACAAATAGGGTAGACTATCTAGAACTTCATATATGCCAGAAAGATGGGGGTTATATGTTTCAAAATAAGGATTTTCCCAGCATAACTTGTGAATAACTGTGGCCTAAGGGGCAAGTGTTCATCCTTGTCCTTCTTCATTGTTTTATTTATTTAAGCTTTTCATTTATTTTTATACAAGAACTGGGGTACAGGCCAGATGCATGGGAGGGTGAGAGGATTCACCAGAGATAGAGTGGGGAACAGAACAGGCAGACTGATGAAATACACTGCTGAGGGGAGCAGCGGGTGAGACAGGAGAGGTCTGCTGTGCCATGTGGGTATCTCGCGGGCCAGCAGGAATCAAACCCATGCTGCAGAGGCTGTAGACAGCTTCACAGTGCGGTGCTCAACCACCTGTACCACCAGGGAGGCCCCTTCCTTGTTGTTTTAAACTAAACAATTTCTCCCTGAACTTTTTTTCCTTCACCTCTCTCTACTCACATTTATTTACTGGTTTATCTGAAAAAAACTTGAAAGTGAATGCATTATGCCTTTTCTATAATTACAATCTCTGAGTCAGTAATTTTAAGAATAGGAAAAACAAAGGTCATCAGTAAGTTCTGAGATGTAACAAAGCAGGCAAGATTTAAACATTTATTCACATATCTTTCCAATTCCAGAATAGCATCTCTGCATAGTCCCCCAAAATTGTTATCATCATTTTTTTTTCAGTTATTATTTTAGATATTCTATTGGAGTATATCTCATCATGCCCTTAACTTGCATTTCAACATAGGTAGAATTTTTTTCTTTTAATTTTTGAGATATTCTCTGATGAATCTGACTCTGTAAGTGAGTCAGGGTATTCAAATTGTGTCAGCAAATTCCCCATGTGATTTTAATGATTGGTCAAGTGTGAAGTCAGGAGAAACTGGCCATGATAGATATGGAAGTGAAAAAGTTGATGGGCCAGTACTATGAAAACAATGCAGTAAAATGGCCAAAACATTTCAATACCATCACTATAGAAAATATAAAGATAGAAAACATTGTATGAAAAGATGATCAACATCATTAGTCTTTAGAGAATTGAAAATGAAAATGAGATTCCACTGAACACTTTTTCGAATGACTGGGTAATAAAATAAACTGTCATTACCAAGTATTTATGAGAATGTAGAAAAATTGGTGCTGTCATATGTTGCTGGTGAGAGTACACAATGTTACAGCTACTTTAGGCAATTTTTTGACAGTTTCTTATTCTACTTCTGAGTACTTACCTGATATATGTTTGTGAACACAAAATCTGCATGTGAATACTTAAATAGTTTTACATAATTGCCCAAATTAGGGAACAATCCAAATATCCTTTGACTAGTGAATGGGTAAGCCGATCATGATCCATCCTTACAATGGATTGGTAGTCAGAAACAAAAAGGAATGAACTATTGATAAACACAATGTATCATAATTGTATTAAGTGAAGGAAAACAGAATCAATATGCTGTATGCCCTAGAATTCCATTTATATGAAATTACAGAAAAAGTACAATTATGGGATCAGAAGTCAATATTTGCCAGTAGTTGGAGTTCATGCAAAGACTGACTATAAGGAGGCAGCGCAAGGATAAATAACAAAATTATTATATATACTGATTGTGCTGGGTCAAACTTATATGATCATATATGCACAAGAAGGAGTTTTATTGAATAGTGTGTGTGTGTGTGTGTGTGTGTGTAATGGATCCAAGCAAAATGTCTCCTCTGCTCAGTTCCTAAAAAGCACTATAGGTGTTCTGATGTTGGGGTTGGTGTGGTAACAGACATCTGAGGGGGTGTGACCCTGTTCCTCAAAATCATGTACAGTGCTATGAATCAATGTCACCTCAGTAAAGAAAAGAACCAGTGCAATATTTAAGTCTTTCCATGAATTTGGACTGCTCTTTAGAGATGACAGGAAATCAGTGATAATTAGTGATTTAATTATTTAACTAAATGGATTTTGAAGGTTAGTATGAACTTGTAATTGTTTTGATTCTGTGTTTTATTTTATTTTTTTTGAGAGTTGGACATTGAATTTATTTTAACTTTTTAAAAATTTATTTTATATATATATTTAGTTTTATTTATTTATTTTTTTTATTTATTTGATTTTTTTTAATTAATAAATTTTATTTTTATATTCCCCATACAATTGCAATCCCCCCATTCTGACCCCAATCCCTCCCCTCCCGCCCCCCACCCCCAAAAAGTGTCTCTGGTTCATAGTTTTTGTTGATTTTGATTTTCACTTTCTTATAGTTATTCATTTTCCTGGTCCCTTATTTAAGTTTTCTAGATTCCTGCTATGAGTGAGACCATCCGGTATTTTTCTTTTTCTTTTTGGCTTATTTCACTGAGCATGATCCCTTCCAGCGCCATCCATGTTGCTGCAAATTGCATGTGTTTATCTTTTTTGAATGCTGAGTAATATTCCATGGTATATATGTACCACATTTTCTTGATCCAGTCATCTATTTTTGGGCATTTGGGCTGTTTCCAAAGCTTAGCTATTGTAAATAGTGCTGCTATAAACATAGGGGTGCAGGTGTTCTTTGGAATTGATGTTTCTGTGTCCTTTGGGTAAATACCTAGGAGTGGAATTGCTGGATCCTGTGGAAGCTCTATGTTTAGTAGGTCCAGAAATCTCCACACAGCTCTCCATAGTGGTTGGACCAGTTTGCACTCCCACCAACAGTGCAGAAGAGTTCCTTTTTCTCCACAACCTCGCCAACATTTGTTGTTGCTAGTTTTTTTAAATAGAGATAAAATGAGACACAGTGTACTTAATCTGTGTTCCTCAAAAGTGGCATAATTAGTTTATCTTTTTGATTGCTGAATAGTATTCCATCATGTATATGTGCCACATCTTCTTAATCCACACATCTGTTTTGGGGCATTTAGGTTGTTTCCCATATTTCCTGACTATTGTATTCTTTGGGTGGATTCCTAAGAGTGGAATTGCTGCCTCAGATAGTAGTTCCATTTTTAGTGTTTCAAGGAACCTCTACACTGTTTTGCATAGTGACTGGACCAGTTTATCTTCCCACCAGCAGTGTAAAATCTTTCTTTTTTTTTTTGATTTATTTATTTATTTATCTATTTATTTATTTATTTATTTATTTATTTATTTATTTATTTATACAAGCACTGGGTACAGTCAGAATTGCAGAGGGTGAAAGAATTCACCAGAGCCAGAACAGGGAGCAGAGCAGGCAGAAGGACCGAAGTACACTGCTGAGGCGAGCAGCGGGTGGCAGGAGAGGTCTACGCGCCATGTGGGACCCTCCTCCAGTGGCAGGGGATAGAACCGGCGCTGCAGAGGCTGCAGTCAGCTTCACAACCCAGCGCTCAACCGCTGCGCCACCAGGGAGGCCCTAAAATTTATATTTTTTTAACCACGTCCTTGCCAGCACTTGTTTCTGTTTTTGCACTATGGTGAAAGCCAAAAACTGATGATGATACCAGTCTACTTAATGTAAGCCAGACTTTGTAAAAGCTACTCTCAGTCAATAGGAAAAGTATGAATTTCTTTTTTTTTTTTTGATTTATTTTTATTTATACAAGAGCTGGGGTACAGGCCAGAGTTGCGGGATGGTGAGAGGATTTACCAGAGACAGAGAGGGGAGCAGAACAGGCAGAAGACCGAAATACACTGCTGAGGGGAGAAGAGGGCGAGACAGGAGAGGTCTGCCACGCTATGTGGGATTCTCGCTGGCTGGCCGGCCGGGATAGAACCCGTACTGAAGAGGCTGCAGACAGCTTCACAGTGTGGTGCTCAACCCGCTGTGCCACTGGGGAGGCCCCAGGAAAAGTATGAATTTCAAATGAAAAATATATATCACTTTTGTTATCTATGTCAAAGTCACTAGGGAAGAGTATTTGGTAGCCACTAAGATGCACAGGATGAGTATTACTTCTAAGCCAAATGCTTTTTTGCATGTTCCCTAAACTATGTGTTCCTTGTTTTTTCATCTAAGAAATGGTAATGATGCTACTTATTTCTGTGGGTTGTGAGGAATCATTGGCTATATATATGTGAAGGATTTAGGACAGGGCCTGGCGTTTAACAACAACTTGATCAAGTCAGTTACTGTCAGCCTGTTTCACAATGTAGAAGACATCCCATTAATACTTTTTGTCTCATTCTCTTGACAGAGATAGGTGAGATTATATCCTCTCTCATGGTTACTGTGCAATCTCCATACTTATCGACTATGCATGTATCATGAATGTGTAATGGAAGGATTAAAAATAAAACATTAACATTTTTGGTTCTAATATATACTTTTCAACTATTTCTAGTATAGTATTTGGAAAAGGAATAACCTCTATAAATCTGAATTTCTCCATTTACATAGTGAAAGGAATGACCTAGATAGTTGGTTGGGTTGTAGTATTCTGGTGTTCTCATTTGTGCAAGAGTATGGATGAATACAGGAGACTGATCACACTTTATGTGGAACAGTACTCATGTGGTAGATGTATGTTACTCATACTCTGCACACAAAGCACATGCAAATTCCCCTCCTCTGTTTTTTTTTTTATAATAAATTTTATTTTTATATTCCCCATACAATTTCAACCCCCCCATTTTGACCCAAATTCCCCTCCTCTGTTTTATCTGAGTAAGGGTGACCTTTCTCAATCTGGTATGAATCACAAAATCTTTTTTTAGCAGCTACACGTGAATAGATCATATTCTTGTAGCACCCATAAAAGTCATATTTGCTGTCAACTTGAGAAATTTTGGCTTAGTGCTCATGTTTCTCTTTCCCTGTCATAAGAGAAAGGCAATTCTTTTTGTGAGAAGGACAAGATGTACCATGAGGAAATATCAAGAAAAATAACTCATTGTTATATATTTGAAAGAAGTTATGTATTTGAACACACACACACAAAAAAAAAAACTTTATTTTTTTATGTAAATAGTCAATCTATGTGTTTTAATCTTCTCTGGAACATTGTTATTTAATGTCATATTTGGTTATACCTTTGAGAGGGTAGCACTCTCCCCATTTTTACCAAAATATAATGTGTACTGGCTAAAGGACAACTTATTTATTTGTCTGTGACATACATATCAATTTTGTTCATCATCTGGGGAATAGTTCTTTAAATTAACCTCTCAGGTAATTTGCATATTTGAATATAGATTATTAAATTTAATTACTAGAGTTTCTTTGAGATAAAAGAAAAAGTGTGTATGTATGTGTGTGTGTGTGTGTATTGCAAATATGTTTCATAAGAAATACTAATTTGGAAAAACCCCAAGTTATTGTTTTTCACATAGATTAATAGTCTCCAGGATATGACCATTATGGTGGGACATGGCAAACCTGATTGTAGAAACTATCCTTCAAAACAATGAACATTTCATTGGACATTTCTTTTCAGCTGTCTCAATGTTTATTCATACAAACTGAGAGAGAAAAATGGTTCAACTTGATTGAAGCTCAAGTTTAAAACTATCTTAACAGATGTGTTCTTTAAGTTTAAAATGGAAGTAAAAATATGAATCAAATTCTATCAAAGTTTGCACAGCTGTTGCTCTGTTTTAAAGGTGGCAGTGTCTTGACAGTTCTCAGGAAAGAGGCAAAAATAGAGCAGAAGGATTTTTTTAGCAGGGTTTTGAAATGTTGATCTTTATTTTTTAATATATTTCATGGGCCAGATAACTATCAAATCTTGTCAATGTGTCATTTGACTGTCTTTTTGTCTTTTCCCACCATATAAGAGGTGAGCTTACCCTGTTTGCTCTATGTGGGCCTTTGGGCAATGAATATTGGAAATTTATGAAAGATGTTAGGTAGTAGATAAAATCTATCCATCATTTATTATCACTCTTATAATAACTACCCTTGCCTTCCATTTAAAAATGGATATACTGATGAAATAGAACCATAATCCTAAAGCATTGCTTTTGATAAGTATATTCTCTAGGAAATTTTCACATGAAGTTATATATTAAACAGTTTCTGAGGACCAAATGAGTAAAAGAGTACAAAAAATTGAGTAAAAAAAAAAAAAAAAAAGACTGTAGTAGTGCTAGTAAAGCTACAGATGTAAAATGTTCTGTGGCAGTAGAAATTGCATGGTGATGAACTGAGTGGGAGAGATATTTGTGGTGGGAAAATGTTTGCGGGGGAGGAGAGTCAAAAACAGTTAATGGGATAATGATGGTTCCCAGTAATAGAAATAGTAAAATTTCTTTTAAGAAAAAAAGGAAGTGTGTAATTATAAGCATATCAAGGAATATAGTCTTCCCTACTTAATTATTTTTTTTTCTCCTTACATATTACTACCCCCATTAAAACTTACTATGTTTGTTTCATAATCTATCTTCCTAACTAGAATATAATCTTCTTTATAACAGCAGCACTCTCTATTTCATTTAACCTTATCTCCATTTAGGAGGTGTTTAATAACTAGCAATTGAATAACTGAATGGAAGAATGAAACATCCAAATGTGAATTAAGAAACAGACTTGTATAGATTTATATAGACGTCTCAGAAGAAGAATTATGTATAATCAAAAATAAAAGAGAAAACAAGTAAGTGAGGAACAATGAAAACTTGGAGAATTCGATTAACATAAGTTTGTAGAGTGTCAAGCAAATAGGCTTTAGTAAAATGTCCATGTGGAGCATCAAAAGGTGAGAGAGAGAGAGAGAAGCAATAGTAATAGTTCACCTGGTTATTGATATCACAAAGCATAGAAATAGAGTGAAGAAGTGAGGAAAATTCTTTCTTATCTCAGTTATTCTTTAAGTGTGATTGTTGGGCCACTAACATTAGTATCACCTGGGATATGCGATGGGATGGTCCCATCATTTGAGGCGAACCTCACCTCTGGTTTTATTTCCTAAATAGTTAAAAGATCTCAATAGAATGAAACTCTTGAGTTGCGGCCAGCAATCTGTTTTAGCAAGTTTCCCAGGTCCCTCTGATGTAGGTCAACATTAAGAACCGATGCCCTAAATTCTTTTTTTTTTTTTTTTAGAGATTTATTTTTTATTTACATAAGAGCAGGGGTAAAGGCCAGATGTGCAGGCCTGGGAGAGGATTCACCAGAGACAGAGTGGGGAACAGAACAGGCAGATTGACGAAATACACTGCTGAGGGGAGCAGCTGCCGAGTCAGGAAAGGCCTGCTCCCTGGCTGGGATCGAACTCATGCTGCAATTGATGTAGATAGCTTCATAGGTTGTGCCTTCACCCCTTGCACCACCAGGGAGGCCCATATGTGTGCTTTTGTGAAATCACACAGGTGGTGTGGGGTTGTATGCAGTTTATTGGGCACCAGAATTACCCAGTATGCTTATATTCGTTCAGGAATTCACTATATGGTTGATAGAGTTCTTTTTCAGATAGCCTCCAAAGATCTTTAATCACAGTTGCTTAGATATAACTTTCTAAAATTAAGATATTTTTATTATGCTCTTTTAACATGATTCCATGAGAAACATTCTAAAGAATTAGCAAAGGTCTACAAAAATAGAAAGTTCAGCTAAGAAGCATACCTTGAATGTCATGTACTTAAATTAGTTTACATCTATAAAGTTCCTCTTATTTGTGCTTTTAACAATAATAAAGACACCTTTTATACAAACTACTCATCTTAAAAAGTGCAAGTGTTTCAAATTTATACAATTAAATTTTGAAGTATTAGCATACGCAGAGATTATGCTATCCATTCTTAATTGAAAAGTATTTTTCATTCATTCTTGAATATTTTACATTCAATTTTAAGAAATCATCTTAGAGTCTGTTTTTCTAGGTCATGTTGCAAAAACAGCAGAAATATTTAATTGATCTCATATTGGTCTGATATTATTAACAGCACAAACTATCTAGTAAACTTTCATTATATTCCAATAAAAATAATAATCAAATGTATACTTCTGATCTGACATTCACAAGTCCTGATATAATAAGAAGAATCTAGTTTCATGTTCCTTGTGTTCTAAGAGTGTAAATCATTTTATGCAAATTTACATTTTTATGAAGTAGAAATTCTGAATATTTTTAGCCTTGAAATGGCTTTAAAATGCAATAATCTTTTGGCACCAGAGCTTAACAAGGACAAATATCGTGCAGTGAAACAAAAGGTCAACTGATTGAGAATGTTTAAATATGTTCTTCATTTTTATGCAAAAAATAGATGGTATATTTTTTTCTATCTTGTACAAAGTGAAACTTATGAAACTTTGTTAATTTTTATTGTATTCTATTTTTTCCTTTAAATATCATTATGATATTAATAAGACTGCTAATTTTTTTTAAGTTCATATATATCATCAGAGGTTTTTAATAAGAATATATACTCTGGTTAGGACTAGCACCAAATCATAAGAATCAAACTAAAATACATAAAATTTCTCCTTGGAGCAGAAGGTTAAACTTGTATCTCTATTCCCTATAGAGATCATTTTGTGATTGTTAAATTTATAAAAATAACTGATTTTTGGTTTATTAGCATCAATATTTAAAACACTAAAACAGGTTTAAAAATGCTTTCTAGCATTTTTATTTTTGTCCATGAGCTACTGATTTGCTCTGTGAATTTTAATGTGATAGTAAAAAGGCAAACAACATTGTTATAGAACTTTTCATTTTGATTGAGACACAAAGGAATTACCAACGATAAAAACTTCTGAAAAGCTCTGTAAGGCTTAATTATGTAAAAAAATAAATGAGTATTTGGTAGTATCACTAATAATATTGCATATTTCATTCATGATACTCTTTGACTTTGAATCTGTGTATCACTAAAATGAAGGTGCATATGAGAATGCCAAGTTGTTAGAGTCTTGTAAAGGAGAGCATGTGTTATCTGCATTGTCAAAGGCTTGCTGTTGGTTTTTTTTTTAACCTAAGTTAATGAGACTAGCATTTATTATATTAATATTCAATCATTTTTATAGGAATGCAATGAAGAAGTTTTTATTAATGAGGCCAGATATACTCAGTGTCACTCAAGGAAGTAGATTTTGCAACTTTGCAAATGAGTGTCTAAAGTGAACATTTATTAGCTGTTTTGTTTTTCTAGCAAAAATTAAGAGAGCAAGAACGTAAAATTGACCCGAACTTACAGAGGAGTTCAAATGCTAAATTTTGAAATTAATTAGTAGATGTATGATCACTCCTGATCTTGATTCAAATCCAATTCCAATTAAACCTGCATCATAAACTAAGAAATCACACACTGGGAAGGCTTATTTTTATTTATTTAATTGTGTTAGTTACTCTGTTCTATGCATAGGCTCAAAACAAATTCTAATTAGCCAAGTTATTCACTCAACATTCTCTGTGGGTAGAAGCAAAAAAAAAAAAAAAGTTGAACCAGAAAATATGCAATGATTCAGGAGCTGGTAAAATTAGATAGAAAATCCTTTTATAGCCACAGTTTTATTCTGAAATTTTGCCAGATTAGTAGTCTGTGTATATTTTAGCTTATCATAAGAGAAAAATAAAATAAACAAGTGCTCCTCATCCTTGACATTCAAGATCCAAATGCTCCCAATTTGTCTCTGTCATTTTCCTGAACTCCCCCAGGGTCTTGGGGAACTAGAAACTTCTGAGCATGCAAAAGTTTTCCCCTTCCTCCATACTTCCCCATCATCCCTTAGGGTTCATGTTATATGTAATCCAATTTCTAACATGTTTCTTGAAATGCATATGGACATTTCCTTTTGTAAATCACCATAACCTTTTCCTTGTATTTACCTTGTTCCTCTATGACCTTGATGGCAATCATTTTCATTTATTCTGGGGCTATATTAGGTAGCTAAACAAAAATTGTTCTCTTTTTTTTGTAATGAAGACATCATCCTAATGTGTTGAGACAGATGATAAACATCATACATAATGAATTATGTATTTAAGAAAGAGATACTAGCTTTGGAAAAAAATAAGTAGAAGAAAGGGCATAGATTTTGGCAGTGGGTGGAATTACAGTGTTAAATCTGTTGTTTAAGGAAAGCTTCAATGAAAAGGTAACATTTGAGTAAGGATTTGAAGACCTGTGGCTTCTTGGAAAATGGTTCTGTAAGAAGAAATAGGCAGTTAAAGAATTCTAAGGGGGGAGCTAGACTAGAACAGGGTGATCCACAGGGGAGTAAGTAGGGTGAGGGAGTAGTCATGGGTTGGATGTAATAGGGTATTGCTGGTAAATGCAAGGATACCACTTTTACTGTCGTGAGATGGAAGCCATTAGACAGTTTTGAGCTGAAGAACACCAACACCCGAAATAGGTTTCTAAGTATGACTCTGAATGCTCTGTTGAGAGTAGACTAATGGAAAAGTATGAAAATGGGAATCTTAAAATGGAAGTCTATTGGAGTCTATTATGCTAAGCAGGTGTATAACGATAGTGATTTTAACTGAATGAGTAGTGTTGCATGTGCCAAGTGATCACTTTCTGGGAAAAAAACTGAAGAAAAGACAATGCAATTTTCTAATGCATTGGATGTGAGGTGTGAGTGAAAATAAGGAATAAAAAACCACCCCAAAGAAAACCTTGTATTATAATTAGCAAACTTACCTTACTTTTTCTTCCACCAGTAAACTATTGAACTAACACACATAATTTCATAATACTTACATTGCTCTTCAGTAATTTAGACTAACTGATAGTGTACACAATATGGTTGATTTCTCTGTGGATTGTGGAAATTAAAAATGAAATAAGGGTTAGTACCAGTTAACAGATTTGAAAGGGCTAAAATCTTTTATTCAAATTTAAATTAGATGTAATTTTGCTTCAGGCAAGATCGAAGACTCTGTAAGTGACAATTTAAACTTAAATTAATCTCACTTTAAATCCTTTTTAATAAAGCTTTTCTATGAAATACTGAAAAGGCAGTAATATGAAGCCTGTAATGTCCCAAGGAATATGTAATCTAAAACTATAGCTTAATTTCAATTTTACCATGCCTTTTAATTAAATTCCAAATCTTTACAGGCAATTAGTATACACGTACAAGACATATCTGTCTACAAAGGTATGTGAAGTGAAGAAGTAAGCATTTATCTTGATAGTGAAAGCTCCATATCTGGCTTCTGAGGAAAAAGGTGTGAGACTGACTTAGGATTTCATTAGATATAAATACTAATTCAACACTGATTTGATTTTATATTTGATATAATCTGCACAGACGTGGACACGTTTTTGAGATGGATAAAAGTTTAATTCATGCCAATTTGTGATTAAAAAAGAGAAGTATTCTGTGTCAATTGGATTGGTGCATGTTTTTCAACTTAAATTAGGAAAAAATAGACAAAACCCGAAAGCTACTTTGAATATGGGTTGGGTTTTATTTTTGTAGAAGCAACCTAAAGATAAAAATATATAATATAAGCAAAATAAAATTTATAAAAAGAACTGCAGAAAAAATCTGTTACAATAAATTATTTTTTATTGTTTTGAATAACATTATATACTGTAAAGGGAGTTATTACAAATAGATTGACTCCAATTCACAATTCTGTCATATGTTATAAAGTTTAGAATCTGATGTCTATATTCTAATATGGCTGACTTTTGGTTATTCATTTCTACCTGATGGGAAATATTTATTTGGAAAATAGCATAGTCATTCCAGGAATCATAGACAGCGTGATTTAAATATCAGCTGCAACTTAAGAAGAATGATGACAATAGAGTTATTATAGGCACATTTAATCAGAGAAGGTGACAAACAATTTGCTCTAAAACACATAAATACTAGTTGATAACTCATTCTAACCACATAAAGGACATTAACTTGTTCACATCAAGTAAGAGAAAAGCTTATGCATGGCATGTAATTATTTAGACCAGTTAGATGATAGATTGTTAAAATACAAGCCCAACGATCATGTGTCCATGCTTTGTAGGTGAAATAGATTACTTATGAAAAATTTAAAAATGGTGAAATCTTTGATGAGCACAAATGGAAAAAAAAAGCTGTTTCACACTAAACAACTTACAGGTAGTTTTCTATAATTCAATACAATGATTACTGAGCACTCACCAAATGTCGGGCTATTACAAGATGTGGGAACTTTAAGGACTGAGCAATGAAAAACAGAGCTGGGGATCACCACATTTAAAATCATATAAATATAGAATGTAATATGTATTATATTACAGTAGAGAATGTTGTGTCATATAATACATCCTTAATTATAATTATAAAGCTATTACATAAATATGTTGATAATGAAAAGTTTATTTCTCATTTATGTAATAGTCACAATTATGTTTTAATATTTGGTCATGAATATTAAGTAAAGGCCTACACTAAATTACAAGATCTGTTTCATCAACCCCCTGCCTCAGGATTAATTGCCCATCTTTCTAAGGTTAATATTTTTCTGTTTTGTCTTTTTTTTAATGTATATATGGTTTTTTTGTTTGTTTGTTTTGTAAATAAATTTTATTTTTATATTCCCATTACAATTGCACCCCCCTTATTTTGACCCCAATCCCTCCCCTCCCTGCCCCCCACCCCCCATAGAGTGTCTCTGGTTCATAGTTTTTTGTTGATTTTGATTTTCACTTTCTTACAGTTATTCATTTTCCTGGTCCCTTATTTAAGTTTTCTAGATTCCTGCTATGAGTGAGACCATCTGGTATTTTTCTTTTTCTTTCTGGCTTATTTCGCTGAGCATGATCCCTTCCAGCACCATCCATGTTGCTGCAAATTGCATGTGTTTATCTTTTTTGAATGCTGAGTAATATTCCATGGTGTATATGGGCCACATCTTCTTGATCCAGTCATCTATGTTTGGGCATTTGGGTTGTTTCCAAAGCTTAGCTATTGTAAACAGCGCTGCTATAAACATAGGGGTGCAGGTGCTCTTTGGAATGGATGTTTCTGTGTCCTTTGGGTAAATACCTAGGAGTGGAATTGCTGGATCATATGGAAACTCTATGTTTAGTAGGTCCAGAAATCTCCACACAGCTCTCCATAGTGGTTGGGCCAGTTTGCACTCCTACCAACAGTGCAGAAGTGTTCCTTTTTCTCCACATCCTCGCCAACATTTGTTGTTGCTAGTTTTTTTTTAATATGTGCCATTCTCACTGGTGTAAGATGGTATCTCATGGTAGTTTTGATTTGCAGAAACCATAAAATACATAGAAGGAAATATAGGCGAAACACTATGTGATATGCACATCAAAGACATCTTTACAGACACATCACCCAAAGCAGTGATAGTGAAGGCAAAGATAAACAACTGGGACTACATCAAATTAAAGAGCTTCTGCACAGCAAAAGAGACAATAACAAAAAAACAAAGAGAAACCCAACCGACTGGGAGAACATTTTTGCACACAACACTAATGATAAAGGACTGATCACAAAAATCTGCAAAGAACTGATGAGACTCAACAACAAAGAAAATAATCCTGTCAAAAAATGGGCAGAAGAGCTAAAAGGAAACTTCTCTGAAGAGGAAATGCAAATGGCCAACAGGCATATGAAAAAATGTTCAACATCACTTGTTTTGTCTTTTTTAGCTACCCTTCTGCATTTCTTAAAGTGTCTATTAATTAGCTCTCTTATTCGGTATATTTAATATTTTTCTCTACTAGCTTTTCCCCTTCACATTTCACAATCTAAAAGTCAGACATTTAACTCACCTAGACACCGTCTTTTTTTTCCTCCCCTAAAGATTTATTTATTTATTTATACAAGCACTGGGTACAGTCAGAAGTGTGGGAGGGTGAGAGAATGCACCAGAGCCAGAGCAGGAAACAGAACAGGCGAAGTGATGAAACACACTGCTGAGGGGAGCAGCGGGCGAGACAGGAGAGGTTTGCCGCGCCATGTGGGACCCTCGCCCGGCGGCCGGAAATCGAACTGGTGCTGCAGAGGCTGAGGGCAGCTTTGCAGCCCAGCGCTCAACCACTGCACCACCAGGGGAGACCCTAGACACTGTCTTTTTGCATTCATATCTATAATTATTCTTTCTTAAAGGTAATAATCTCTTTTGAGTCCACATACCTTTGGAATCTGGTTAACTGGTGATATTTACAAAGGGAAATTTAAGCTTTTAAAATTTTTTGTTTTACCATAAGAAAACAATTACAGATAGATCTCTAATTTATTCAGAAAAAAATGAAACTCCAAAAATATGAAATATTTATAGAATCTTCAGATATGTTTTTATTTATCTTTACCTACCTCCCCCCACCTTATGGTAGTGAGGGAAGTGAAAATATCTTCCTCAGGTTAAGGAAAGATCTGAGGTACATTTGGGGCACTGTGTGTCTGTCTTTGCCAGTTGTGATTCCTCACAGCCACTCTGCTCTATGATGCCTGCTTTCTTGCCCTCCCCACCCTCCCAGACTTGCAGCAGTAACAATGACCACACAGTAGCAGAGTCCAATAACTGTCAGGTTTCATTGTAGTATATGTGCTTCCAATATTTGACAGTAAACCATCCACTTCTTTAAAAGGTTTTAGTGACATTGCTGTAACCTGGTTTTACTGTTTCGTGACAGCTCCTTTTTTTTGTTTCCTCTTCTTTCTTTTCACGTAAAATTGGGCATTTACAGTTTCTGACAACAGTTTCTAACTTGACATACCTCTTCCTTCAGCAAGGTATTCATTTTCAGAGTATCAGTTATTACTCTTTAGAAATTGACTCTAAAATATATTTTTCAATCATAATATCTCCTATCATTGATTGCAGTTCAGTAGTTCATTTCCAAAAATGTTCTACTAAATGAATGCTAGTTAGAGTTCCAGACCAAGGCCATATTTTTAATCATCTTTTCCCTTTCAACTCACCATCTATTATACAATTCAGATCATCCTACTCATTTTTAAAAATTTCAATAAATATTTCTTGAATAACTCATCACATGATGAAACATTTCTGAGCTGATTCTTTCTTATTAGCTCGTCACTAAGTCTTGTTTTTCAAAAAGTTCTCACGAATCACTTTTCCTTCACTTTCAAGCTATGTGCTGTGAAAGAGGTGGTAGTGATTGATTTTTTTCTGGAAAATAGATACAATGCTATGTCTAAGAAATTTCTGCAATTTTTTATCCACTTGTGCATGCTGACTGTAAATTTCTTATTGATTGATGCATAATAGTGCCTTTCCTATCCTGACAATAAGCTATTATAAAATTTAATTATATTTCCCCCTATCATCTGTAAAGTAAAATTTTGTCAGGATTAATACCATCCTCTATAATAATCTTCCTATGCTAATCTGCCTCTCAGAGTTCTTTTTTTCCTTTTCTTGTAAATCTAATAGTTTACCATGGCTACTTTTAAAGATCTCCAAATTATATCCTCCCCATCCCTTTGCAAGAAATCATATTGATTTAAATACAATTTTTACTCACACAAACTAAACAAACCCAACAAATAATTTTTGTCCCCAAAACTTTGGTATACTTATTCTCAGCATGCTTTCTGTGATTCCAACATAGTAGGTACCATGTATATGTGTGTGTGTGTGTATAAATATATATAGGTATATATAATGCATATATATAAGCATTGATTCTATTGCCTTCTATTAATTAAATATTAAATTTGCTTTGTGTTTCCCAATCTCTGCATCTTTTTAAAATTTTTCCCTTTAGAAAGGTGTTAGCCACTTTGTTATCACATTGTTAACCACAATGGTTATCATATATGTAATCATCCCCAAATTTAACTCTATTTTAAAGATGAAAGGCTGAAGTCTAGAGAAGTTATAGACTTGAGATTAAGGACTAGGTTGAGGGTTACACAGAACATGTTATGTATAGTATTACAGAAATTCTACTGGTTTTACCAGCCTTTGTAAAATTCAGTTGGGCATTTAATTTCCAATTCCCATGAACCATCCAGGAAAAGTTAACAACTAATAGTATTATTAATTTGAGTGTTATGGTGGCATACTAAAATTAATCTAGGGAATCAGACTTCAATAGGTTTTGTCACTTGGACAAAATGACATTGGGCATGCTACCTGGTATCCTGGGGTATCATTTTCCTTCCTGTTAAATGATGGCACTGAAATAGGTAAACCGTAAAGTCTCCCTGAACTCCGGATATTGTGATAGTCATTATTATAGTGTGACATGGTTTAAATTGCATTTAAATTTCTTTGTGAAACCTCAAAGAATATATATCTAACCTATCAGTTCATAATTTGACCCTGAGTGAAGAATCAGGTTCTAAGAATAGATTTTATGAGATGAAGTATATAATTTTCTTGACAAAATGAGAATCCAAAGTAAAAATTGATTTGATTTAATGTAGTCAAACATCTGGATATGTGACTAAAATGTTCAGTTTCCATATGGATGCTTGACTTTGTGTGAATAATATCAACTTTAAAAACTTGAAACTAAATTCATGTCAAAATAAATAATCAGGCTTACCTAATTTATTTTTTTTTGTTTTAAAAATGATGTTAATTTAGCCTTAAAAGTAAAGACAATTACAAAAAAATGGGCATTTTTCATCTTTTTCCTATTATCATATAGTTAAATATATTTTAGTAAAATATGCAGGTACTTTCTTAAGAGTAATTGACTTTGCATAAAAAGTTTTCCTCTCTGTTCTTTGTTTACATTAATTCTAATTTGCCAAATTCTTGACTCTTCACCTTTTATTGGACTATGACCTTCTCCACTGAAAGACTTTCACACCTAAAAGCAAAGCAAAGCAAAACAAACAAACAAAAAAATACCTGAAATTTAAAAAATAAATAAATGTCACAGAATTATCAAGTGAGTAAACAAGTCAGAAGAGTCAATAAATATTTATGCATTTCTTGGTTGATATTATTTTACAGCTAATGGATTAAAGAAAAAAACAACTAATAATCCACATTTTCATGTCAGGGGTTCTAGAACAGTGGGATAAAATTTCAGACACCTGGAGTACTTGCAGGTTAAAAGTATTGATTTCAACAGGAATTAATTTTAAAAACACAACAACAGATCTCTAAACTATTTAGCAGAAAGCATACAGTCTCATGGTAGAAAGAAGTATAATTAAAAAGCTATCAAGGGCCTCCCCGGTGGCGCAGCGGTTGAGCGCTGGGTTGGGAAGCTGCCTGCAGCCTCTGCAGCGCCGGTTCGATCCCCGGCTGCTCCCCGGCCTCGGGAGGAGGGTCCCACATGGCGCGCAGACCTCTCCTGCCGCCCGCTGCTCCCCTCAGCAGTGTACTTCAGTCCTTCTGCCTGCTCTGCTCCCCGCTCTGGCTCTGGTGAATTCTCTCTCCCTCCCGCGCTTCTAACTGTACCCAGTGCTTGTATGTATCAATCAATCAATCAATAAATAAATCTTTAAAAAAAAAAAAAAAAAAAAAAAAAAAAAAAAGCTATCAATAGTCTGGGATTGTCAAAACTACTTTGTCACCTGAAGCACATTCCTTGTAATTATCTTTTAGGCTTTAAGCTAGATCACCATTAACCTGAGAAGAAAAAGGGTTATTCTGCTTTCTGGGGTGAGAAATTGTATCTTCATGTAAATTAAACCCTATTCGACAGTCAAATTAGATTTGGGAAATGATTGAGTATTAAACTTACTCATGTATATTATCAAATGACACAAAGTCTGAAAGCACTAAGGGAAAAGAGGAAGAGTTTCCCTCTTTTTCAAATATTTTGAAATTTTTTATGTACATAGAATATGATTTTGAGCATACACTAGAGAAATAAAATTGAAGCAATAGAAGGAAAACTCAGATGTATTTTTAGCCTTTCCCCAGTGATTTCTTTTCAGCTCTCAGACAGTACAAAATGAGTCAACAGTTAAGTAAGCCAGAAATAATATAACGAGTCTGCAAAATTATAGCAACCTACAGCTCAGATCTTCAATCAAGTAATTGTTAAAGTCTCACTAGAAGGAGGAACAAATATGTTCTCAGGTGAACTTGCTTAATATTTTTAACCTTATTGTCAAAAGAAAAGAGTTATAATTAAGATAGTACAATGCATGAGGCAGAGCACACACAGTTGCATCCTCCCAATGATTAATGTTTATCCCTGAGGTGGTCCATTCTGTTGTGGATCAGTGAAAACCAGGTAGTCTTGTATCTCTGCATAAAGAATCGGTGCCTCATGCCAAGTAATAAACTACTGTAATTCCTGAGTGATGTGAAGCTGAGTACTTATTATGAAAGGTTGTATTAGCCAATGTAAGTAATTATCAGCTATAGGCAGAGTACAGCCTACTAATCTCACCTTGGGACCCAGGGAACACTGACAGATACTATGTATGGCTACTTTCAAAGAAACCTGTAAGACAGGTTTCTTAACCCTGATAAGATTGATCCATTGGCCAGAAAACTCTTTGTTGTGGGATTGTCCTGTGCATCATAGGATGTTTAGCCACCTCGGTAGCTTCTAACCAGTAGATACCTGTGGCAACCCCTCACCCTCAGTTGTGACAAATACAAATATCTTGACATTGCTAAAATGTCCACCAGGTGGCAAAATTACCCCCAGTTGAGAACTGGTATAAGACCCTTGGAAAAGCTATACAGCATAGGTGTTTAAATCTATATCTGTATATCTAGATCTATATTTGAATAGACACATACCAACACACACATACAGATACATGCAAATACATATACATATAATCTGGCTTACTTAGTACATATGAGTATATGTACTATTATACTCTATATACTATTATATACATAGATGCATGCACATATATTTATGCATTCATGTATGGTTATGCAATATATTCACCTATATATACATGTGTGCATGCATGCACACACACATATATATCCACATGTATACAGTCTACTCAATTACATATATGATATTTATGATAAATTTATATAAATAGAAATATTTATATATATGAATATATGCAAGCATATATGGCCATACATAATACACATGCATATAGCTATAAATGTGTACACAGATATCTATATTTATATCTATATATTACATAAATTCAGAGTCTGAAAACAGATTATATAGGTTTAATGTTTTCTTCAGATTATAAGTGCCTTTAATGGGTATATTTTGCATATGATTCTAGATGTAAAATTATGCAGAAAAAATAAAATTGACTGAGATACTTCAATGCAACACATGCATGCAAAACTCTTAAGACCTTGAGTCTGGCACAGAAATTGAGTCTATATGTAGGTCAGTGTGTCTGGAAATTGAGATTCATATTAAGGACAGTGCAAGATGAGGCTTGAGAGATGAACAAAGATTGACTCATGTCATCAAGAAACCCCAGCACAGGTTGAAGAGAAGGTGAAGCAGGTTAAATTCTGGTATGCACATGGAAACAAAAGCCAATATATCTGACAAAAAGAATTTGCAATAACTGGCACAAATATCATTCTACATTTCTAGTGTATCATGCATTTTGTCCTGATTTCCATGTTTCTGCCACTGAGATGCCTTCTCATTTAGAGGTTTTATTTCAGATTGAGGAAATCGTTTTTTGTGTGCTATGATATAAAAGATGCAAAAGCTAAGTTTGTTTTCTAACAAACAATGGAAACATATAGCCTGCAATCATTTCTAAACCCCCCTTTTTGAGTAAGTATTGTTTGAAGTTAAAGAATTTAGTGTTCAAGCATGCTCCTTAAATTGGAAATGCGCTTTGGCTGAATAGCTCTTAAAACTTCAGTGCACTGGGTTCTTGATCTTCAGCAGCCTAACGGGCTCTAAGTAGTGGGTTTTGGTTCAGCTGTGCAGAGATAGAGAGCAAGATGGATGTTAGAGATTTATAATGTAGAGTCCTGCCAACTGCTGTTGGAAGACAAGACAGCAAAAATATATTACATAATATATTAAATATCCTCTGTATGTCAGGAATTGTACACATACCATGTGGGGCAGGCTTCTGTTGGTTAAAAACAGATTCAGGTAGAACAGAATGTGAACATTTCCTGCTGGCTGTCCCTTCCCACCTATTCTTCAAGGCACTGTGGGAAAAATAATTTCTCACAGTGGTAGAGTTATATTCATAATCAGAAAAGGGTGGGAAGTCACAATTTCTGATTTTTTTTTTTTTTTGGAATAGAAGTTCACTGAAAGTAATTTAAAAATTTCAATAATTACAGATTTGGGGTAGAGATAACAGAAGCCAGATGTCAAGGAGAAATTTAAAAAACACCCTAAAATATACCTTCATTTCCAATAACACCGTCTATATACAGCATCTGCTAGAATGAGCTAGACCCCATGACTTGACCCATGTATCCAGAGAAGTCAGTACAGGATCCAGTATGAAATACAGTTGAATCTTTAATCATAAATTTTATCCACTGAAATGAGCCTTTTAGGCCATATGGCTTAAGCTGACAATCTGTGTCACAAAACCCATCTCTCTATTCTGGGCTTTCACCACTGACAGTTCTCTGTTAAGGAACAGGGCTGTATTTTTCTAGAAGGTGGTGGGGAAGCACAGGCAGCTGAATTGTAAAAGATAATGTATCCTAGTTCAAGTTCATTAGTGAAATAGAAACCCAAATTCAGGGTTAATGCTTGGATATATGTGCCATGCTTCAGTAGCATTAGAAGGTCCAAGATTATTGACATTCAAGTTCTAGTCATGCATGAATCCCTGGCCTTTTCTTGTAGGAATCAGGAATGAGAGAAAGATAGAGCATGGGCAACTGGGAAATAAAGGAAAATGATCTAGTTTATTGTGGGCTAAACTAGAAAACCTACTAGGATTTAGGCAACACTGGAATATATAAATACCCTTCTATTTAATTCTCTCTATAACTTACAGTTGTAAGGATCAAAACGCCCGTTTTTAGATATGAAATGGAGATAAGGATTAATGAGATTAAATAATTTATGTTTGCAGAGCCTGTACGTGATAATACTGGGGATCATCTACCCTTGTCAGGTATCAAAGCTATCACCATATTCTGACTCACAACAGAATCCTACCCTGTTTATTGAAAAACAAGGTACAACATTGTTTTTTTTAAATGATTATGACAAGCAAGGGTAAGAGTAAAAGATAGTTTTGTGTCCCTCTGATCCTATTTGTTACACTTTTCTTCTTTAAAATAAAAGTACTAAATTTGAATTGTCAGTTGTCAGAGGACAAAAAATAAACAGTATCTTTTTCTTCTGGTTAACTTCAAGTGTTGATAGGTAAAACATACTCTGGACCAATTTGTATTTTATGGCTGATTGTACTCTAGTTCTGCTTTTACTTAGCAAACATTAACTAGAGGAACCAGCCCTACTTCTTGGGGGTGAATACATCTACACAAATGCTCATTCACATGAAATTTTTGTTGTTTTATAATCAGTTAGACATATGTAGGATTTTTACATTAATTTTAGTAAAAATGCAATATCCTTTAAAGTTTATGGTATATGATGTGATCCCTATCAGAATAACTCTTCCTATAGGAGGGAGTTATAACATCTTGCTGCTAATTATGAAATGAACACAGAACTAATTAGATGTTTCAAAACCCAAGAGAAGGTAGAGTCCATAACTATTCTCTGAAATCCAAAATCATTGAAGTTTAAAAAGCCTGATCTTAATTATTTAGGACTCAATTTCTTTAGTTAGGATGTTACTATTTTTATTACAACAGAAAAGTCTAATCTGGAGGCAAATGCATTTTTGGTAGAGATCGTCTAAGTCAGCTTTTTTTATTTTTGACAAAGACTAGTTCATTACTAAATTTTTTAGAAAAATTATATTCCAGTTCTGAACGTTTTTATACAGTTTTTGAAAACAAATTTTGGCAGTAATTTGTAAAGTGATACTCTTCCTTCTTTTGTATTGAGAAAAGAAATACCTTCAAAATAGAATCTTAGCCTACATGTTTCCAAACTTAAGAACCCAATCAAAAGCAAGCACTGCAGGGACACCAGTTGCCCCCATGGAAAGCATACCAGTGAACAATGAAGGGAACCTGTCCTTCTGGTTTTAAACAAAATCTTAAGCAAAATAACTAACCTTCTTAAAAACTTTCAAATAATGATAGAAGCTCTAATATAACTAACAATTGTAGTTTTATATCAAATTATGGTGCTTTCATGGAAGTTGGCTGCCAGGGATTCTAGCCTTCAACTTTGTTTGTATTATAGATTCTATAATCAAAGCTGCAGATGCCCTGAACCAGGAGGCTTCAACTCTGTATAAATTTCTCAAAACAACAAAATGCAAAGAATGTCATGATTATGTGAATTACATATGGATGCAATTAATTTGTATATGAACAATTTTTAGTGTACTATTAGCTTTATATCAATCTATTATACAAGAAGCCAATCATTAGTTGCTTTGCCAGAAGTATGACGACCTGCTTGTTACAGAATTTTCAAATGATTTAGTAGATGTGGTTTTCTGTTTTGAATATTTTTTCTTCTATTGCTTTTTAAATTTTTTGTGTTAAAAGTAGTTAATCAAAAAACCTTTATATATTGGATTAAAAAATGACATAGCTAGAATGCCATTTATTTTAGTTTATATGCAATCAGATATTCATGAACTGCCAAGATCAATAGCAATGAATGATCCTATTCAATGATGAACATTTCTTTTTCAATGCCTTCATATTTTTATTGTTAATGAAAGTGTTTAGAAAGGATGGTAGAGAGAAATGGAAATTAAAAAAAAAAGAAACAATTTCTATAATGAAAATTTCACCCCTACTTTTAGAATGCATAACATATGTTTTAGAAGGTATGTCATTTTGCCAGTGGTAGACATTTGTTCTGTCCCCTATCTTTTCTATTCATGTATTTGAGCAAACTATTTTTTTAAAGATTTATTTTTGCACATGAGAACTGGGGTACAAGCCAGAGGTGTGGGGGGTGAGAGGATTCACAAGAGACAGGGTGGAGAACAGAACAGGCAGATTGACTGAAATGCACTGCTGAGGTGAGAAACAGATGAGTCAGGAGAGGTCTGCTGTGCCATGAGGGTACCTCCCTGGCCGGAGATCGAACTCATGCTGCAGTGGCTGAGGATAGCTTCATATGTTGTGTCTAACCCCTTGCACCACCAGGGTTACCCCTGAGCAAACTATTTTATTGCAATATATAATTGTGCCATTCTTTTCATTATAAAAAAAAAAAAAAACACAGAAGATAGTTTTTCCCCAAATCTTCAAGTGTCTTTTCTGCTTTGGCGATTTGAATTTGGAATGTATTTTATCAAGTAGTTGTCAAAACCAGGTTGAGAAAGGTGAATAGCCATAGAAATAAAATTAGACTTCACATATTAAAATGAGTTTGCAAGCTTGATAAATTATTTTAATAAAGTTCTTTATTAAAAAAAGAATTATAGCATTATGGTCAACATAACTTAATCAACAATGCTGGTTAGTCATCATTTTCCTTCATTCATCACTACATGTATTAAATAATTAGTAGTGACTGCTTTCACAGAGTAGTTTGGTTTGCATTACATATTGTAAAATCAGACAAGTAGTTCATATGAAATCCAGGGTGCCTCTACCTCTTTCATGTATGATGTGCATTGCCAGTACAAATAGATTTGAAAGCTTTAGCTGTAAGAGGACACAATCCATAAGCCTTCAGAGAAATCTGTCTGCCATTTAAAAGTGTACTATCCTTCTCCCTGAAAGTACCCAGAAAGTTATGAAAATGTTGCTTGTCAGTTCTTAATGAGCAATGTATTTGTTCTCTGCCTATATTATTGGAAAATACAATTGCCCATGCCAATCTTCTTACAGCATATGTCCTGTAGGTCAGTGTAAATTCTTCAACTATCAGATACATATGTATATCTATATATGTATCTCTATGTTTATCTATCTTTATATATATACCTATACATATATACATATACAGACACAGACACACATATCCTCAGTCATTCCACATTTGCCTTTTTCTCCTCTAACCTTATTACATTTCTTATAATGATGACTATTTTGCATCCCACGTAACTTTAGAATTAAAATCATAGAAATACTTTGATTGATCCTTTAACTTCCTATACATCTTTTGCTACTTGTTTCTGTTTGAACATGTTTCTTCCAGTTCCATGCAATTTTTCTCAGTTCTTGTTTCCTGTAATTTTTTTCCCCAACTTTCCTATCCCCAGCCACTCTGAAAGATATTTTGAATCTTCTTCCTGACATCTACAGCCATATGACCTTAGAAAATAATAACAATTATTAAAGGAACATTTGTAATATGCCACAGAAGTGTGCTAATCACTTTATTCATTGTTTCCTAGAGCTTTTGTAACAATTTAGTGCTTGTAATGCTATTGCTTTTATTTACGGACAGAGGAAACTGAGCAGTTTGGGGCTAGCACTGTCTGCATTTGTTGGCTCTATTTTTTTTTTTTTTTTTGCCCATGTTCATAAACTATTCAGTCTGTGTTCATAAAGTATTTAGACAACATTCACAAAGACTATGTTTTCTTATTAAATATGAGAGTTTAAAGAATGTGCTAGATTATGATATCCCACTTGTCATAGATAAGACGTATCCAGGCTTAGATTGTACAGTCTAGCTGGGGTTACATTGTGTGTCTATCCTTAACTCTATTTACAATCTGTTGACTTTGCCCTACCACAGAGGAAATTCTTTAATTTGTATAAAACTGCCTCATGGACTAGTCAGACCCTTGTTTCACCTGTTAACAAATGCTTTCTTTTTAATCACTGTGTAATAAGTTATAACAAAAGGGGTAGATCTAAAACAAACCACATTTATAGATTACATTTTCTTTGTGTATCAGGAGTCTAGGCATGCTCACTTGGGTACTCCGCCAGAGTGTCACAAAATTGCAATAAAGATCTTGACCAGGGGTTCTAATATCTAGAGGCTTTCGATTCCAAGTTCTTGTGGGTTTTGCACTGAATTCATTCCTTGCAGTATATAATTCATGAAGTCTTGCTTCTTCAACAGTGAAGATAGATGCTTCAAATATTTTACTAAAAGATACTCAATTAATCGTTCACTGGATTGGGTCTGGGTCAGCTAAATTCTCTCCACTTTGATTAACATTAACTTGATTTTCACTTTATGTCTATGTAAATCCCATTACCTTTGCAATATTCTGTAAGTTGTAACTAAATTATAGGTCCTAACCACAATCTAGGTAAGTGGTACTGCACAAAGGTATGGATCATTCTGGGTTATCTTATAATTCTGTCTAGAATTATTATTATTATTATTTTTTGGCCTTCTTGTCCAGATGTTGATGTTGTGTCTTTGGGATTCCTACAGATATTTGCTCCTTTGCAATTATTTTGTATGATTATTTAATAGTTAATACTAGAAAGTGCCTCAAACCCTCCTCCTGTTCTCCTCATCACTTGCTATATCATTGATTAACTTACTATGTTTAGAATGCTTGGTCTGACTGCCATAAAGTAAAACATTTTTTTTTGAAAGATTTATTTATGCATACAAGAACTGGGGTATTGACCAGAGGTATGGGGGTGAGAGGATTCACCAGAGACAGAGTGGGGAGCAGAACAGGCAGATTGACTGAAATACACTGCTGAGGGGAGCAGTGGGTGAGACAGGAGAGGTCTGCTGTGCCATATGTGTTGCTCCCTGGCCGGGGATTGAACTTGTGCTGCAGAGGCTGTGGATAGCGTCATAGTGCTGTGCTTAACCTTTTGCACCATGAGAGAGGCCCATAAAGCAAAATTTTTCAAGGAAACTTTTTTGTTGATTGTTATGTTGCATATATACCCTGTATAATACATCACTGATATGATACATCACTTTTAAATTTTAGATGAATGCTGTATTATGTAGTAATAATAATGAGTATACATCTCAAAATAGGCATACTCTTTTTAAACTATAGCAGTTCATGGTGTTACCACTTCTTATGAAGATTGTAAAACCAAAAAAAATTGAAATAGATCATAATTTTATATTGAAATAATACTTTTAATATTTCATCATTTTGCAACATGTTAGCTCCTGCACAATTAGGCCTCATATGAACAATAGTAGTGCAGCTATTTAATAATAAAAAATTTTGGCCATTAGTTTTTGATTTTGACTGTATTGAAACTATATGTTAATTGTATTAAGAGGGTTAAAAAATGGATCAAGTCACCACTTAAAATTTTTCCATTTGATCATTACATTTTGCATTTAAGTAATTGTCTGGTTAGTTCAGAATTAGGGAACTATTGGTTAGAGCTGAATGGAAAAAGACAGACTTTGCACAGGCAGGAATTAAGTGTGTGACTTCTGGAATCACATAGCAGGGTTCAAATTTTCACCCCAGGACATGTTATCTGTGTGAACATAAACAGGTAACTTAACCTCTATCTTTTAATCAATGATCTGTCTTGAAATGACCATAATACTATCTACCACATAAAATTATTGCAGATTCAAATGCAGTTAAGAACCTATAGTACCAGAGTAAAGAAAGCTCTGATCCATTTGTTTAGCTTTTCATAGTTTCAATTTCTTTACTTTTAATGAATAGATCACAATACCTACTCATAAAGTAACTATATGCTAACTACAGTACCTTTTACATATGAATTCTTAGTAAGAAATTGTAAATGTGTTATCTATATAAAATAGTGAAGGCAAGATAATATCTGCAAATGAAATGGATTATACTACAATGATTGTCCATTCACTTATTTTTGTTAAGAAAATGTGAAACTGATATTCAAATTAGTATTGGGAAAAAATGTTGAGTTAACTTAAGGAATTGCTGTTTGAAGCATTGATTGGGTATTTTTCTGTAGCAAAGTGTCTGAACAAGCATTTGGTGACTCTTGTGACTCTAAAAATAATCACCTCCAAGTAACTCTACACCCCTGATTCACTAGAATATATTTTAATAAATTAAGAAAAGATAATGGGGAAAAAAGACCACTGAAGATACTCACAACTGATAAGATCTCCTAATCAGTTATGTATCACAGAGACATTGTGGCCTGAGACTTTAGTGGTGCATTATTGATGTTTTAGTGGTGGATGTGGTTTGGTAATATACACCTGAAGAGATATAAACCTATTCCTCCAAATCATAATACAGTTGTAAATCAGCATTACTTCAATAAATATTAATACAGTTTTGAAGAGCATGACCCTATACCACTAAATCATATGCAGTATTTTAAAACATTATTACTTCAAAAAGGGAAAATTAAAAAAAACAAAAAACTTAAATGCCAAATGTAAAAGAAATACAATTAAAAAAGTAAGAAGGGGGTCTCCCCGGTGGCGCAGCGGTTGAGCACTGGGTTGCGAAGCTGCCAGCGGCCGCTGCAGCGCCGGTTTCATCCCTGGCTGCTCCCCGGCCACCAGAGGAGGGTCCCACATGGCGCAGACCTCTCCTGCCGCCCGCTGCTCCCCTCAGCAGTGTACTTCGGTCCTTCTGCCTGCTCTGCTCCCTGCTCTGGCTCTGGTGAATTCTCTCACCCTCCCGCGCTTCTGACTGTACCCAGTGCTTGTATAAATAAATAAATAAATAAATAAATAAATAAATAAATAAATAAATAAATAAATAAATAAATCTTTAAAAAAAAAAAAAATTAGAAGGGGCCTCCCGTGGTGGTGCAGCAGTAGAGCGCTGGGCTATGAAGCTGCCCCACAGCTTCTTCAGCACAGGTTCGATCCCCGGCCCCAGGCGAGGGTCCCACATGGCAGGAGACCTCTCCTGCCGCCTGCTGTTCCCCTCAGCAGTGTATTTTGTCAGTCTGCCTGTTCTGCTCCCCGCTCTGGCTCTGGTGAATCCTCTCACCCTCCCGCGCTTCTGACTGTACCCAGTGCTTGTATAAATAAATTAAAAAAAAAAAAAAAGAAGTGGAGACAGGAAAATTATATTAACTAATGTGTTGAATACTTATATTAGTGACCACCACAGACTTTAAAGAGGGGACAAGAAGATTATGTCAACTATAATCTTTGTATGCTGCATATCCTTAACGTGGCCTCTCTAGTAGTTTACCTGTACTGCAATAGTATACTGAGACTTAATAAGGAGGTAATCATCTTTCTAGGTTTGTTCTTCCTACTCACTGATATTAATTGTGGGGTTTATTGATATCTCAGTGCTTTATCTGCAAAATGATTGGAGAGTGCCTTTTTGTTTCTTTGTAATTTGTATTATGTAGCTGATTAAAGGTCATATCATCTAAAAATAGCTTGTTAGACATTTTACAATTTAAATGACTGCTTTAAGGAACCATCTGAATTATTTGTTATTAGTCTTTTATTATCACTTCACTGAACTATGAGCTTCATGAAATAGTTTATCTGTCTTGTTAACTCCCACATTCCTAGAAAAGTGTTAGTCACAGTGGTTTTTCAATATATCTTTGTTGATGGACTGGGCCAAAGAAAGAGGGTAAGGTGATCTACAGAATAAAATTATGGACTAAGTTTGTATTTGTAATGGTTAAGTCTCAATTACTTAATGAAGAATGTATGTTACAGAACTGGAAATTGTAAACCTGAATGCAAATCCTAAATGCCCCTTAGAAATTGATGCAGGAAATTTATAGATGGATGTTGAGTCCTTTCCACAACTGTCCTTATATGCCTCCTAGTTTCATTGCTACTGGTTCTAGAGTGGATTAAAGGAAATAATTTTCTGAAAGATGTTTCACATAGAACAGTTAAAACCATAATATCATGAATCTCAACTGGCTCAGAGATATTCTTTTTAAGTATTTTCTAGAATGTTTCAGGCAGAAGTATCTTCCTACAAGTTGTTCTCTGAAGTAAGGACTCTACGATTTAATAATCTGGAGTAACACTACATTGCTACATTCCCTCTTAGAGAAATTTACAGAGTATTTTAGCATATTAAACACTCTTGAGTATTCTTAAGGAAAATATATTTTTGACTTTAATATGTCATAATCCAATCTTTATTGAATATATAATTTATTTTATTTAGCTTTAGAAATAAATTTATTCTAACAATGTAGGACTAAAATATTATCATACAATAGGCAAAATATGTGAGGTAATGGAACTAGATGAGGGGAAATCTTTTCACAATTTTTCCATATATCAAACCATCAAAATCTATATTTTAAATATCTTGCAATGACATTTGTTAATTAAGACTTAATGAAGCTAAAAAAATAACTTCATTGACTTTAGTTACTCATTCATGTGGCAGACCATCTTCACAAAATTAGTGCTTTATGGAACACACAAATAACTATAATGATAATGACAGTGACTGCAGGTGAGTTTCTAAGTATCAGATCCTTTGCATAAAGTAACTCAATTATTTATCTCATCAATCTAATGACATTGGAATGATTTACAGCACCCCTATTTGTTAGACAGGAAACCAATAAGCCATTGAAACCTTTTATAAGGTAGTAAAGTTATTGTGGGCTACGTAAGTTACATAGTTAGTCATTAAATTGTATCTCAAATTGTTAATACTTAAAAGGACATTAATACCCAAATAAATTTCAATATCTTGTTGCCCAAATTAATATTGTGATTTAGAGGCAAATCAAAGATTTATGCCCATAATCAATCAGCTGGTTTTCTTGCAACCTGCCTTTTTGCTTCATTATTATTATTATTAATAATAATAATAATAATAATAATAATTTATAATTTATTTTAAATTACACAATCCTTGCATGTCTGTATGCATTATCCATGCAAATGATTTCTAGGAGCAAAAGATTAAAATTTTATTGAAAACTCTTACACAGCTGGTATTTGATAAGTTTGCATTAAATAATTTATACTAAAACTTTTTAGACTACCTCATATATGGTATGATTTCAAAACATTCTTGAAGAATCACACTGATTTATACTTCCCAGTACCTATGGGTTACAACTACTTTTCAATGACATGTTAGATGTCCAGAAAGTGATAAAGCTTACTTGTATTTTTATCACCATAAATATGCATACTAGCCTTTGATGTGCTCCATATTCCTCTGAATATCTAATAACTGAAGGATGTTTATCACTTGGTTTCAAAAGAAAGGTGTTATAAAGACTTGCGAATTTAAATCTGTAAGCATGTTCACACCCTCATTAGAGAATACAGTAAAAGTACAAAGACATGATGATCACTCCAAGTGTCAAGATAAAATTCAGTAGAGAGATTGCACTGCCTCCTAACACTGTGGCTGGAAGAATATCTGTTTTCAGTTGCCCATGGCACCATCTCTCTTTTTTTCTGCTTTGTCTAGGCATCACAATGCCTGTCCATCCTTGAAAGATACTTTGAAAAAGTATTACGGAAGAGTTTAATTTTTACTAACAGTGTAAACACTGGTTTCCAAGGATTTTTAATTGAGCTCAGGTAGTTAAAAGATGTTTCAGAGAATTCCTCCCTGAAAGTTATTTCATATTGTGACACTTGTAATTGTGCATGGCAATGCAAATTTTAAAAACCTGACAGGCTTCAATGAATTATGTGATACATATAAATCTTCTGTAGAGATAGAGTTAAATTGATGGTATCACACCAAGCAGTGAAATAAAAGAGCTATCAGCTTTTATCCTATAGGCTAATAGCTGCAAATGATTTTATGAATCATTAATTTAGAGATGTGTTCCTACCCATTTTTAAAATCCCTTGTGAGGTTAATATATTTTGTTTCTAATATGATGCTAATAGTTTTTAAGAAAAGACCATCTGATGAGATAAAACTCCCAATTTTGTGCTACTGTATTTTTGATATTGCAATTAACATTTTATGACAAATTAGAATTCTTGACTGTTTAAGAACAAATATTCATATCAACATTGCTAACTTAATTTCCTGAGATACACAACTTTTTGCATCATGACATGCAATAGATAATGATTTTTAAAAATGCTTTTATGGTACTTCCTGTTTGTGATATTTGACTAAAACATATGAACATAGAAATTAGCAAAACTGGAGAACATCCTTTTGGCAAAGGTTAAGTAATTATTTTCCTTTTTTAGTTCAATTATTGTTCCATTTCCTTTGGTTGACACAGTTGTGTAAGTGTTCAAAGTGTTTTTTAGTGATTTCACTGTGCAACTACCATTAAAATAAACATGAACTTCATGGCTAAATTAGAGCATGCTGCTTTGAAAATGTACCCCACTATTTCAGCATATTAAGCTGTCAGAACCTGATAAAATTGGGCTCACATTCCTAATTTGAGAGCACATTTGTAATGCATTTAAATCCTTTTCATCCCAGGTTGGTATGAAATTTAAATGGTGGCATAATGTGGTTATGGACACATCTGTAGTTCATAAAGTCAATTTATGCTTTAAAAGTAGTCCTGAAAACATCTAGACTAGTGAATAGGTTGTAAAACGTGTCAATAGATTTTGCTGTATTTCAAGGAAATAAAAAACAAACTGATCTTATTTTTGTCTTTGTAAATGTGCATGGCAGCATCTCTTTACTGTTCTTTGAATTTGCAAGGGTATTTTTGCAGGCAATCCATTGAGTTGCATGCTCACCAGTCAATTAACAAATAATTGCTAAGCAGGGTCTGTGAAGCAAAGCAATGTGCTGGCCTTCTCCCTACATTTTGCAGAACTTTCTACTTGACACTCTAATGCCCAGTAAATATTTACTGCTTTGCATTTTTTCTTTTTAAATTGAAGAACAGAATTGCTAAGAAGCAGGCGACAAACCTAATGTACAATAACCATATGGAATTGTGTTTGGGTAGATGTCTCAGAGACAAATGATATACTTCAAACTACAGTCTTTAAAGCTAAACCAAATTTGGCTTTCTTTCTGATTTTCTTAATATTAGGGTAATCCTATGTTAATTGTTTAACTTTTCTCTACCTTAGTTTCTTCACTATAGTGTAGAAATTAAAATAGAATTACTACAAAGGAGGTATTTGATGGTTAAATGAAGTCATACAAAGTACAGAGCTTAAAACTCTCTGGCAGAAGTAAGTATGATGGGGCCTCCTTGGTGGCACATTGGTTCAGCACCGTACTGTGAACCAATCCACAGCCTCTGCAGCATAAGTTCGATCCCCGGCTGGCCAGGGAGAAACCCACATGGCAAGGCAGACCTCTCCTGTCTCGCCTGCCTCTCCCCTCCGCAGTGTATTTCAGTCAGTCTGCCTGTTCTGTTCCCCACTCTGTCTCTGGTGGATCCTCTCACCCCCCGCATCTCTGGCCTATACCCCAGCTCTTGTATGCATAAATAAATAAATCTTTAAAAAAAAAAAGAAGTATGATGAACTTGTTTAGATGTTGCTATTGATGCAACCACAGGTCTGCTTTGGGATTCAGACTCCAATTTTAATTCTCATCCCATTTATTAGTTTTGTGATCCTAGACCTATTATTCTAAGGCACTGAGCCTAATCCATACTCATCTTATTCTGAGTGCTTTGATTTCATCATTCTTATTATTTTCGTATATTGCTTTGAAGTTTCCGAATCTTACTGGTTGTTCTATTGATAGTAAAAGCTACTTCATTGTTGTGAGAAAAAAAGAAAAGGAAATATGTGGTAAATCATACCAGACCACATTGGCCTAGTGTGATTCAGTTATGTGAGACTAGAGAATAGGATTTCCCCAGGCCACTCTAATAGGCACATCATCTCAATACTTGCCATGGAAAGGTGATAATCACACCATTAAAGGCAGGAACAGCACTCAGTGATGAGTCAATATGGCTAACAGTGGCTTCAGCTCATCAATGTTACTGCACATTTTCACCTTCATTACACAGATGCCCCCTGTGTGGAACCAAGTTATTCAAATCCAGGTCCTTTTGTCATTAAATTAATATGTGGGCTTAAGGCCATGCTTTAAATCCTCAAATTAAGTATATTTGTATCACTTTATATTTTAAAATTCTTAAAGATTTTGTGGACTAGCAAATATATTTAAGTAATTGTGTGTACATGTTGAGTGTGCTTATAAAATTTTTATACTTTGGTGATTTCTGTAGCCTTAATGTGGAGTTTGTCACCCCTTAAACTAGACACAAAAATGCTTATTTTAACATAGAATGAAGGAAAACTTTTATATTTCACCTTAAAAAGTAGGTAACTTTAAGTGAAATTTGATAAAATAAATATTAGAGTTAATAGAAATAGTACAAATGTGTGAAATATCAAATTGGTTCTCAAATAACTTTTAATGATATCCTCAGCTAAGAATTGTACATTAAATGAGGAGATTTATACTTCAATTTTAATTTATATTACATGTAAGTTTTACCATCACACAGTAAATATGAAAAAAAAAAAATCAATGCAATTATGTAAAGGATTTAGAAACCATCTTTTGTAATTTATAAGACTTTACCTTTCTTTTTTTCTGAGCATTTTAAATTTTATTTTTATATTCCCCATACAATTGCAACCTCCTTATTTTGATCCCAATCCCTCCTTTCCCCGCCCCCCACCCTTCATAGTGTGTCTCTGGTTCACAGTTTTTTGTTGATTTTTATTTTTTCTTCCTTATAGTTATTCTTTTTCCTGGTCCCTTGTTTAAGTTTTCTAGATTCCTGCTATGAGTGAGACCATCTGGTATCTTTCTTTTTCTTTCTGGTTTATTTCACTGAGCATGATCCCTTCCAGCTCCATCCATGTTGCTGCAAATTGCATGCGTTTATCTTTTTTGAATGCTGAATAATATTCCATGGTGTATATGTACCACATCTTCTTGATCCGGTCATCTATTTTTGGGCATTTGGGTTGTTTCCAAAGCTTAGCTATTGCAAGTAGTGCTGCTACAAACATAGGGGTGCGGGTGCTCTTTGGAATTGATGTTTCTGTGTCCTTTTTTTACCTTTAAACTTCTTTTTAAAAAAGATTTATTTATTTTTATACAAGAACCGGGGTATAGGCCAGATGCGTGGGAGGGTGAGGAGATTCAACAGAGACAGAGTGGGGAGCAGAACAGGCAGACTGTCGAAATACACTGCTGAGGGGAGCAGCAGACGAGACAGGAGAGGTCTGCTGGGCCATGGGGGATTCTCGCCAGCCGGCTGGGATTGAAACTGCATTACAGAGGCTGTGGACAACTTCACAGATCAGCGCTCTCTGCCTGTGTCACCAGGGAGGTCCACCTTTAAACTTCTTTAGAATTATTGTGTCTTTAACAAAATCTACTTAAACCAATATAAGCTACCCTGAGATTTTGTAAGATATAAAAAGTCCACAAACATTTATGATGCAATTATTTAATCTAGACCACTCCAAACATGAGAAAAATAGATTGCTTTAAAATTATATATAGTATTAACATATTTATAAATAAAACCCATATAAATATATTCTTTGAATATTTAAGTTTAATTTTTCATCTTTGATGAGTCTAGAACAACTTAAAGATTTAAATTTATTATAATTTTAGAAGAATAATGTCTATTTGATTAAAATACTATTTAAATGTGCCATATCATCTTAGTGCACAGCTCTCATCCAGTTTCCGTCTGATGATTGAAACCTGCTTTCAAAAGATAAATGGTGAGCCATGGTCTCTTAGCCCACCCAGTTCTGTGACCCTTATCTGGCCCCTAATACTGATACATCTGTAGAGATAGGTTTTATAAGTTAAGTTAATATGGAACTGAAGAGTTGGATCCAGCTATAAGTCACCTTTGTTTCTCCACACGATGCATTTAGTTGTAACAGAATTTTTTTTTTAATTGCATATTTCAAAGTGTTAAAGAAAATCATTATTTGAGAGAATCTTTGCTATGGATTGTTTTGTTTTACCGGTTTATAGGGGAAAATGAAAATTTAAATGCAATAAATATTTTTGTACTGTTATTGCAGTAACCTTGGTTTACAACATGTATATACGTCAGAGGTATAGATTTTACACCTCTTTGGATGGATGTTCACACCACACCTATCATCAAAGCACACATACTACTCTGCCATACTTCACTGGGCTTTCTCCTTTCTTCCTTACCCTTTACTCTCACTCTCTGGCAGAATCATTTTTACAGTCTTATATGTAGGGTTTCTTTATATTCCTCATGTAAGTGAAATCATATGGTATTTGTCTTTTTCCTTATGACTTATTTTGCTTAGCTTAATTGCTTCCTCCTCTATCCATGTTGCTACAAATGGCAAGAGTTGATCTTCTATTTTATTTTGCTTTTTTAAATTTATTTATGCATACAAAGACTGGGGTGTAGGCAAAAGGTGTAGGGGTGAGAGGATTCACCAGAGTCAGAATGGGGAGCAGAACAGGCAAATCTACTAAAATACACTGCTGAGGGGAGTGGCAGATGATAAAGGAGAAGTAGCTGTGCCATGTGGGTTAGCTCCCTGGCTGAGGATAGAACTCATGCTGCAGTGGCTGGCAATAGCTTGATAGCAGTGAGACTTTAACCCCTGTGCTACCAGGAAGGCCCATGATCTTTTATTTTTTTAATAACTGGGACGTGTTCCATTGTGTATATATATCCTATCTTCTTAATCCACTTTTATTGGGCACTTATGTTGTTTTTAATCACTTGGCTACTGTAAATAATGTTGTAATGAACAAAGGAGTGTATGGATCCCTTCAAATATAATAAATACTTTAAAAATTTATATGTAAATATGATTTGAGATGAAAATCAAAGACTGACATGTCAGACCCTTCCTTGTCTGTTTTGGTCAGACAATGTGACATTCTATCTTGTACATATAGGAATAATTCTATTGAATATGAGTATCTGTAATTGCTACAATTTATTAAGCATATTTTATGCCCCCAAATATTTTCTTATGCTACCTCATTTCATCTAAATACTACTTTACAAAATGAAAAAAATATGGTCTTCTTTTACCGACACAGGAACTGAGACTTAGATAGGTTACATGATGGGAAGACAGAAATTATTGTATAAACCAGACACAATAAGAGTCAGTGTTCATTCATTCATGACTATATAATTCATCTCCTTTAAGTCTTAAAGATTTCAGATAGGAAATAAAGCTATTTTAGTGTAATAAAAATATATAACATTTTAATGTATTTAAGATAGTTAATATCCTTTGTCTTTCCTTTCCCACAAAACTGAATCTTTTTAAAATTCATGCTTAGGCATTTTTGTGGAATCCCCCAAAGAAAACTGTAGTGTTTCTTTTTAATTTCAATTAATTATCTTCTACAGAATGGAAGTATTAAATAATTCAAAAGCTTTATATTTATATTTTTTTAAAAGTTTCTACCAATAAAAGCTAAACACTCATAGGATATTATTTCTCCTGCAAAATGAAGCTACCACTTCCTCCCTTATAAAGTTTTTATGAAAAGTAAATGAAGCTATGGAAGCATTTATATTTACTATTGCCTTTTTTGACTATGGAAGGCAGAATAATGGCCTCCCAAAAATGTCCATATTCAAATCCCAAGAGTCTGTGGATATATCAGTTAATAGACCAAAAGGAATTAAGACTGCAGATGGAATTATTTGCCAATCATCTGACATTACAATAGGGACATTATCCTGAATTATGCAGGTGGGTCCAATGCATAATTCTATTGTCCTTAAAAATAAAAGAAAGGAGGAGGCAGAGTGAAAGGAAATGTGACTTTTAACAAAGAAATAAGAGTCACACCAAGTAAAAGGACTCATCTAACCATCCCTGACTGAAAATAGAAGATGGGAGCATAAGCAATAGAAAGTAGGCAGTCTGCATACTGTTTCCTGGACCCTCAGATACAACTTGGTCTGCAGACAACTTTATTTGGGCCCACTGTGGAGGCCCATGTCAGACTTCTGACATAAGAAAGGTGAGAAAGAGCCTCCCTGGTGGCACAGGCGATTGAGGGCCACACTGTGAAGCTGTCCGCAGCCTCTGCAGTGTTGGTTCAATCCCGGCTGGCCGGCAAGGGTCCTGCATGGCAAAGCAGACCTCTCCTGCCTCTCCCGCTGCTCCCCTCAGCAGTGTATTTCGTCAGTCTGCCTGTTCTGTTCCTTGCTTTGTCTCTGGTGAATCGTCTTGCATATCTACCCTGTACCCCAGTTCTTGTATAAAAATAAAATAAATATTTTAAAAAAAGAACTGTGAGAAATAAATTTGTTTTACTTATAGTCACTATGTTTGTGACCTTTATTTAAAACAGTGATAGAAAACTGGTATACTATAATTATTCTATAAATTATTATTTTCATTATGCTTCCTCCATTTATAAAATTTCAAGGATTTTCAATCTTAGTTTTGTGACTGATTAGCTTTCATTTTGGCCCACATGACTCTCCCTCAGGCTGTAAATGTATAGTAAATGCCATCATTTTCCAAGCCATTCGGAAACAAGAGCATGATAAAGACTACTTTGAGATGTCAGGAAACTTTAATCTGTATCATTATGTATGGCAGCTAAATATTTTATTTTTATATTCACAAATGGCTTTATTTCAGAAAGAAATTACACAGTAAAAGGAGACATAGTTGAGAGCTTATTATTCACATATGGAAGTGAATCTAGGAAATCAACAGTTATTAATATACAAAGCCATGTGATTAAAAAAGACAGAAACAGATAATGACAGATGGGCTTGCCTTAGATTCATCTACAAAACAATATCTTTTGTTTAAAAAGAAGATATTGGTCTCTGTGATAGTTCTTTAGAAAAGAGTTTGTAATTCCAATGACTTTAAAAGTCAAGCCAATCACCCTGGTCTCCATATGGGCTGCATCATACATGCTCATGCAGCAGAATGGAAATCACCCATCAGTTAAGCCTGGCAGCTGGATAGGATGTCTCCTACTAATCTCTTGTAAACCCAGGCATCATCCCTAAGCCGTTACCCCTGATACCCACCACATTGGGTTTTTCAAGCTGGCACATTTCGGTTCAAACTGCATTGGCACTTTGCCAAAATCTGACTGTGTTTGACATTTCAGTGTATAACCCTTTGGGGGAGCTGAATATTTTAAATACAAAGAATAAGAGAATAAACATAAGAAGACCCAAACTCATAGACTGAAAACATGATAAATGCCAGACATACAAGTGATGTTTCTTTTTTAGGTGGACACTTAATGGTATTAGGTCATAATGTCCTATTGTAGGACAATAGAAGGATATGCCAAGGATTCCTTGATATATCATCAGATTTAGGTTCCTTTCCTTTAAAATTATTTTCACAATTGTCTTCTGTTCAATCGTGGATATTCTTACTCCCTTCAAACACAACATGTAACAAATGAGATAGGTATACATTTGTGTATATGTGTGTTCTATGCATGTATACATTCAATTGTTTATAATTATACATATATTTAATGCACGATATATTCAAAGAGCATAAATATATTTGTGGCATACTCTATATAAACCTCTTTTTATAGTGCACAAACACAATAGATTCTGTAAATTTGCAAAAGAGACTGTGGCTTTGTTCATAAAGAAAAAGCAGTTATTTCTCTTTCTCTCAATTGTGGAATAATTTTTATTGTGAGATTAATCATTCAGAATACACCTCAGGCCATTCACACAATTAGCCCATTGTTGCTAGCTGGCCAAAATTACATTAGTGTTTCAACTACCTGGAGGGTACATAGCAAACAACAACAACTCTGGAGAACACAGAATAGACAAAAATGGTCTCTGAACAGGTGCACTCATGTTCTTTGTGCACGAAGATAACCCTCAAGAGCTTCCACTGAGGGCTTAATTCATATTTCCTCTCTGTAAAATCTGGCTGGAAAATGTGGCAATCTTGACATCTAACAAGTTATTGTAAAGAAATTTAGAGAAATAAGGAAGGATATTACTGAATGAGTTCATACTGACAAGTGCATAAAGTTATTGTTGATTGTTCATCAACAGGACAAAGATTTATGTGGCACAAGGGGTTAAGATGTAGCACTATGAAGCTATCTGCAGCCACAGCAGCATGAGTTCATTTCCTGGCCAGGTTGGTGACCCACTGGCACAGCAGACCTCTCCCGTCTTGTCCGCTGCTTCCCTCAGCAATCTATTTCAGTATATCTGCCTGTTGTGCTCCCCACTCTGTCTCTGGTGGATCTTCTCACCCTCTGCATCTCTGGCCTGCACCCCAGCTCTTGTATACATAAATAAATAAATCTTTTTTAAAAAAAAAGACAAAGCCTTGGGCCTTAGAATTACACTCTGTGGAATAATTAGCATTGGGGCTAGCATGTTTTTACATCTTAACAGTCACTGGAGACAATGGTCCTTGTATAAATATTGTCATTCTTAAGTTAATCTTGAGTCATCAAGAGAAAGTTAAACTACATTTAACTTTGTTGCCTTTGTTTCAGAGGGCAAGAAATATAAATTGATTTTACAAAAACCTTCACCTATGGTACTGATATTTCTTTTTTCTTTTTTTTAAGATGTATTTATTTATACAAGAACCAGAGTACAGGCCAGAGCTGTGGGGGATGAGAGGATTCACCAGAGACAGAATGGGGAACAGAATAGGCAGAATGACCAAAATACACTGCTTAGAGTAGCAGCGGGGAAGTCAGGAGAGGTCTGCTGCATCATGTGGGTTGCTCTGAGACCTGTAGGGATCGAATTGGCACTGCAGAGGCTGCGGACAGCTTCACAGCGTGCGCTCAACCACCTGAGCCACCAGGAAGGCCCAGTACTGACTTTTCTTACATATCTATGTAATAGGCATAAACACTGCCCATTATCATCTCAGTGATCAATGGTTAGTATAAACAGGGATCAATGGTTCTTATCAGTGGTGGGTTTCATCTCAGTGATCAATGGTTAGTATAAAAAAGAGTAAAATAGAATATGATAAAATTAGATAAATTCTGCTGAGTGGTTTCTTTTGTCCCTCAGCTCCATGTTTCCTGTCCAAGCTGTCACTCCATTTTCCCAGGCTGCTTTTCCTGGCTTCCTTATGGGCCCTGCCAATTGGAGCTCTTGCTGGGAGATTGGGAGATTGAAGGAGGAAAAAGTAAGGGTTTTTTTTTTTTGTTTGTTTGTTTGTTTGTTTGTTTTGTTTCCCTGCTCCTGCTAGAGGCTCCAGGAGCAGCAATAGTAAAGGCTGTGGATGTAGCCATCAAGGAGTTCCATAGTAATCTGAGCACAGGTAGGGAAAGAGCGTCCAGATTCCTGCTCAGAAGATTAATTTCAACATCCTAGAGGCTCTGGATTCCTGTAGGGGAACAGCAGATCAGCAGCAAATACCCATGATCCATGAGTAAAGCCAGATTCCTGGTTTTTAAGAAACTGATCCTTGTTTTACTGCTACTATCCTGGACAACCCCCCCCCCCACCTTCATTTCTTCTTTTGATATTTTAATCCTTTCAAGTAGTTTTTTTAACCAATTCCATGCTAAAACTCTTGCTGCTTTAAATTCTACCATAGCTCAACTTTTCTTGACAGGGAATTAACAGATTTAAAAAAAAAAAAGAGAAAGAGAGAGACTGAGAGAGCTCATAATATAAAATGATTTTCATTCGAATAAAATCAAAGATTAAATATAAATTAAATGAAACTTATTATTATTATTATTTTTTTTTCTGTAGAAAGGTTAAAAATATCTGGGGAATTCTGTCATGCAGCAATATCAACTAAGTAAAATTTACTGTCTAATCTTTGCACTGGTACTTGCTAAGATTGAAACAATGATTTAAGAAATTGTTTGTAAAACCTCTTCTTAGAGATTAAAACTACTTTGACAGTTTTCTGAAAACTGTAATTCCCTGAGTGTGACTCCAGGCATTTCGTGGCATGGCCTCTAGGCAAAAGGAGAAAACCTGGAGAAACATAACATCAGGCCAGGGCCTCCCAGGTGTCACAACCGTTGAGCACTGGGTTGTGAAGCTGCCCACAGACTCTGCAGCACCGGTTTGATCCCCGGCCCCCAGGCGAGGGTCCCACATGGCGTGCAGACCTCTCCTGCCGCCTGCTGCTCCCCTCAGCAGTGTACTTTGTCCGTCTGCCTGTTCTGCTCCCTGCTCTGGCTCTGGTGAATTCTCTCATGCTCCCGTGCTTCTGACTGTACCCAATGCTTGTATAAATAAATAAATATTTAAAAAAATTACTTAAAAAAAAAATCAGGCCAGAATCCTCTGGCACCATTAGCAGGTGACAGAGTGGATTAATAACTTTAACCTCATTAGGTCAACATTCAACATTCATTGCCTGAGTCAAACAGAATCAAGTTTTCAGTGAACAATATCCATGACCGTAATCAAAAGGGTACATGGAACACCTCAGATGTCTTATTGGTAGGGCACTTCTTTCATTTGTTTATATACATTTTTCTCTTTAACAAAATGAAATGTTGCATCTCAGAAATGTTAAGTAATATTTCCTTAAGAATCCATTATATTTATATTTTTGTAATGATAGATTTTTCCCTGGGGGACAAGTGGGACTTTAGGGAAATATACTCTTATTTACTAGGGCAAGGTGGGGCATTACTGTACGGAGTTGATGCTTGTACCATTGGTTTTCTCTACTTAGAGGTCTGATCTTTCCCACCTTTTCAGTGCATAGTTCTCACTGAAAATATTTTCATGAATACGTAAAACCACCCTTCATAGCTGAATTTATTAAAGTAACAGCACAGGTATACAGTGTCAGAAAAAGAACTGCAGTGTTTTCTGTTTTCCTAGCAACAGTCTATGAAGTTTGGGGTGAGTAGTATGAAAAATGAAATAATAGGGAGCAGATGGTCATGCACAGAGGAACAGAGTGAAATAGACAGCCAAAAACTTTGCAGTCAATGTTATTTTGAATTTCCCCTGTAATTCTTCCTACCAATATGAGTTGGGTCACGTAACTTATGTGCTCTGTCTATCTCCTAAGTTCTAAAAGGGAAGCAGATTATTTATTGAGATAGTGGTTAAAAGTGATGTTAAAAGATGGAGAATAATGTATCCCTAATAATAAATAAATAGAGCAATTTTATATTATAATAGGTACATAGTATCATGTGGATATATATATATATATATAAATGTGCATATTCGGTTGCAATATTTGAACTTGCTTATGTTAAGCTGTTTTTAACCTAAGCTGTATGGCTATATACCTATGTGTATGTGTGTGTGTGTGTGTGTATGTGTGTATCTGGCGATATATCCAGTAAGGAAATTATAATCTTTTATCAAAGGATTGACACAAGGCATAAGATTTTTGCTAAATATTGATAATAACTGAACATTGCATTTCCTATTTTTGGTATGATCAAAATAGGCTGACCATAATTGTGAGTAGCATAATAGATATTGGACTTATAGAGATTTTCCATTAAAACACCAGGTAATTTTTCAAATCATGGTTGATTGGGAAAGATTAGGGAATAAATGTTTATGTTACTAATGCATTTATTGACCAAAAGGTCTAAACAAAAATGTGAAAGTAAAAGATTCCATTTGTAACTCAGTGTTAAATGGAAGATGAAGTTAACCCCCCTAGAGTAATTGAATATAAATGAAAAATAATTTGCAGCCTTCATAATGATGTCATGGAATACTTATAACACTTACACTGACAATGAATATGGTGAAATGAAAGATGGGCAAGGCTAGAACCTAAAAGACACTAAATCTGCAAGTGGTGTCAGAGAGGCAGCTTTGAAAGATAACATTGACTGGCTTAGCTTTAAGTGCTTACACTGATTATAGAAAATTACTGCCTATTTTGGTTTAAATGTACAGTTATTAAATGGATTTTTAGTAAAATGTTATATGAGTCTAAAAGAATGACAACCAATTTAGTACAATAGCCAATAAGGTGCTAAAAATATTGTGTGTATGTGCACACACACAAACACAAACACATCACATATATATCACTTTTAATTGCTGAAATGTATTACTTGGCTTATTTGTTTTTGTCTTAGCCATAAACTTATAGCCCTTACTATACTATTTGTAATAACCTACTTCTGTCTATATACTATCACAGGATAAATTGAGTCAACTTCAGATAAAGTTTAAACACTGAGATAGGTGTTCTCCTTTTACAGATTTGTCAGTTCCTTTGTGTTAAAAATAAGGACTGTTTCAAGTAAGAAAACAGCAATTGAAATTTAATGTTCAATTTGAGCAAGGATAACTGTTACACATCAAATTTTAAAAGTCATAAAGAGCTGATTTAACTCAAATGCATAGACATACTCAATTTAAGATTAAGTTTTTATCAATTAAATGCTTGGGTTTTTAGGTATTATTTAGTTTATATAAAATGGATGCTTTTTCACAGTAATTTAATTTTTAGTCAGTTTATTGCCTTGAATTACTTCTTTACAGTTAGACTATATGTTTCGGTTGAATGATTATAAACCTTAAGAAGATTTTTAATGGTTGAAATACAGCTATCTGATGTCTGATTATTAGCAGACCACTGAGGGGTACCCAGGGACCCACAAACTTGCATGCTGTAAACTAGAGTTCTGTCATTACCACTAGAAACAAAGGCAGTGTACTATTAGTGTGATGGTTCTTTAAAAGAATTAGTGTGCATAGAGAGAGAAGAAAGTTCGTAATAAGAATTTCTCAGTAAAACACCCAAAATTACTGATCCCCTTGTTAGCAAATGCCCAAACAGGGTCAGCACAAAGCCAGGCAACTGGTGCCTGAAAGCTTGCCACAAGTCTAAGGCCCCTTCTGGAGGGAATCCTAGAAAGGGGTTCTGAACCACCCAGAAAGCTGGGACAATCTGCTGCCATTGTCAGCCTCCCAAAAGTATCTCTGCTGATCTGTCTCTTCCAAGTGTCTTTACATGTCTCTCCTCCATGTTTCCTCTCATAGCTCCTTCCTGACAGTACCATTATACATATTGAGCCTCAGAAACAATAGAGCTCTTTTATTAGCCCATCTGCCTTCTTTCTGTATTCTTTTTAGCTTCACCTCGCCACTCAGCTCTACTCTACCCAGTAGCTAGTTCAAAGTTGCTGCATATATGTGGGGCCAAGATGCATAGGACCTCTCGTAATATGATGATATCTATGTATGTTAGGATAGAACTTGAAAACATGCAAATTGAAATCTTCAGTGCTTGGAGGAACACTGGATATTCACCATTTTTTTAAGATTCAGACCTTTAGTGTGTAAGGAAAATTGAGAACATCTGGTCAATAGACATAATGGCATATATAAACCTGAAGAATGTAAAATGGATTATGATCTATAAATTGATTATTACTATGTTGTGTCTGTTAAAAGTAATGCAATCGCTGGATGAAGACCAAGTAACTTAAAGTACTATGAGCTACAGAAACCGGCTTATATTTATGTATCAAAAACAATTTTCTCTCAAAAACCAGTGACTTAGTGATTTCAGTGTTTGGCTTGGTTTTGTTTTCTTGTGAATGATAATACTTGACTTTCTTCTTTTTCTGAAATGGAATTGTTTCTTGATTCCAACTTTGCATCAGAAGAGAAAAACATGGAACTCATTAAAATAAGAATGATTAAAATTATCTCCTTTGTAACAGAAAGATTACTAAACTAGTATCTATTATGCAAATCATTACCATTTGTAACTTGTTCCTTATATGGTCAATGGCAGCAAAAAATGAAATAAAATAAAAGACCCCATTAATATGCTTTTCCCATTTTGTTTTTTAACCACATGCAAAGAATATTAAGGAGAATATTCAGGAGAAGGGACATTTTGCAAGATGTTTAGATATTCTGAATCAGTGAAACAAATTTCATAAATTATTATTATGAACATTTATGATTTGAGGAATATAGGTTTGTTGATATAGGTTTTAAAAATATAATGATTGCTGATGGGTAAAATTCTTAACACAGATTTGTATGCATGTCTAATCAAGGATTCCTATAGAAATGTACATATACTTGACACTTACTAATGTAAAATTATAAAGCTGCTATATTAAGATAGCTTCTAAGTGGAGGAATATACTAGAGGGAACTGAAAAGAGTCTCAGAATTTAAGAACTTAAAATTTATGAATAAGTGACTTTAAAAGTTTTATGTTAATATAGCTAGGTGAAAAGATACAATGATAGTTAAAGGGAAAATAGGCTGCTATCACCATGGAGAACCAATTGAAGAGCATAAGCACCCAATGCAGATATTATCAGGTCAACTGAAATCTATACAAGTCTTCCTGGGAGATCAGTAAAGGCAATTTTGAAGTAAAGCAGTTTTTATATGAAGAAGTGAAGTGATTCAACAGGGCACATAGGAAATCTATGGCAAGTTAGAAACATAACCAAAGTCGTTACATATATCTAAAATTAGAACTATTTTGACCATTTCTACAAACTCCACTATGACCAAAAGTTAATGCACATAAGGTTGCTTAATAAATATTAATCATAAATAAAGTAAATAGAATCTGCAATTTATAATATGTAGATCTTAACATTTTATGGACCATATTCTCTGCTTAGTATTTCTAATTACTGCTTTAATCTGTTTCACAACTGGGGCCCTTAGTGATTTAATAAATTAAATACAAAAGCAAAGAAGAATGTATTAGCAAGCAGAGCAACTCTTTGTAGTTAGATATGATCTTAATTGAAATTCACCTTTGTAACACAACCAACCCATTCCGGGTAGGTTTATTAACGGTTCTAGCAGCCACATGCTATTCGCCGTTGTTCTTAGTCGCCTTACTCCTTACACTCCATTGCACTCCTCCACCCTCAACACTGCACCACCACCACACTGCACTCTGCTGCGCCACCCTTATAAACCAGTCTCTTAGCTCAGGTGTACTCACCTATGGATGCCCACACCCTACTCCAGGTGCCTGCGATCAGGCATGCATTCAGGACCGCAGGGTTCCGTCATCTATCCTAATGGTGGGAGGGCAGAAAAGCCTGATACCTCTTAAGTACGCTACAATCTTATATTTAAATAACTATTATTGGGCCTCCCCTGGCGCAGGCGGTTGAGCGCAGCGCTGTGAAGCTGTCCGCAGCCTTTGCAGCAATGGTTCGATCCCAGCCTGCCGGACAGGGTCCGACGTGGCGCGGCAGACCTCTCCTGTCTCATCCGCTGCTCCCCTCAGTAGTGTATTTCGGTCAGTCTGCCTGTTCTGTTTCCCGCTCTGTCTCTGGTGAAGCACCCTCCCGTGCTTCTGGCCTGTACCCCAGTTCTTGTATAAATAAATAAATCTTAAAAAAATAACTATTGTTTTTGCTTTATGACATTAGCATTTGCCATGATTAATATTTCTTATCAGGTCCTTATTTTATATGGTTAAATTTCAAGAGCAGAGTCTGTAACTTGATGGCAGGGTGAGATATTGATTCTACACCCTTAAGCTTTACATATATGTTAAGTATGCATACATGCACATACACATACATACATGCATACATAAAGGTATGTGTGTATTTGTGTGTATGAGAAATTAACCAGTAACATTTAACTGATTTATTCTAGGGCAGATTATTAGCAAAGCAATAAGAGTTAAAGAATGAAAGGTAATAATAATTTGTATGCATAGACCACATATAATGTGCATATTTGATTAACTATGAAACCATTACTTTTCATGCAAAACATTTTTTATTAAGATTAGAAGACTCTAAAAGGAATAGTATTATATTTACTTTGCCTGAAAATAATGATAACTCTAATTACACACTAACAGTGAATAAGAAATCATATGCATAAATTAAAGCATCCAATTCAGAAAACAGAAACAATTAATATTGCTTTTTTCAAAGTTTTATGAAATTATAGGAAGAATAAATTTCATGTAAAAGATTCATTGAGTTTGCAATAGGTACATAAAAACTAAAAGAATTCCCTGCTGGCTGAACTTCCCAATCTCTAAGCTATACAGACAGAGAAAAAGAGAAAAAAGAAAAAAACAGGAGCTTAACTCAAATTCACACTGGTTTTCAGTAAGTTAATTAATTGTTGCTAATTGGAACATGCTGCAACCAGAGACAGGCTTTGTCAGAGATAATACAGCAGGGAGGAACAGGGAGAAAAGAGAAGTATTGTGGAGTTGAAAACCGCAGAAGTTACTCTACCTCACTGTGCTTCAGATACAAAATAAGGTAATACAATATTAGAAATAGCACAAATTCTGAAATGAGATGCAATTAAGTATTTTTTTAACTCTTCAGTAATTACATACATATCAATTAGCCAAGTGAAAATTTAGCAATCCTTTGTATATTCGATCAGTGTAATAGTCAAATTCTATAATTCAGTCTCTCGATTCATTCTAAGTGTAATAGGTACAGTTATAACCTAAATGTATTATCATTCACTGATAGATTTTACACAGTGGTAATAAGAGTAACTGTAAAATAACATTTATAAAAGCTGATGATGTGTCTAACATTCTTCTAAGAGAAATTTAGCTCATTTAATCTCCTTAAAACTAATGAATTAATTGACACTATTTTCCTATTTTATAGGTGAAGAAACAGAGACATAGACAGGTTAAACACCTAACCAGGGTCACGCAGAGTAAATAGTAGAGCAGAGATTTGAACCACTATACAATACTTTAATAGCCACTTTATATTATGCATCTCAAAAACAGATCAGATGTTATGTTTTGTGTTTCTATTAAGATTTGTTATCGTTTTGAAGAACTGTCGCTCATTTTCCACTTGGGCCAATATCATCATTCAAGACAAATTTAGAGAAATAATCTCAGAAAGGAACTCACATTTTCAATCCACTCTTATTTACCTATTTTTAAAGATTTATTTATTCATACAAGAACTGGGGTACAGGCCAGAGGTGTGGGAGGTGAGAGGACTTACTAGAGACAGAGTGGGTAGCAGAACAAGCAGAGTGAGTGAAATACACTGCTGAGGGGAGTAGTGGGTGAGTCAGGAGTGGTCTGCAGCACCATGTGCATTGCTCCCTGGCCAGGGACAGAACTTGTGCTGCAGTGGCTGTGGTGAGCTTCATATGTTGTGTCTTAACCCCTTGCGCCACCAGGGAGGCACTTATTTACATATTTTTATTTTTTTAAAGTTTTATTTATTTATGCATATAAGAATGGGATTACAGGCCAGAGTTGTGGGGTGGGGGTGAGAGGATTCACCGGAGACAGAGTAGGGAACAGAACAGGCGGATTGACTGAAATACACTGCTGAAGGGAGCAGCTGGTGAGTCAGGAGAGGTCTGTTGCACCATGTGTGTAGCTTCCTGGTCAGGGATCGAACTTGTGCTGCAGTGGCTATAGTTAGTTTCATAGGTTCTGTCTTAACCCTTTGAGCCACCAAGGAGGCCAGCATTTACATATTTTTAATTTGAAAAATACACTGATTTGAAAAGAGCCAGCAAATATCCCTATTTCAAAATATCCATAACTATTACTAGGCAAAACAAATAATTTTTTTTTCATTTCCACTTCAGTCTCACCCTTAAAATTTGAATATCATGTAGAAATAAAGGATTTATTAATTCATCGACTATTTCTGAGAAATAGTTTATAGGAAATATTTTCAATTTCAGAAAAATGAGATAAACCTAAAGAAAAAAGGCCATTTGGTTGGACTATCAACTCTTGTCTCTGATCAGTGAATGTGCCTGAGACACATACATTAGAATAAACAGCAGAATGAAAAATGGCTATGTTTTCATTATTCATTCCTATATGGTTAGATAGATTTTTTCATATATATATGTGTGTATATGTAAGTTCAAAATGTAAAGTAACCAACATCCACTTTAAAAAATTATTGTAGAAAAAGTACTTATATAATACTTGTTTAGAGCCTCCCCTGGTGGCGCAGCAGTTGAGTGTTGGGCTGCGAAGCTGCCTGCAGCCTCTGCAGTGCTGGTTCGATCCCCAGCCCCCGGGAGAGTGTCCCACATGGCGCAACACACCTCTCCTGCTGCGCCCACAGCTCCCCTCAGCAGTGTATTTCGTCAGTCTGCCTGTTCTGTTCCCCGCTCTGGCTCTGGTGAATTCTCTCACCCTCCCATGCTTCTGACTGGACCCAGTGCTTGTATAAATAAATAATCTTAAAAAAGAAGTAATACTTGCTGTTTAAACTACTTTTCAATGGCATTAAATGTTTTCACTTTCTGTATTTATTGTCACTCTGCGTCTCCAGAAATTTTTATCAGCATGCTTTAAGTGATGAAAGAATATACTAAGAATTTAAGGCCTCAGCTGTTTAGCTCCATATTTTAGATATGACCTTTTATTTTCATTTCCTTGGAAAGAAGTCCCAAATTAAGTATGATTATTATATGATTATTAATATAACTTAAACTATGTATGCATTATGTATGTATAGAGCATTTTATATAATTACATAATATAACATATGATATAACATCTCCACTGTTTCTTATTATACCAAATATGAGGTTATTTATCCTTTGTACATAAGAAATAACATATCTACTTAGATATTTTCTATTTTCATAATTTTAGTGATTGTAGAACTTCATGTAAAATTATAGTCACCTAGGGCTTCCATCGTGGTGGAGTGGGTTGAGCACAGCACTGTAAAGCTGTCCTCAGCCTCTGCAGTACAGTTTCGATTCCCAGCTGGCCAGGGAGATACCCACATGGTGCGGCAGACGTCTCTCTCCTTTCTTGCCCACTGCTCCCCTCAGCAATGTCTTCAGTACTTCTGCCTGTTCTGCTCCCCACACTGTCCCTGGTGAATTCTTTCACCCTCCCATGCCTCTGGCCTGTACCCCAGTTCTTGTATAAATAAATAAATCTTAAAAAAAGAAAAGTTAAAAAAATTTATAGTCACCTCAATTCTGAAGCAGCCATCGTAATTTGTTGGCATTACTATCATTTTAGGGTACAGTACAATGAAGCTATTCTGTATACAGGAAATTATCTTTACTATGCATCATAATTTAATACAAAAAAATGTTTGAAGTGTTATAATTAAAAATAATTTTACATATTAATGTGTCCAAATCTGTAGCTCAATTACTTTTGCTTGAACAGTTATTAAATATTGGTAATATCTAATGAAATGAACAATAATGACCAATAGGTAATACTTCAATATATAAGAACCTATATTGTTATTGAATATTTAGTTACCTGATTTAACTTATCCTAAAGAAACCAATTTGAAGTGTCCTACTAGAGTGATTTTACATCTCTTATCTTATGCCTAATATTTCCAACTTGCTAGAATATAAAACAATAAAGATACATAACAAAAAATCCTAAATTACCTGTCTACTTCCACCTTTGAAAATAATTTGACACTTCCATTTAGAGTTTCTTAGAATTATTCTTTATAAATTAATTTGAATGCAAAAGTGTTAAAATCATATTTCTGTTACTAAACCAAATTATAAAATTGTGGTACTCTTTGAATACTTTTGAATTGTGTTCTGGCATAAAATTACAAAGTTTTTTATTCCCCTGCATCTTTGGAGTAAAAATAGGTTGTAATTATTCATACTGGCAGAATTCAAACTATTAACCTAATTTGCCATCTAAATGTTAAAAATTTTCCATGGCTTTTCCAACCATATACCACCTTGGTATTTTTAACTGAATAAAGAGCATTTTATTTCTCCATCAAGGCTCTCAACCTTCTTCCAGGAATTGCTAATTCCATTATCTCAGATTTGAATCTTGTTTCAGACCTCAGAGTACATTTATACTTGTTCTTAAGTTTTGTAAATATATGGGTCAAAATTAGAATATACATTTACATCTAAACTGAAAATTTGTGTTAATAATATAGTTTTCAAATATTTTTCCCAAACTGTGTGGCTCTAATTTTTAGCAAAGCATCAATGTATGTCCAGGAATAAGCCCCTAACAGTCTTTACTAAGTTTATGTACCATATGTAATAAAACCAGTGTTAAAACTCAGCAGGGGCCTACTTTAGGTTGATGACCAACATCCTCCAGATAGTGGTCATAAATCCATAATTAAACAAAAACCTTTATCTCCTTGTGTGGAGAATGTACTGTAGTGACTACGTCAAATAAATATGGAGTTGCTTTTACATTGTATTGAACTTTTGCATTAACATTTGGGAGTTTATTAATAACAAAATCTCAATATAAACCTTAAATTAAAATATCACCATAGAAGAATCCCCCAATATAAATGGGCATCAGCCTTCTAAAAACCTAACAGTGACATAGGACAGATAGGATTAATGTCACTTTCTTGTGATGGGAGTTATTAATGTTTCCTTTCTTGGATGTATTCTCATCACATATTTATTTTGAATCTATTTGTAAGATTAATTTGCCGGGGCTCCCTGGTGGCACAGGCGGTTGAGTGCAGTGCCGTGAAGCTGTCCGCAGCCTCTGCAGTGCTGATTCGATCCCTGACGGCATCCGAGCAACCCACATGGCGCAGCAGACCTCTCCTGCCACGCCCACTGCTACCCTCAGCAGTGTATTTCAGTACATCTGCCTGTTCTGTTTCCCACTCTGTCTCTGGTGAATCCTCTCACTCTCCTGCACATCTGGCCTGTACCCCAGCTCTTGTATAAATAAAATAAACCTAAAAAAAGATTAATTTGCCAACTTGCTATAATTAACCTTTCTTTCTGATAGTTTCAAAAATCTGACTCTTGCAAAACTCTCAAGACACCTTTTATGGTGTTTCTTACTACTCTCCATGTTATTCTCCACTCCCAACCCCAATTCCATTGTTGATCTAGATAAATACTGTTAATGATTTAAGACACAGTTCAGATGTTATACTTTCAGAAAGTCTTTCTTGGCCCACCTCCGAAACCACTCCAGCAGTCTGGGCTAAATGTGTGCATGAATCTTTTATTGTCATTTTGTGCTATTGATCTCCTAAATGGGAAGGTCCCTTCACTGGGTGATAAAGCCAATGACCCAACAACCAGGTTGGGTGAAGCAGAGCAGATTCTTTATAGTGATGTCTGAAAATGGAAGTAGGGGGAACTCCCATTCCAAAGCTCCTTTTTCCCTGGGTTCTGGGTGAGGAGACTTACAACACTCTGGAACAGGGGGTGTTTCCATTTCCCTCATGCTCTGGGTGGGTAGTAAGTTGAGCATGTGCTTCTCCATTACATGCCTATATATAGCCTTCATGTCCAGTTATAATGTTAAGCCTCCAGCCCTGAGTGTAATTTGAATGTTACAGTTTAGCAGAATGTGCCTTAGTTTCAGCTGTCAGCCTTCCTCTTCCTGTAAAACAACATAGTGGGTACAGATAATGCCTTTCCTTTTCACCTAGTTGCCTACAATTGTCATGTTATGTATCATATTATGCATGTTTAGTGGTTGTTCACCCCACATTCTCTTACCTGGCAATGAATGTCAACAATCATGTATTAAGTTTTTATACTTGATCTTAGCCAAAAGGCCAAAAAGTGATGTTTTAAGATTTTATAGCTTGCTTTTACTTTTTAAAAAAGTATACTAGTTTAATAAGTCCCTCGGGAGATTTATTTAGCTCATTCATCCATTTATTGAGGTAACCACTAAAATACTTAATTCTGGTAATAAGTAACAGCTGCATATAGCGTATACTGTGTTATGATTGAGTGAGTTTGTGTCTGGGGACTCCATAGGAAAGTGTTCTAATCAATGATATCTGACATTGAAAGGGAAAAGGAGGTGAACAGTCAGAGTAGACCATGTGTTGAAGGTAAAAAAAAAAAAAAAAAAGCTGTCATAATGGGGAATGGAACTCTGGGTAGCAGAAGAGTAAAACCTAGTGGAAGAACTTAGGCATCCAAGAAATAGTGTGAAGGGTATATACGTCTAAGAGACAAAAGGGAAAGGAAAATAGAAAAGAGTCTACTGGAAAATTAGCTATTTCCCAGTTTTATCTAGATCATATATTTTCCTGTCTGTTATTGGGCTGCATCATACCTCATATACTATCTCAGCCAAAAATATCTCCCTGCAGTTGTCCTATGATTTACAAAACCTTCTAAATTAAATTGCTATAGAAAATCATTGTCTTTTTTGTTCCCCATTGAAATACCATTTAATGTTTTTACTTTTCCCCTCAAACCAGCTACATTTTTTCTTAAATGTGAATGAAATTAGTCATAACATCAGCTTTCTGAACATATAATCTTTCTGAAATGTGACAGAAATGCAAATGAAATGTACAGCTTGTTTAGCATAAAGGCAAAGGGATGCTCTTTTTCAAATACTGTATTGTTCTAAATATAAATCTTATTGTTCATAAACCTACTCAGAAAAAGTTTTGAAGTCACTTTGTCTTACCCATGGAGTTGCCTTTATTTTCAGGCAAACAGTTTTCTTCTATGTGAATTAACTATGGTGCGAGTGACAGTACGAGTTCTGAGGATTATTCAAGCAATTTAATACACATTTGGGCTTAAAATACAAGTATTCAGGGCTCCCCGGTGGCACAGCAGTTGAGTGCTGGGCTGCGAAGCTGCCCGCAGCCTCTGCAGCTCTGGTTCGATCCCCGGCCGCCAGGTGAGGGTCCCACATGGCAGGCAGACCTCTCCTGCTGCCCGCTGCTCCCCTCAGTAGTGTACTTCATCAGTCTGCCTGCTCTGCTCTCCCCTCTGGCTCTGGTGAATTCTCTTGCCCTCCAGCACTTCTGACTGTACCCAGTGCTTGTATAAACAAACAAACAAACAAACAAATAAATAAACAAATAAATAAATAAAATATTTACCAAAAAAATACAAGTATTGGCAGTCCCTCAAATTCCAAATGCATAATATTTCAATGTTTGCTAATGCATTCTTTCTATAGGAAGATCATAAAGACAGAGTTATTCACATAGATAACAAAAAAATAACTGTGATTCTAGGGTTGACATATAATTAAGTATGAGAATATTTTAAGTGGCATTTGCTGTTTACTTTGGTGGAATTACTGGTAAAGTCTCATTGTTTGAAGTCACCTGAAGTATCAATGGCAAATTCTTGTGTCTAATGCTTTGCTTTCATCATGAAGCAGACAAGATCTTTGTTATGTGTTATTTTTTTTTTTGTGGTTCCATATCGAGTTGTATTACAAATTTTTAAAAGTCTATTTTTCAGTAACTGAAACAGTTTTCTTGATGTTTTCCTCTAAACCAGATCCCAAAAGAATTGGACCATGGGTTTAGATTTCAGTCTACCATTAGTACAGTAGAGCTTTTTTATTACTATTTTTTTTTTTGTGTGTGTGTGTAGTAGAGCTGAGGTGTAGGCCAGAGGTCCAGGGGGTGAGAGGATTCATCAGAGACAGAGTGCGGAGCAGAACAGGCAGATTTACTGAAATGCACTACTAAGGGGAGTAATAGGTCTGCTGTGCATATGTGGTTTAATTCCCTGGCCTGGGATCAAACTTAGGCTGTACCAGTAGGAGTGCTGAGATTTAACACCTAGGCCACCATGGAGGGCCCCAGTATACCTTTAAATACTCATATCCGCTTATGTACATATGGCAAATTGTAGTGATTAAAACATATGTATAACTTCTTGTTATAGGCACAACTGGAGTAGGGGAGTGTTCATTGTTAACTCTGTGTCATTAAAGGAGAGTGAAGGGGCATCCCTGCTGGTGTAGGAGGTTAAGTCTCACCGATATTTACAGCGAGGAACCTGACCCACATATGATGCAGCAGACCTCTCTTGCCTCACTCACTGCTCCCCTCAAGAGTGTATTTCAGTAATTCTGCCTGTTCTGCACCCCATCCTGTCTCCGGTGAATCCTCTCATCCCCCTGACAACTCTGGCCTGTACCCCAGTTCATCTATGCATAAATAAATAAATAAATCTTAAAAGAAATAAAAAATATAAAGGAGAGTGAATAATCTTTCATGGACAGTTGACCATTTTCTGTCACAGTTCCTTATATAAATCAATTTATTAAATCCCTTTGAAAGGCCAGGAAAATATACTGGCAATACTCGTTTTCTGACTAAGTAAATAATACATACAGGTATCAGTAAATATTGCAATAGTTCTCTTAATCTCCATGTTTGCATTCTTGTTTTTTCCCCTGCCCCTGTACCACATAACAACAACAGTGTTATTTAAAAACATAAATCAGTTTAATTCCCTTGCTTATATACTTGGTTTTGAAAATAGAATAAAGTGCAAACTCCTAATCAAGATCGTAAGGGAGTCATTGTGTGGACCCTGCTAAATTCTCTGGTCTGACCTCCTATCTCTTTTTTCCTTGTTTCCTGTATTTTAGCTACTGATAACTTCTGTCTGATCACATTATTTTCCTGATCTTCACATTTTAGACTTCACATTCATGCTGCAGGTCCTCAGAAAGGTCCATAGCTAAAGAAACAACATCACAACAAGTCACTGTACCATGACCTTGCTTGATTTTCATCCAAAAGGGTGTCAGTCCTTTGATACATGATATTTCATAAGTATACTTTGTATCTGATTTGGGCCTTAGATGTTCTATTTTGATGAATCATTTTACAGATGAGAAACTAAGACTTAACTCATAGTGACTTTCCTAAAGTCCAATATCTGTTAATGGCAGAGCTGAGACCAAGAAGTCATTAGATTTTTCAAACATGTAGTTTGTAAAGTAAGGTGGAAAATCAAGGATGCAATTTGTTTGAATGAACTGATATTTCTTAGCAAGGAAAAGACTGGCTATTTGTTAACAGATAATGGGCAGAATATAGATTCAAGCTGAGAGACAAGGGAACATAGTGTGTAACTGTCTTGTCCAGTACAGTAATCCTGAGCTATATAAGGTCATTTAAATTTAAATTTATTGGGCCTCCCTGGTGGCACAATGGATTAAGCACTGCACTATGAAGCAACCCACAGCCTCTGCAGCATGAGTTTGATCCCGGGCCAGCTGGGGAGAAACCCACATGGCGAGGCAGACCTCTCTTGTCTTGCCCCCTGCTCCCCTCAGCAGTGTATTTCAATCTGCCTGTTCTGTTCCCCACTCTGTCTCTGGTGGATCCTCTCATCCCCTGCATCTCTGGCCTGTACCCCAGCTCTTGTATGCATAAATAAATAAATCTTTAAAAAATAAAAAAAAAATAAAAAAATGAATTTAAATTAACTAAATTTAAGTAGATTAATAATGAATTCCTCAGTCACACTGTCCACATAGCAGTTCTCAGTAACTCATGTGACAGTTCAGAGAACATTGTTATTATCCAGGAAGTTCTTTTTTTTTTTTTTAAGATTTACTTATTTATACAAGCACTGGGTATGGTCAGAAGTTTAGAAGGGTGAGAGAATTCACCAGAGTCAGAGCGGGGAACAGAAGAGGCAGAGTGACCAAAATACACTGCTGAGGGGAGCAGCAGGCGGCAGGAGAGGTCTGCGTGCTATGTGGGACCCTCACCCGGAGGCCTGGGATTGAACTGGCTCTGCAGAGGCTGCGGGCAGCTTCATAGCCCAGCGCTCAACCGCTGCGTCACCAGGGGAGGCCCTATCCAAGAAGTTCTGTCTGATAGTACTGGCCTATAGATTTGTTTTTCTTAGGCTCTCATCTCTTTTGTTCTGGTTCTGGATTTCATAATTCCTTTTTTCTTCTAAATAATTCTTAGAACCATGGTTTCACCTTCTCTGGTAAATATAAGGCACAGGCTCTCAACAAAGCAGTTAAGTAAGGGGAGACATAATTATAATTCACTGTAATTTTCTATGAAAGATGGTGCTGATAATTTGCATTTATTTTCATTTCTGTTTTCATGACAGTTGTTGATTTCCCCACACTGTTGTAGAAAAACAGGGTTGGGAGAACTTAAACTCACATGTTTGTATAAAACCTTTTCAGGAGATTATATTGTGACATTAGGAAGCAGCATAATAAGATTGTCCGACATGAGATAGAAAGAGAGTTTTCATGCTATTATTTCTTTTTACTTTTGTTCTAGTTGTTGGGTGCCAGGGACACATTTACCAGACTATTACCTGTTTCCAAGGTAATGCTATCATTCCTGACCTCTCAAGGGCACTTGCTAGTAACTCAAGAATAAGTAGCCCAGCTTCTGTCTCTTAGGCTCTATAAATGGTGATTCTCCTGTTCCTCTCACTTGTAACAGAGAAAGGATAATTTAGGGTATTCAATGATTTGGATTATTGTTTCAATTATGCAAGGTGACCTCAAATATATAGAGGTTCTGTTTATTATTCTTGTTGTGAAAGAAATATAAAAGAGGTCATAAGGGAGAATTTGATGACAGAGTAAAAACCTATTACAAGAACTGGAAAATCATGTCAAACTAATATTCTTCTGATAAAGGGCATGTTGATCACTGTCATTTTCTTAGCTTGGATTTGCATGGCTTGCCTCCAGATGCAATTTTTCCTGATCCAATTTGGTAAGCAGTTCTGAGGAAGTGACTGAACTGTACCATTATTATCCCAATAGCTAGATTTTGCCCAAGTATGTCAAATGATTCAAATAGGGTATTCCCTGCTTTGCCACTAAAAAAAAAAAAAAAAAAAAGAACATTTAGCAATACGTTATTTAAAAGGAATACTGGCTAATTCGAGAAGAAATAACCAAAATGGTGAGCAAACTGAAAAGGAGGTTAATATAAAGATAAGTAGAAGGGAACAAGTGTGTGCATTGTAGGTAACAGAAATATGAGAAGAGGTTAAACATTTGTCACTCTACCATGCAAATGTGATTCTACATAATCTCCAAGGCTTCAACCATCTAAAATGTGACAAGAGGATGGAAATTTCATGAAGACGGATCTTATATTTATGGAAATATTAAATGGTTGGTCGTTACATCTTCCTGTTGAATTTGTTTTTCATGACTGTTTTTGTTCAAGCAGAGATTAAATTCCCTCATGTTAAGACATTTTGAAATATTCATTTTATGGGAGGTGGTTCTCATTTAGAAATTTCTACCTATTTGCTTTAATCTGTCAGATATGATTAATCAATAATTATAAGTTGATGGACAATTTAGGAAAAAAATCAAAAGATATAAAATCCTAGGTAGAAATGTTTGCTGATATCTTATTTAACCCATTGAAGTATAATTTATCCTGTTTATAGTAGTGCAAAGCAACTATTTCCTATAAATAATTGACTATAACTTTGTGTGACTTTCTTGGACCTTTCCCTTGGTTTTCAAGACTAAAGAAATTGAGTGTTTGTCAGAGAATCAAGTTGCCAAAATCATAGTTCAGTTGATGAAAATTGGCCTTTTATGACTTACTGGAAAAAATTCCCATTTTTCCTCTACTATTAGAAGAAAAACCACACACATATTACAAAAGACTTGCATGTGCATAAGAACTTACACACATTTCCATTCAAAATGTCTTGAGACATACACAATACAAAGAAAAACTATGCTTCTGAAATAAATAAATTAGGATTAATAAAGAACAGGAATAGTGACCTTCGTTAGTTACAAGATAGTTTTACAACTATTTTACCCATTATATTCCACACAAATTCATCTCACTGGCTGTTTTGAGATGTGTATAATATTGTTTGCCTCATAAATAACTCAAGCTTTCAAAGAAATCTATGATTATATTTTTGAATCATATACAGTGTTGTAAACCATTGTTACCTTAACAAAAAAAAGTTAACAGAGAAACTACCCTGCATTTTTATACATTGAATAAACCTTTCATTTTAAATATACATTACAAGGCACTGTAAAATTTTTAAATTATCTTTTAAGTATTTCAATCAACATACTCCCATCTTTTTGAGAATTATGTTTATTTTTAGACTCACTGTTAAACTATCTAACTTACTCATATCTTCCATAGTTCTTTGTTTAATATTTTGAGAAAATGTAAATTTCCCAAGAATTATATAGATAATATCCCAAAACACTATTTTAATGCAAGTGAAATTTATGAATTGCTTGGTTTTCCTTGTACATTCCAATATAATTTACTCATTTACTTATAATTTACTTGATGAGAAAAAATCACATTGGAGTGTTCACTACTAGGCAAGATTCCCCAATGATCCAATTAAGCACAGAAATTATATTTTCCAGATATATGATTTTAGAAAAGATAAGGAGATAAGTTCATTTAAATACTAACCAAATACAGTTGTAAAATTTTCCATTTAGCATTGAAAATAATGAAATGGGGTGAGTATAAAGTAATAACATTATAATATAACAAATTCTGAGTTAAATTATTACTTGCTTTTAGAGTTATCCAACATATATTTTATAGACAAAAATATATTGTATTTCTGCCAATATTACAATATGAAAAATACACTGTATATATATAATTATTTTACATAATGTAGTATCCTAATGATATTGGCCATATAATTATTAGGAGTAATGAATGCTTTAAATTAGAAATATATGAACCACAGATAGAATAGAAACAATGCCTCTTATATTGGCAGTATGGTTGAAAAATACATCATGTCACTTCATAATATAAAATATTTTATGGTCTGATTGTATGTTGAGATTCCTTGTTCTTGAGACTTACTTGACTATTAAACCCAAAATGATAAAATAAAAATGATGTTGAATGTTTAACCAATATCCAAAATGGTCAACAACCATATGTATATATATAAAATATGTATATACCTCATATATATATATGTATATGAAAATTAGGAGTCACTTTCAATGTAATGGCTTAGCAGTATGGATTATAGATTTTATAGCTATAAATGAGTATCAACTTTATGGATAATATTAATTTGGGAATGTGACTTAAAATTTTCAATGTAGTTGATTTCTCACTAAAAGACTGGTTATTAATTTTTTAATAAAATTAATTTACCATGGACTTACACTATTTTAAAATTTGCATAATGTGATCACCTTACATAATCATTTTGCATAACATAATCACCTGACATTCCATCCATTTTATATGATTTCAACTTTTTAAATAGATGAGTGGTATTCCATTGAGTGTCTCTATAGACACACACAGATATATACACACATGTGTATATATAATGCATAATATATAGTATATTTATATATGCAACATATAATTTGTATATAACCATAACTTCTTTATCTACTGACCCACTGATGAACAGTTAGGTTGTTTTAATGTCTTGGGTATTGTTCATCATACTGCTATGAACATAGAGGTGCATATATCTTTTCACATTTGTGTTTTCATATTCTTCAGAAAAATAGCAGAAGTGATATTTCTGAGTCATATAGTATTCCTATTTTTAATTTTTTTTTAAGGAGTCACCATACTTTTTCCACAGAAGCTAGACAGTTCATATCTCCAGCACACAGTACATGAAGTTCCTTTCTTTCCAGTCTGAAAGTTAGATATTTAAGTTGCTTTATTTTTAAGGAGGAAAAATAGAATATGTATTGAATGCACACATTATTTTAGCCATTATACATTAACAATTTTGCATGCATTGTAACATTTAATCTTTAAAATATGAACTATTAGTTTCAGGGGTTATTTATAGTTTATTGCTGATTTATTTCTGAATATGTAAAATTTGTTATATTAGGAAAATAATAAAACTCTTGGAAAATTTTTGTAACTTTTTGCCATCAAGACATTGGGTGACCCCCATCTAAGCATCATGCAATGGTAAAATAATCCATTCAAAATCATCCAACATTCAGAAAAATTGTGAAAAATAATATCTTAGGTGATTTTGTTCATAATGCATAGCTTGCCTTTAAGAGATTTCTTCTCATTTTAGCTTTTGATTTCCAAAATTTAACACTTGTAACATCTTTTTTTAAGATTTATTTTATTTATTTATGCATACAAGAGCTGGAGTATAGACCAGAGGTGTGTGTCGGGGGCTGAATGAGAGGATTCACCAGCGACAAAGAGGGGAACAGAACAGGCAGACTGAAATACACTGCTGAGGGGAGCAGCAGGCGAGACAGGAGAGGTCTGCTGTGCCATGTAGTTCATGTCCCTGGCTTGGGATCAAGCTCATGCTGCAGTGGCTGTTGATAGTTTCATAGTGCTGAGACTTAACCCCTCACGCCACCAGGGAGGACCCGACACTTGTAACATCTTTATGTTCATACCTTATGAACTCCCTAAAAATGTTCGCTGAACTAGTTCTCACAGAGTCTCATTACTCTTACTCACACAAACCACTTTCCATCATTAGCCACTTACCATTCCCACTGTAAATCAGTCCTATTCTTCTAAATGGCTCTCAGTTCTTCCACTCATCCCCAAATGTGTTGAGCTAAGTCCAAACACAGAATACTTACCCTGTATCAGGTTAAAGCACAGAAAGTGGCAGTGAATACTTCCAAATAATTATTTTCTTACTTGAAACACATGCGCTATATGTACTCTTTTTATTGAGAGGATTTGTTGGTTTTGCTAAGGTTATCATCATTGTCCAAACTGGATTCATAGGAATATGAGCATCACTGGAGCAGAGAATTATCTACACATTTAGTTTGATCTTTTTCATTTATCTGAACCAAAGCAGATGCCAGAGTAACAAGAATTGTTGAACAAAAGAATAATGAATCATATTTTATTTCAATTTAATCCATGAGATATTCTGGAGACTAAAAAATAATGGGAGTAAATTAAAATATAGAATGTTTTAATTTTTTAGGACCCTGTATTTATTTTTAGCATTCCTCAAAAATTAATAAGTTTCAGCATAAAAAGGCATGGCACAGAAATAACAATAAGTAGATTTTATATGGAATACTGACTGCATTATATCATGACTCAATAAAAAGAGAATAAAAATCTTTCAAAAACATTGAACTGCAGAAACTTTACAGTTTTCCTGGACTAAGGTCTAAACAGTTGAATGCTTCAGAGACTGTCTAATGCCTTCAGAAAACCTAGTGGACATGGCTTTATTTCTTTCATTGCTGAATATATTTAGGATAATCCGACTTGCCACAGTTTAATGCCTGGACACTCTCAGGCATCATACACTGGTGTCCATGAAGAGGAAAAAAACAAAACAAAACAAAACAGAATAGTCATCTACTCCATAGCTTTGAAAGTGGGTCAATGAACTGTGTTAATGCATTACAGCTGCAGTGTCCCTAAGACACTAAAAAGAGAGAAAAGAATAAAAAGAATTAGAGCATGCTACCCTCTGGTGTCTTCAATACGTTTATATGGTCTGTTTTGTTACTTTGCTTGAGCTGGGACCTGCTTAAAATTGAGACCAGCTGCAGAGTTTTTAAACATGTTGGTTTTCTTCCCTTTTCCATAGAGAAGGCTACTGTTACTTAAACAACAAGTAGACAGGGAAATCCTGAGAGCTCTTAATTAAATTTATGTGAACAATATATATATGAAAGGCGTACACTAGAGCAAAATAGTTTTCTTTAGAAAGCAACTTAAATTTTACTAGATGTTAACAAGACTGAAGTCTCATTTTGATCAAAAATTTCAGAACAAGCAGGCAGTTTTAGATATAGCAGTTTGTGTATTTGTCAAATTCAATCAGTGCTCTAACATCACTAGCTATATGGTAAAATTCTCTAATTTAATTCTGATAGGTGGAGAAATGTCCCACCTGTGCAGGGGCAGATCATAGGATGCAGTGTCACAATATATTAGTTTGAATCACATTATAATGTGATGTGGTAAAATATAATAATACATCACAACAAAATAAAATGAAACAATGGGTATGCACTATAAATTTTGATATGAAGTTTGCCTAAAGAATGAAAACCGAGTCATGAGTAGTATGGGAAAATTGCAAAAGCAAGTAATTTGATTTTATTTAGAGATCAAATCTTCACTGTAGTAACACTCACCAGAGCTGCCATCATTAATAGTCTGAACTTAATATTGCTGCAATTTAAAAATGCATTGGTAAGGGCCTCCCCGGTGGCGCAGTGGTTGAGCGCTGGGTTGCGAAGCTGCCCGCGGCCTCTGCGGCGCCGGTTCGATCCCTGGCTGCTCCCCGGCCACTGGAGGAGGGTCCCGCATGGCGCGCAGACCTCTCCTGCCGCCCGCTGCTCCCCTCAGCAGTGTACTTCGGTCCTTCTGCCTGCTCTACTCCCCACTCTGGCTCTGGTGAATTCTCTCACCCTCCCGCGCTTCTGACTGTACCCAGTGCATGTATAACCAAACAAACAAACAAACAAATAAATAAATAAAAAAAAGCATGCCTCTATTAAAAAAAAAAAATGCATTGGTAAGAAATTTGGAACACTAGTTGTCAGGCTAGATGCCATTCTTTCCCTTTAAAATTACTGCTATTAGTATGTTTATTTATGTACAGAAATACCCCATAATTCAGGTTAGTTTACCAAGAAGAATATTTTTAATTATATTATTCCTGTATTTTTCCGAGTAACTCATGATTATATTTAAATACAGTATCTTAATAATGTATTGACATCCATTCTCAGACTCCAGCATAGATTTTCCCTGCAATACTTCTGTTCTATCAATCAAAACCTGTTGTGTTTAAACTATGATGGACTCTCTGAAAAATTCAAAGTTTAGATGTCCATTATGCATACAGCATTTGAAATTATTTACTAGAAACACTTTAAATTTTCATGAATCAAATTCTTATTCAACTTTTTGATCTCTGATCATAGTTGAGAAAAACATGGGACATACAGATGAGTTAGCAGTTGGTATTCCCTATCCCCTTGCCATTCCTACTATAGTTATGGATTTCTGGGTATCTGACTGTTATATCAGGTCTGCAACATCAAGGGTGGTCTTATAGTCACAGACAAGAAAGTATTATATAGCACTTACCTGTTCTGGATGTATAGCTGCTCAATCATCTCTTTCTAATATCACAAGAAGTTCCTGAATATAAAACTAGAGTATCGTTCCAGAGACTTCAATAATATACACTGGATTTCTACTGGGAAGCCTCTTATAAATTGAAACTTGTGCATAATCTGTTCATATCTCAATGAGAGCTTAATTATGAGTACCAGACAAGGGCAGAAAGTCAAATTAGATCATATTTTTGAGATTAGAATAACAGGTTGAGAAGTTTTAATTTTGTCCACTTGCCTTTAGAGATTTATTGAAGGTTTCTACATTAAAGACCAACATATAAATAGTTTTGTAAAGAACATATGATAACCTTAAAATAATTAGGAGTTAGGGCCATTCTCAGTGCAAATTTATTATTTTACTAAAATATTTATAATTTGTATGTAGCTTTTTAGTAATTGAAAACCAAAGAGCATTATTTATCTGGAAACTTTATAAAATCAATTTGCTCCTCCTAAATCTGGGACTTCACAGTGATTCTGCTCAGATACTCATCTGATATGCAGTCAACCATTCTGTAATTTTTCCAATGACAAAAGTCACACTAGAACACAAACTCTGATCAATAAGCAAAATAAGTCATAAGGGGAAAAATAAATATTGAACGGTTTCACTTACATGTGGATTATAGAAGACCAAACAGAGAGTCAGCCAAAGATCAAACTTGAAAGTTAACCATAGATATGAGGCATTCAGGAGGGATTGGGGAGTATGGGGAAAGCACAAGGTAACATGGTGGTAAACTATGGAATGCTTTGGTGGTGGGAGAACTATGGTGACCACACCTAAGGGAAGAAATGATGTATTGTCCAAAAATTTCTACTATGCAAGCAAAAATGTACTATGTTTAAAAAATTAAAATAAAATGAAAAAATAATAAAGTTATCATTTTTTTTTATGTCTAGTGCATAACACAGACCCTGGGACATTGTAGGTTATAAATAAAACCAGGATTAATGTGAATTAATGCAAAACAAATTTAAATTTAATTGAATAAATGAATATAAACCTGTTTTTCTTTTCCCTCTTTTCTAGTATGTTAGGATCTTTTGCTCTTATTTGTTTTATATACATAGCCTATAAACTTCTGGACAAAATCAAGACCTACATATTATTCTTAATGGTACTATACTGAAGTCATTTCATTCCTCAATGTAGATCATTGAAAAATACCAAAATGCACAATTTCTTGAAGCTAAACTTTACTTACTTTGTAGTTGGCAATGATGTTTATTTTAATCAAAAGGGAGTTATTAAGACACACTAGTAGGATTTAAAAGGAAAAAGATATTAAATAAGCATGGAATTAGGTTGTATTAACAATTTTTCTTTTCATATGTAAAATTCCCACTACAGTTAGAAATGAATTTGTTGTTTATTTCAGGAAATTATAAGTCAATGAAACATATTAATAACAGTACAATATAAAGTGTAAAGGAGTTATAAATAATTTTTCATGAGAAATGTATTTAGCAAAATCATAAATTTGAAGCTGGATTATAGAAATAATCATTTAATTATTGCTTTGATTAAAGATTCAATTATATTATGAGTCTATGAGGATTTGTCTAACTGCAGGTAGAAAAATTTGTACTTGTTACAATTATAAAAGACAATTCCTATCAGATCATAATGATGATATTTCAATGAATTCAAGTCAGATAGCGAAAATTGAATTTCTCAGAAACCATAACATTAAAGTAAGAATAAACAGGATATAATTTATATTCAAATACTGGATATGTATATATATTTTTTTAACTTTTTTTTTTTAGATTTATTTATTTATACAAGAACCAGGGTACAGGCCCAAGGTGCGGAAGGGTGAGAGGATTCACCAGAGACACAGCAGGGAACAGGACAGGCAGACTGACAAAATACACTGCTGAGGGGAGCAGCGGGCAAGACAGGAGAGGTCTGCTGAGCCATGTGGGTCTCTCCCCGGCTGGCTGGGATTGAACCCATGCTGCAGAGGCTGCAGACAGCTTCACAGTGCGGTGCTCAACTACCTGTGCCACCAGGGAGGCCCTGGAAATGTATATATTTTTAAAAAGATGAATCTCAAAACATTTTGTCTCTAGACACAAAGCTCAAAACCATTGTTTAAAAAATTCAGCTTTTAGCTCATAAACTAAATATTTCACAGGTGTGATTAATTGCAGCACAATTTTCTGCACCTGCATTCACCTGCTTGTGGATTTAATTAGTCATCAATGCCTAACTGAGAATGTAGAACTTGAAAGTAACACCTGGAAATTTCTAGTTCATTTGACATAGTATTGACAAAATGTGTCTTAATAAATACTTAGGTTCCGGTAATTGATGTTATCGATATATTTTAAGGGGGGGGTGGCTTTGGTTATTAGAGTGTATAGGGTAAATAATTTTGAAAATGAACCTGCCAATTTTTTTTAATAATATCTGTATTTTTACTGAGGTGGCTTTACATTGTATATATTATAGGGATATAAAAATACACGTAGTCTCTGTTCAAGAAGGAATCGTTTTGAGAATGATATGAATTCATTTGTTTACATAATTGTAAATATCAGGCTATATATAATAAATTAATTTTAGGCATAAAACATCAGGGAATATTTCCACCATTTTATAATTTTATGATTTTAAGAAATGTTATAATAAATTTTATAATTTTATATAGATTTTATAATTTTAATTTATAATTTTATATACATTTTATAATTTTAATAAATAATTTTAATAAATCTATTTCCATGATGGTGATGTTGTTAGAATGAAGAGTAAAAAGAAGAGATTAGCTAAATTGTAAAGGAAGAAAGAACAGCACTGGTGATAGTTTAGATATGAAGTGTTGAGGAGAAACCGGAGCCTTCATTTTCTAGTTGGGAATAGAATGGCACTGATAGATTGTCAGTTCCAAAAGAGGATGTTTGCAGGGTTCCATAAAGAAGAAAAATGAATTTTGGAGGAAAGGATAAAGCATTTGGAATAAAGTAATGATTTGTATTGAAGATAATAACTACGACTTTGTGTTATACTATTTTTAGTGTTAACTTGATGTTAGGTCTTAACAACATCTTTCGCTGATGCCTTATGGGCTCTCTTTGTAATATAAATCATCATACCAATTCATTCACTTATTAATTTTTAATGTTATCATCGGCAATATCCCTCTGGGTACCTGTATGCAATTACCAAAATAGAGTACAATCATAAAATGAATAGAAGCGAAATTCAAAATTAAATAAAAGCAGGTCACCTACACATTAGCAAAGGCCCTGATATTGAACAAGCTAAGCCATTATCAAAGGAGGAACAGATGGCTAAAAACAAAGGCTGTATGAAGACAAGGATGTCCTTAGGACAAAGTGTCTTTTATTGAGGAGAGAGGGAGCTTCCATAATATAAAAATTTTTCATCCATGAAACCTTAAGGGAATACTTTTTTCAAGGATATTTTTTTACTTTCAAATTCAAGAGTGAGCATATCCATCTCATTCACCCCAAACTATATGTGTGAAATAGTTGAATGTGCAAAAATGTCGATATTTAGGATGCTGTACATGTCACAGTTTATTGTACAGAAGTGCATTTTCCTAGAGCTTGCTTTGTATTTCTCCATCATCAAAAGGATTTTGGTATGTTAGAGTTTCTGAACTGTCTACATAATTGTACGCTGTTTTTCCTTTATGGGTATAATCCATCACCTACCCAGATACAGGATTTAATCAAAAAGGATATTTTTCCTTTTAATAATTGGAAACTTTTTTGTAATTCATCTTTTTTTAAGATTTCATTTATTTATACCTCTGGTACCGGACAGAGGTGTGGGAGGCTGTGAGGATTCACCAGAACAGAGTGGGGAACAGAAGAGGCAGATGGGCTGAAATACACTACTGAGGGGAGCAGTGGGTGAGACAGCAGAGGTCTGCCATACTATGTGTGTATCTTCCTGGCTGGCTGAGGATCGAACCCGCTCTGCAAAGACTGAGGACAGCTTCACAACGCTGCACTCAACCTGCTGCACCACTGGGGTGGCTGCTTTTGGGTTTTGATTCAGGTGTCACACTTTGAATTTTCTATGAGTGCCTATAATTCCAGTTCAAATACTTTTTTTTTTTTGAGGTAGCATTGGTTTATAATACTGCATGTGATTCTGAAATATGGAATAACACCTCCTCAGATGCATGTCCCCACATCACCTCCATCACCAAGGCACCCAAGTCCTCCACCATAGTTCACTGTCTAGCAGAAATACTTATAGGAACAACTTAGCAACACAAGTTTCCATAAATCAAAAGTGCTAAATTGAATGACAACAATAGAATGTACCAAACAAAATGAAATGGAAAGGAGATTACTGACACTGGAATGACCACAGGAGGATGGGGGTCAGACTTGTATTTGCTACTGACATATTTACTATTTGAAAAGATAGGGAAAAATGAGGTTATATTTCAAAATGGAAATATGTGGGGATTATCTGTGGTTGAGATACGTCATCCTTCATCAAGTATATGTTTAAAACGTTCTACCAAGTCTGTGGCTGAAGTCATGAGGAAATTACCACCCCTATCCTTACAAGTTTATAATCTCATGGTGAAAACCCATGCAAAAGGAAAAAAATAGAATAAAATAGCTATAAGAAGGGATTTAAAGAAGATGTGTTGTAAGTGTGTCAAGAGATAACATAGAATATGTAATTAGCAATTAAACAAAATTTCAAAATGAGAAAACTTGAAAGATGAAGTAGCTTTAATGAACAGAAACTCAAATGGCAGTGACAGGGAGAATTATCCCAGGATCATAAGGGATTGAAGTGAAAAATGTGGAGTAAAAATATAATGGCTATAGATCTGAGGCATACAGGTGGAGGTGGGGAAGGAGTAGGGAGGTTGCAGGAGGCAGAGCCCAGTGGACAATGGTGGAGCACTATGGTGATTTAGGTGGTAAGAGAACTTCTGTGACCACTCTTGTGAGGAGAAATCCTGTACTGTCTCAATATTAACAAAGATGTAAAATAAGCAGCACTTCATTAATAATAATAATAATTAATTAATTGGTAAAGAAAATTTCATATAACCCTTACAAAATGTACTGAAAGGATTATGGTGGTGACTAGAATCAGGGAATAATGTGCCAGCTTGATGGAACTTAAATTTCAGTAGTGACTGTGATAAAAGAGAGAAGCTTGGATTGGAAGAGGCAGGAAGTTTGTAGAAACTTTAGAAAACTTATATATTATCTTCATGTGAATTAGGGAGTGGTCATAATAATAGATGAGGGTCCATGTGTAAGAGCCACTATCATCAAATCTGGATGATGTATTACGGGGTAAGAGATAAAAAGAAGCTGAATATTATTCAATAGTTACAGAAGTTGGTTTGTGGCTGTAAGAAGCGGACTTAGTGAAAAGATAATAAATGTACTTGGTCAGTTGACGGTTGTCATGAAAAGAAAGGGAGTTTATGTATCAACAACTTTTATTTTTTAGCTTTATTTATTTATGCATAAAGAACTGTGGTACAGGTCAGAAGTGTGGGGGGGTAAGAGGATTCACCAGAGACAGAATTGGGAGCAGAACAGGCAGACTGAAATACACTGCTGAGGGGAGCAGTGGGTGAGTCAGGAGAGGTCTGTTGTGCCATGTGGGTAGCTCCCTGGCTGAGGATCAAACTCATGCTGCAGTGGCTGCAGATAGTTTCATAGTTTGTATCTTAATCCCTTGCGCCACCAGGGAAGCCCTCAACAACTGTTTTAAAAGGCCCTCAACAACTGTTTTAAAAGGCCCTTAAAAACTGTTTAAAAGGCCCTTAAAAACTGTTTTTGCCTCATTATAAATTGTTTCTATATACTTAAATTCAGTTAGAATGAATCTGAATGAAAACAGAATTGAGTCCTAATAAATAAACTCCAGCTAGCATAGGTTTGGGATTAATTTTCAAGTTGCCAAGCAGAGATAGTGACATAGATAAAGTCTAGACTATAATTTAGACAAATTTTGAAGGGAATGAGATGAATTTATGGAATCTGCATACCTGTGGAACAGAGTAAAGACATGAAATAATGAAACTGACAGGAATAACTGAAGAATGAGAAGTAAGGATTGATTGAAACATTGTCGTCCATTTTTTGAGCTTATTAATAACACCGCAGCGATTAAGCAACTGTGGAAGATGTTGTGGTGGAAGAAATAGTGGTGTTGGAAATAGATAATGACCAATTAGGGTCCATTTGTGCAACCTAATAACTGGAGCAAGATGTCACATATATCGTGGACTCTATAGACTGTATCACAGACTCACAAGGACTTATGGACTGTATATAGAAAGTGGTAAAAGTAAAGGCATTAACCTGCTAGTACAGGCTGGTTACATAATCTCGATTCTGTGTACTTGTATCATTTACTTACACTTAGGCTATTTCATTATTTCGGGAACTCAATGTTTATTCATGTGTACTCTACACCTGGAATAAAAATACATGTCAGGATAAATGAGTCATCTAAAACCATCATAAAACCGTGTCATTGGTAGCAATCTTATTTTACATTTTTCCATTTGCTGTAAAGTTTATGGTGTCTCAAGGGGCAAATTAGCCAGGAGTGGAGGTTACAAAAGAAGAATAAAAAAATAAGGGAGTAAAAACAATAAATATATTCAACGTCAGTGTATACAGAGATTTCACTTCATGTTGAATTGGAGCCTGCCTATATTTCCAAAGCAGTGAGATTAAAAATTGCAAAGAATTAGAAGGGCACAGTTAATTTTTCCCACTGATTCATCATGTAAATTACAAAATGCATTAATCATCAAGGAAAAGACATTTGTGTAAAAAATGGACAAAGGCTTTTTGCCGGTATATTGTTAGATCATCCACCAAGTCAACACAGATGTACATCCTGTTAATATGTTACTGGAATAAAATAATGCTGTACATTTAGCACTGGATTATGTGGCAGACTGCCAAATTCTGTATCTCTGATTACAAAGTGCAAATTTAAGTAGTTTCTTACTGATTTACGTCTTATGTATTATAATTCACCGACAAAGTGGGCAACTGGATTTGTGAAGGACTGTAAAAATAAAATACATTTTGTTCTTTTGTTTTAATAATTTTAAATTTTAAGGCTAAGTTAAAACTTATATAGTATGATAAAATTCACCACATTAAAAATTCAAGGTGATTGGATATGGGATCATTTTGAGATATTTCTTATTGTCAAACAATCATAATTAAATGGTGTAAACTCAGTTGTGTGTTAATAAGATTTATAAAGAATACTATTTCCTTATATGGCAAATCAGCTCATGTTAAATAGATGAGTAATATGTACACATCTTCTCTTTAAGCAAGAGCTGTTATAGATCATTATAAAAATTCAGCTGACATGGCATTTTTAATTAAGTTCTGGTACACTGTTTGTTTTACCCATGGGTTTTTTCATCTTCTACCAATAGGTAAAACACCCCTGCTTCCCAATGAACATAGAAACTTATAATAGTTTTTTTTATTATCTTATTTATAACCATCTAAATTATATCTCTCAAAAAATAAATATGGAAAGACCCATATCTTTATATTTTAGTAGATGAAAATGAATGAGAATCCAGTATTTGCTTTGAAAGTTACTATCATAGTCTATGGTTCCCATAACTCATCTTAATTGTATTCCTAAAAAGAGTTAAACAAAACTTTTTTGGGAGGCAAAATTTTGCATTACCACTGATATTTGTATTTCAGATCCCTCCCTCCATTAATCATCATGACATTAGATGATATCCTTAAAAAAAAAAAAAGCACTTATGATTTACTGAAATGGCCAGTAAATAATTAATGACTTAACCTTGGAAAATTGGATTATTGGGAGAGAATTAAACAACATGTTTTGGGGGCACTCATCAATACTGAACACTCAGGATCTAGGGGTAATAGAAAGCAGTAAAGGAAGATGCAAAAGCCCTAAAAATGATAATGAGACTGAAAATAACTTTTGTTCCAGTGGAGCAACTTGGAGCCAATTCCAGTTTGCTTTAAAAGTTAAGAAGAGGGTAGGAGTTGGGAATGAGGCAGTTACCTTCCAGGAGCAGGATGAGACCAATGTAACAAGTAGAGTTGCACTGATTGTTTATGGGACATTGGAGAAGTAAGTGGAAACTGCCTGACCAAGGAAAACTGATTTAGCAGACTATGGAGACTAGTGTCTTCCTATACTCTGACTGAAGAACAAAGTATTTCTCTCTGTCTCATATGTTACTAGACACCTGGGGGACATAGAAAGTGAATATATCCAAGAGACTTGGAAAAAAATGAGTTAGAATGACTCTTCCACTGGTAGATCTATGGGGTGCTGTTATCTTACTGTGCTACAGAAATATGGAGAGGTAGATAGACTCCAGGGCCTTTAGCTATCTCTATAGAAGACTATTTCAGATTCTTTTTTAGTACCAAAGTGTATCAGCAGCTTCCTAGGGGAGATTCCTGGGTCATGCAGAGTCAGACTAGGCAGGACAGATTGTATAAGAGTAGATGTTACTTGCAGAGACAATCTCTTAGTGGAATATGCCATCAGTAAAAAACCTAAAATCTTACTTTGGTTGCTTTGCATTTCACTTTGAATTAATATGCAATCTTGCCCTGGTCTACTAGATACTGTATGGTCTCACCCCTGCTCCCTGCTTAACCTCATCGACTATAACTTCTCCTTAGCTCTCTGTTCCAGTCACTCTTGTCCTTTACTTTGGGCATCTGATAACATGTTATTTTATCAAAGAGGACTTCACTGGTAACTCTCTCTAAAATAGGAAAATGCCCTCTCCATTATCATCCCACTATATTTTCTTCGCAACATTTAACACTTTCTGGAATACTGTGTATTGTTTTTTCGTACTATTTTCCCATAAGGGGTTGTAAGCTCCATGATAGCAAAAAAGAATTTTATCTTAAAATAATGATACTAAAATAGTGATTGATATTGATACTATGAAAAATATTGATTCCATGAAAAAATGATGAATTTATGAATAAAATATTTGTTCTATTTACCTACACCTTTTTCGAAAAAAAGATACAGTAAGTACTCAACTAAATTAAAAATAGTTAAAACTCATCCGGTAGGAGCTGTGTGTATAATTGTTGATTTGAAAGCAGTTTTTGGTAAGAAATGTGTCACTTGGATCTAGCCAAAGTGGTTATACAATGTATTCATTTCTCTTCACTCAACAGTTTTAGTTTCTTAATATTCCCAAATAAGCTTATAATATTTCAGTATTTAGAATATGTTCTATAAATTGACCAACACTTTGCATTTTCTTAAAAAAAGATAGAATATTCTTACTCTGACATCTTTTCTTATTCTTGGTAGATCAATCTGGCAACAATATTAAAAAATAAATTGAAGTTGACATACTCACCTCCCATTATACTTCCATAGAGAAGTAAATATGTGTCCATATCATCCATGGTAATACTTGGGTTTCAATAGAGGAATTATTATATCTGGGATTATCTTCTGCATGCCAACTACTTGGAAATCATTTGGTTAATATATTAATGATTAATATATTATCATTTGGTTAATATTTTAATGCTTTCCAAACTTTCTAACCTATGATCTATTTTTAGATAGAAAAATATTTTGTGTAATCAAAGGTCAATTTAGTTTTGCATAATTTCTGATTCTTAAAAGACATTTTACATTATATATATTCATCTTTTATTTTGTCCATAATTATTTGTTAAAAAACCATTATAGGATGCTATTCTAGATACACAGGAAGTAGGAAAATGAATAATATGATCCCTGGAAAATTATGAAAGAAATGATCATATTCTCTTCAGTTACTATAGCACAATCATAAGTGATGGATAAATGATGAAAATGTATAAGGCTATCTCATTTGCATGACCAAATATTATAACAAACAATAATCTTGAACTAAAGTAAATTTTTAGTTTATAGTTCAACATTATATGATGATACATTATTGTATGTTTTATGATTAATCTGTACCTCACTTTTTTTAATTTTGAGTCTCTCAAAATATTTTCGTGGAGTACAAACATAATGGATTTTTCAATTCATTCTTGAGTCCTTATATATTTGCAGTACAGGGACCATTATTCACACTTAGCATCTTTAATATAGACTGTCTTTTGAAACTTTATAATTGTGTAAACATTGTTGACTAAAGATAAATACATGCCATTTTATAAGGTTCAACTTGTTTGTTGTCAATTTCATATGGTTTTATGAAATAATATTTTACTGTTTCTGAGGAAGATATCCATCATCTACTAAAGGTCTTCAGAATATGAAAGACAGTATTAATAATCTCTATTGTGCATTGTAAACATATTGAAATAAATCACAAACTAAGTACAATTTAGCTATGTATAAACATAAACATAAATTTGAGACTAGATGTAAAAATTCATTGCAGACTTTACCGTATTATAACATGTAATGACATTGGCCGAATTAATTCACTGTAATAGGGCCATTGATGACATCATCTGCTTTGTGAGAAAATATATAAGAATTATTTTCAAGGCAGATAAAGTAGCACATCAAACACTGATGTTTTAAGAGTAAATATTATAGTTAATTGAAAATATAGATTTTTTTAATTAATTAATTAATTAATTTTTATAGAGGCATGTTTTTGTTTATTTATTTTATTTGTTTGTTTTGTTTGTACATGCACTGGGTACAGTCAGAAGCGCGGGAGGGTGAGAGAATTCACCAGAGCCAGAGCAGGGAGCAGAGCAGGCAGAAGGACCGAAGTACACTGCTGAGGGGAGCAGCGGGCGGCAGGAGAGGTCTGTGCGCCATGTGGGACCCTCTCCCGGTGGCCTGGGAGCAGCTGGGGATCGAACCGGCGCCGCAGAGGCCGCGGGCAGCTTCTCAACCCAGAGCTCAACCCCTGCGCCACAGGGGAAGCCCGAAAATATATATGTTTTTATATTCTTGGAAAACATACCATTTCAAATCTCATTATTAAAGATAAACTGGAGAATGTTTATTTTTTCCCCTTCTAATCTCTCATTATTTTCTACTATTGTCTCCCATACAAGGGCAGAGGATGTCACTCTCAGGTTAAAAATAAAACAGAACAAAACAAAACAAAATATAGTAGTGCACATCTCACTTTCCTTTCATAATAGGAAAGTGATTATGTGTTTTAATTTAAATGAATTCTGTTGAGCTGCTTACTCAGATCAATTACAGGTCAAAAAAGTATAAGACATAATAAGGATAAGATTGCTTTTAAAGGCCCACCTATTTAGATATTTTTTGAAAATAAAACACCATTAAGTATATTCAGAGTTTTGAATCTACTAGATTAACTTTTATCCTGTCCTGATCCATGTTTTCCAATAGTCAAATATGAGAGAAAAAATAAAGAAAACTATGTTTAAGGCTGTAAAAATGGCCTAAGAGCAGGTTGTAAGACAGTGATCCAAGACTTTTTCCTTTCACAGAATTTTCTTTATTCTAAGAACTCATTGGGGGAAAAAACATGAACGCAAGTTTAGGAAACTCATTTAAATTTAATTTTACCACATTGCCTCCTGGTTGGCTCATAATTATCTCCAAGTAATTTTATAAATAATTGTTTCAAAGGCTGCCTTTTTCTATACATCATGAAGTAACTAAATTAAGATTTTTAAATTATGCTGCTTTGTTATTTATAGTTAATCATATTTTCACTTCATGAACACTTTTAATTGGGAATTTCAGCTTAAATTTAATAATAAAAAGCTGAGTTGATCCTAGTTATTGTTGAAAGTTCTTTTCAATTTAACTATTAATTGAATAAGTTGATATACTTTTAAAATAGTATCTGTTAAATGGTTCTGAGTCTAATAAGTTTTGTGATACTATCTTATTTATTAATAAGACATTTGATCTATAGCCTCTAGATTATTGTGAAGATTCTTTAGTTTTTATATAAGATATAGAAATAACATTTTAAAGATTTTTTTTTTCAAGATCCACACAGTAAAAAGTGGAGAATTATAATATTATAGCAATTATGTTATAGTTCCATCTAAAAGACTTGTAATTCTACCAAAAAATAGGAAAAGAAATTGGGTACTTTTGTTGTTGTTATTGTCTTATTTTAAAAAGCATTTGGAAACATTTTATAAGAAGATGCAATTGATGGACAGGTCCAAAAAGTAAAATTTGAAGTTAATCTCTATGCTCAGAAATACTGAGAAACAACATAATTACAATGTGAAAACTTATAATGTATTAATTTGAGTCTAAAGGAATGAAAATGAAGTCTTCCTGGAATTGAAAACTATATGAATAGCAAAAGAGGTAGTAAAATGGAATAAAAGTTGAATCCTACCTGATAATCATTTGGTCTCTAGATTGGTGGCTTAGGGCAAGTACCTTCAAAAGAAAATTAGGATAAACTGATCTTGCTAAAATTTAGTTGCACAACTTTGAAATATTCAGTTAACATCCTGACTCCCATTGTCTTCATCTGATTCAAATGACATGCTGTCTTCCATTAAGGATATTTTATTCCCATAGCTAAACTTCCCTCTTTCTCCTATGAAATACTAGAAAACATGTGCCTGTGCCTCATTTGTTGGATTCTGCACTTTCAACTTGTTATACTTATTTGTGCACATATTTCTCTCTCTATGAATCCACTGAAAACACTCTTGGGAGGGAAATCTTATTTCCTTGCAACTTTATGCGATCTAAAATCCTTAGCAAGGGCCTCCCCGGTGGCGCAGCAGTTGAGCGCTGGGTGGCAGAGCAGCCCTCAGCCTCTGCAGCACCAGTTCGATCCCCGGCTGCCAGGCGAGGGTCCCACATGGCGTGCAGACCTCTCCTGCTGCCCGCTGCTCCCCTTAGCAGTGTACTTCGTCAGTCTGCCTGTTCTGTTCCCCGCTCTGGCTCTGGTGAATTCTCTCACCCTCCCGTGCTTCTGACTGTACCCAGTGCTTGTATGAATAAATAAAATAAAAATAAAATAAAAGGTGAAAGCTAACTATTTAAAAAAAATAAAAATAAAAAAATAAAATCCTTAGCACAATTTCTTCAGAGCATATTCAATGACTACCTGCTTTAGAAACTACTTGGTTACTTAAAAATGCCGATTCTAGAAGTCCACTGTCCTGTACTGTGCTATTTGGGCAATTGTCTACTAACCACATGTGTCTATGAGCACTTGAAAAATCCCTGGTCCTAAATGAGATTATCTGTAGTTATGAAATACATACTAGATTAAAAAAAAAAAGTACAGATTATATAAAACCTCTCCATAACATTAATTAATGTTGAAATAATAGTTTAGATATATTGATTCAAATAAAATATATCTTAAAATTAATTTGACCTTTTTACTTAATGTGGCTTTCAAAATTTAAAACTACTGTTTCTTACTTATATGTTTTTTGGGTCAACATGGTTTAAAGATTTTTTTTTGATACTGAATTTGGTGCAGGATGGAATCTGTATTGTTCTTAAAAGACCCTTAAATTTTTCCAGTGTGTGTGGAAGTTTGCACATAAATATGCACAGTAGATTGTCAGTTGTAGTGATGATGACATAGGTCATCATTTTATTAGCCTGTAGTGATATTTAAATGTGAGGAAATTCTATCAATGATCAAAGTCCTTGAGTTGGGGAGTTCTAGCTTAACATATTAGTAAAGCAAAATGAAAAGGTTGCCACCATTCTGAATGGCATACTTAATGAATAACAAAGCGTATTTGAGGTCATTAGAAACAATTAGCACCTTGTCTGCTATAGTAAACAGGAGCTCTGTTTTCAGTAAATGATGTTTCTTGCCAACTTCAAATGAGAGGCTGGTATCCTAGGAAAAAAGACCAAACAGAGGAAGGTTGGATTGAAAAAAAAATATATATCTAGTGCTTGAGGGCTTGGCTGTTCAAGCTAGGTGGTGAGTAAGCCTGATTAATGTATTTATTGACCCATTGGTTGTGTAAACTGAATGAATTTAAATGAGTTATTGGTAAGTTAGGGATAAAGGAAGACATGAAATTTTGATTCAAGAAAAATCCAGAATGTATTATTTTCCCTGTATGGAAGGAATAATAAAATTGAATAACTAAGTAGAAATATATTTAAAATTAATTTGATGTAAAAAAGTATTTTATGTTAGTCTGAATTCACAGATTTATGCTGATATTATGTATGTTTTCTGTCATTCAAATATAAAGGAAAAGGCAATATTATATGGTAGAATGTAAGTAATGATGCTTTTAAGGAAGGAAACAGATCTCTTTTAAAGTTTTTCAGTTTATTCAAATTTTGCCCTACAGATGAAACAAAACTTGTATTCTTAAAAAGCTCCTTGATTAAAAATCACCCACATGATAGGGCCATTCCTAAAATCCATACTGAAACACAATGGGTAGATTTTTTTTTACATATTATTAAAATATTTTAAAATTTATTAAAATATTTTAAAATATAAAATATTTTAAGTAATATGTATTCATGACACTTAATTAGTCAGGCCCATCCTTTTCCCTTTAAACAATCCCCTTAAGAAAAATAAACTAGTTTTCCATCTTTGCAAACAAAAGTGGGTGTTGGGACGCAAAGAACCATTTAGTGTTTTAGATTCTCAACAAGGCTTACTTCGAATGGCTTAATAGCCTCTGAGAGAACTGAGGTTGCATTCTGTGCCATTGCAAATTTAAATCCAGGTCACAGAGATGTTAAATAGCAAATGACACATTTACTGTGCCACCCAGCTGCCTCCTCGAATGCACCAGGACTGCCTTCTGAACAAAGTCAGCATGCCAATGTGAGACTGGGTGCAAGCAGTTTTGTTGATCAGAGTGATACTAAAAGAAGAAATTCTGCCCACAATTAAAAAGCTACTTAGCTCAATTGCTAATTCACCCCTGAAGTGTTAAATAAATGACTTGCCTCTCAGAAGGAGCTATAACCCTGCACCTCATGAGTGAAAAATTTTAAACTGTTCAATGAGTCAGACATGAGATTGAAATACTCAGAGAGAATGTTCCCTATTCTACATGGCAGAGGTCACAGGCTGTCGTCATCAGGCTACTGTAATTAATCTTTTCCAAAGATGTTTTGCCTCAAGAAGGACTTGTTAAACTGGAAACTAATAATCATGACAATTCTGTGTTATGTGTATGAAGGATTATCCAGTTGATGAGAAATTCAAACAAGTCATCTCTTTTATCAATACCACAAAAACTATTTTCAAAGTAATCTTGCTGGTATATGTCCCTTCTGTGAATCAGTGATGAATCATTGATGAATTCCAAAGTTTAAATTGGGAGGCAAATAATCTGTGAAGGGCAATACTGCAGACCTTCATTTCTGATGTCCTCAGAGAGCTATGGTAATGGAAGCATGGGAAGGGAACATGGAGTGTTGCTGTCAGGTGGGAGGGGGATGGGAAGCACACTTCCGACTTGCTAGGTCCATTACTATTACTATCTGTCAGATGTGACTCAACCATACTGTCAACTGCATCTGAGATTTCTTGACAAATATTTGAACTCTAGTAAAGTTCATTAACATGACTACTCATAAGAGAATGTTGGGGACTTCAAACATCCATGTCTTGAACCATACTGATTGTTTGCTAAACTGTGATTTCTGATTTTAAGACCTCATTTATAAAAGTCTTTGAATGATTCTGCTATTTTTTTTAATGATTTATTTATTTTTATACAAGAGCTGGGGTACAGGCCAGAGGCATGGGAGGGTGAGAGGATTCACCAGAGGCACAGCAAGGAGCAGAACGGGAAGACTGATTGAAATATACTGATGAGGGGAGCAGCGGGCACAAAAGGAGAGGTCTGCTGTGCCATGAGGGATTCTCAACGGCAGGCCAGGATCAAACCCATGTTGCAGAGGCTATGGACAGCTTCACAGCATGGCACTCAACCCGCCATGAGAGGCTCTGAATTATTCTGAATTATTACCACCAGAGAGGCTCTGAATTATTCTGCTATTCAGTCGAATTGGGGAAATGGCTTCCCTCTGTCATTTGATTTCTGTTTATCTGCAAGAGCACATGAATAGTCTTATTATTCAAGCCAACCGTAGATTTCCTGCCAATGAAAAAATGCATACAATTATTTATATATAAAACAACCCGGGCCTCCCTGGTGGCGCAGCGGTTGAGCGCTGGGTTGCGAAGCTGCCCGCAGCCTCTGCAGCGCCGGTTCGATTCCCGTCTGCTCCCCGGCCACCAGAGGAGGGTCCCACATGGTGCGAGGACCTCTCCTGCTGCCCGCTGCTCCCCTCAGCAGTGTACTTCGGTCCTTCTGCCTGCTCTGCTCCCTGCTCTGGCTCTGGTGAATTCTCTCACCCTCCCGCGCTTCTGACTGTACCCAGTGCATGTATAAACGAAACAAACGAACAAACAAATAAATAAATAAAAAACATGCCTCTATAAAAAAAAAAAATTAAAAAAAAAAACCAACCCTCCCTCCAAGTATATTGTCATGCCATAAACAAAATTTCATTTTATTTATTTATTTATTTTTAAGATTTATTTATTTATTTATAAAAGCACTGGGTACAGTGAGAAGCAAGGGAGGGTGAAAGAATTCACCAGAGCAAGAGCGGGGAACAGAACAGGCAGACTGACAAAGAAATACACTGCTGAGGGGAGCAGCAGGCGGCAGGAGAGGTCTGCGCGCTATGTGGGACCCTCGCGGGGAGCTGGGGATCGAACTGGCGCTGCAGAGGCTGTGGCCAGCTTCGCAGCTCAGCGATCAACCACTGCGCTACCTTTAAGATCGATCAAACTATTCCCATCAAAAATATATACACAATTATCTGTACTACAACAATAAGAAGGACTAATCAATTTGATTGTAGTAATATTTTAGAATTCTTGGCATCAAAGGTACCATTTAGTTAGTGAAAATATAAGGTACAAAATGTCAAAAATATTTTCAATGGATAAAATTCATAAAGGGATAAAAAAAACCACAACAGATTATGAACTGTTAACATTGAATAAGAAAAGTACAAATCACATATTAGAAAATTTGATAAAAATATGATCATGTAATAAATGAAAACTATTGTCAGTAAAATATGAGAACTTATTCTCATTCAATCATCAGTTAAATATAAATTAAAATCATGAGATACAGAGCCTCCTTGGTGGTGCAAGGGATTAAGCACCACACTATGAGGCAGTCTGCAGCCTCCGTAGCACAAATTTGATCCCCAGCTGGCCAGAGAAAAACCCACATAGTGAAGCAGAACTCTCCTGTTTTGCCCGCTGATCCCCTCAGCAGTATCTATCAGTCAGTCTGCCTGTTCTGTTCTCCACTCTGTCTCTGGTGAATCCTCTCAACACCCCCCCACCTCTGGCCTGTATCCCAGTTCTTGTTTGCATAAATTAATAAAAATCTTTAAAAAAAAAAACTAAAATCATGAGATACAACAAACTTAGTTATTTTAATATACTTTTAAGAATCTGATAATACCAGGATTAGAATGTAAAACTATGGAAATTCACACATACTTCTGGTGGAAATGTAAATTGGCACAACCTCTATGCAGAGCAGCTTGATTTTATCTAATTTTGTTCAGAGCATACATACTCCAAAAAGAAATCCCATTCCTAGGGATATGGCTAATTGTTTAATTAGAAATAGGTGGCACATTCAAACTAGAGAATTTTAAGAACCATCTACAAAGTTTTGGGTATGTGTCAGAAAAACAAAGGATTGTGGTATTCAGGACAAATGTCAGCAGAGTGTCATTACCACCTCAAGGTTGGAAGACATAGGGGTGTTTCTGGAATCAGAAGAAAGTATAGCAGGTGTCAGAGAAGGAACCCAGGAATAGCTGTGGTTCTCACGAGGGAAAACAGAAAAGTGAGGCAACATTGGAGGGAGCCAGAGTTATACATGATCCAGACTCAGTCTCTCCCTGTCCTCTGGTCTCCTGTGAGTACCCTGCATGGATAGAAGCTCCGGAAGTCAGGGCCAAGGAGGCCCTTGGTGAAGTCCATAAGTGTCAGACAGCCAGGGTACAAAGTGGGGTAGGGATCTAAAGACCAGTGGAAAAAATCAGTATAATTTCTAGAAAGTCTCTCACTAGTGTGCACACTTATAGCATGTCTGTATTAGCACTGTTTATAATGAAAAAAAAATGTAAATAACCTAAATATAGATAAACATGCAACCATCTTACAAAAAGTTCTGAGAAAAAAGAAACAATGCAGAAAATGCATACAGTATGCTACTATATGTCACCTAAAACATGTTAACTGCCCTTCACAGATTATCTATAAAAACTATTATTTGGGGCCTCCCCTGGTTAAGCACTGGGCTGTGAAGTTGCCCGCAGTCTCTGCAGCACCAGTTTGATCCCCAGCTGCCTGCGAGGGTCCCACATGGCATGCAGACCTCTCCTGCCACCCGCTGCTCCCCTTAGCAGTGTGTTTCGTCAGTCTGCCTGTTTTGTTCTCCGCTCTGGCTCTGGTGAATTCTCTCACTCTCCCACGCTTCTGACTGTAACCAGTGCTTGCATAAATAAATAAATAAATAAATAAATTTTTTTTTAAAAAAAAGAAGAACTATTATTTTTTGGTTAAAGTTGACATAATGAAAGTATAAAGAAAGTCAAGGAAAGTCAATGCCTGAGACATTTATGACAACATTATCTCTGAGAAAGGGAGAAGAATCTGGTATTTGGTACATACTTACAGTCAAATAATTATATGCTGTTTATCTGAGACTCAAATTTAACTGGGTACCCTGCATTTTACATGGCAGCTCTAATCAAGGAGTGATATATAGCAGCTTTAGATGACTGCATGAGTCGCAAAATGTATTCTTCCAGTCTGTGGTTTATCTTTGCCAATTTTTTTTCTGTTATAATGTCTCTTGATGGGCAGAAGTGTTATTTCTCTACTTAGGTAATGGGGCACAGGTGTTAATTTTGTTATTCTTAATAGCTTTATGTTTGCCTGAAATATCCCATAAGTTATACTGAAGATACATATGCAACAAAATTAAAACTGAAATATCATAAAGAACGAGCTTCTGGATAAAGCACTTTAGGAGGTTAGAAGAGATAATTCATGACAGCTAATGGGCTCACAGGGGTTCAAAACCTTGAGTTATGAAAAAGACAAAGAAGGTTAGTATGTTTTGGCAAAGGAAATATATGAAGAAAAGCATGAAAACATGGATGTACATGGGATAATGGAATTATAATAAGAGGCCAGGTAATTCTAATGATGACTAAAATAATACACAATCTCCATATTGTTTGACATATTCTTTTTAAAAATGACATTTTTTAGTGTATATGTCAGATAATATTTTGATTTTTTGCATATTTCACTTAATTTAATGCTCTCAGAAGTTTCTAAAATGTATTATATTTTTCCTCTTTAAAAATAAGCTTTAAAAAATTAGATAATTTATGCTTGTCCACATGACTTAAGTCATAGAGACAAATTTTGAACCCTAATTGTGGAGATTCAGTACATGCTCACAGCTGCTTTCTTACCTATAAAAAGCAATGCATCTGGCACCAAGATATATTGTGTAAATCATGTGCTTTATCTATTTTCTTATACAATGTTTGCAATAATATTAGGTACCATACAACTTTGTAAACTAGAGTAATCTGCCCAAGAATCAGTCTTTGAGCACAAAAATAGCAGAACTGGATTTTAAACCAGGTTTATAAGATTCTAAACCCAATTAAGGAGAGCAGTTTACTTTAGGTAATACCAGTGGTAAGATGAAGAGGAATAATAGAAAATACGTCTGGAAATAGTTGCTGAATGTTGAATCATGAATAAAAGCTAAACTTTCTTTCACCAGTAAGTGCTTGTGGCAAAGGCTATAAAAGTGGCTACTGGAAGTTTATGAATAGGAGAATGAAATGATCAAACCTATGCTTCAAGAAGATTAATATTAAAATAATATGATTTTTAGTTGACAGGTTATTACCATATACTTCAGTCATCGAGGGTTAATATACACTGCCTTAATTCATAGTTGTCTTGCCTCAACATTTAAGAGTGTTTTACATATGACATTTAATATTTCCATATAACAGGCATTCAATAATCACATCTTGTATGAGTGAGTGAATGAATGAATGAATGAATGATATGTGTAATCCAAACTAATGATTAAGTTAACATGTTATTTGGGGGTTAAGAAGACATTATGATACAAGAACACCAAAGAAGGTACAGAAGTCTTCCCAAGTCTGCCACTGTCTACCTTACTGTTTATGATTCTCAAGCTGGTTGATTTCTTGTGATTTTATCATTATGAGATGTTTAAAGGAATAAAGATTATCTAAGAACCTGCAAAGTAAAGCTCTTACCCAGAACAGATAATGAAAATATACAACTTTAGATTCTGATATTATGTCTAGTAGCGGTGTTGATTATCAAGTTTAGTTCTTTCAGATAAGGATAGATATAGTCTACCCTTTCCTGGATTTAACAACCTTATTTTAGTTGAGTTTTAAGTACATTTGAACCTATAGGCAGTTGGTTTGGATCAATGTGTTTAACTTAATCTCACTTAGAATAAACATAATTATATGAATACGGAGGGAAAATGAATCATCATTTATAGTCTCTGTTCTCAAACAGAGTTCTAGTGAAGTATATGTTTTAGAATGATTGATGACTTATATTTCTTTCTACAGTGCTACTAAATCTGACTCTCATTTAAGTGCTTTTCACACAGTTGAAAAGTTTATTCATGAAGAACCATCTAATGATATGTATATGGACACATTCCCAGTCACCCTCAACAGAGTCCAAATGATTCCACCAAAAGTCTCTACTGACTTCTACCAATATATTCAAAAATTGAATTTTTTCTGTGAAATTGTCATTCTCTAGATCTAATAAATTTATAGCACTTAAATATTTCCAAGTGAATAGGTTGGCATGAATACTTTGTAAAAAACTTCTTAGGTTAAGTCTATGGGGACAGGCTGTTCCATAAGAGTATATTGTTTTATAGACTCATTTTCATTGAAACTTAAAAACTGCCACATGTAAAAAACTAATTTTGAAATAATAATGTGTGTTTTGACCACATTTTGATGAAAACTATTTTCATTTATTTTATTTTATTATTTATTTATTTTAAAGATTTATTTATTTATACGTACAAGAGCTGGGGTACAGGCCAGAGTTGTGGGGAGTGAGAGGATTCACCAGAAACAGAGTGGGGAACTGAACAGGCAGATTGACTGAAATACATTGCTGAGGGGAGCAGCAGGCAAGTCAGGAGAGGGCAGCGCCCTAGCCGGGGATTGAACTCATGCTGCAGTGACTGCAGGGATCTTCATAGGTTGCATCTTAACCCCTTGTGCCACCTGAAAGGCCCTCCACTTATTTTGAATGTTTTTGCTTTACTGGAGGAAACATTGGTCTACAACACTGTGCATGGCTTTGGAGAATAGGTCCATGTATGTTACCACACACCCCCAACATCACCACCATCAAAGTCCCCATAGTCCTTCACCTTTGGGAACCCTCCTCTTTTGTCTCCAACCCCAGGCTCCCTTCTCTATAAGCCTCAATTCTGAAATCATATTTCTAGGATTTGTTTTTGTCAGTTCCTTTTTATTTCTTTTATTACATGCATGAGTGAAACCATCCAGTGTCTGCTCCTGCTTTGTTTCTCTTAGCAAAATCTCCAGTTTCATCCATTTTGTTGAAAATGTCAAGAGTTTGGCTCTTTTTTTTTTTTTGTATAGTTGGTTAGTAGTCTATCATGTATTTATACCATAACTTCTTAATCCACTGCTCTGTTGATGGGCAATCGGGTTGTTCCCATAACTGGGCTATTGTACATAGTGATGCATGAATATGGGAGTGCATGTATGCCTTCATTTTAGTGATTTTGTATTCTTCAGGTAGATAACTAGTAATAGAATTGCTGCATCATATGTAACATCTGCTTTTAATATTTTGAGGGGTCTGCGAAAAATATTGTGGTTTTGATTTGCATTTGCCTGATGATAAATGATGTTGAAATTTTTTGATATGCCTCTTGAATGTCTGTCAATAGAAAAGGAGAAGTATGTGGTGATTTTATTCATAGGTGGAATAGAGAGAAACAAAAAGGATCAGACAAAACTAAACAAAAAACAAAATGTAGAAATATGACTGTAAAAATTATAATAATGGAGGGAGAGGTGAAAAGGGAGGAGCAACATGTAAGGGAGGGCAGTGGACTATGGTGGGGGGATAATTGGAGGTTTGGTGGTGAGTGTCCATTGTGTGATAACATGTATCTGGAGCGGTGTATTCTATACCTCTGAATCATGTAGAAAATTATAGACAAATATAACCTCAGTAAAAACAAAAAAGGCTCTTTTAAGAGCTTTATACACACATGCATACACACACACACAATTAGAAGCTTTTTTATAAATAATAAGAGGCTGGAATAGAATATAAATATTTTCAGGAATTTAAGTTGAAGAATAAGATCCATTATTTAACCTTGAAACCCACCTAGAAAATATGTTGATCCTAATGAATTATAAGCAAATATTATAAAAATTATTTTATTTTGAAAACAGAAAAATTGAAACTATAACAGCATCTAGTCATCATCCAAAGTTACAATTCAAATTGATGCCTAGATTTAAAGATATAAGTATGAATTTTAACCACATAATTCCTTAATAGAATCTATTTGTTCTTTTTTAAATAATACATTTCTTTTATTTTGATTATATATTTCAAATTAGCTGAGTTCTAATCTTATTGAGTATACTGATTAATTCAAAAAAAGGAAAATTACATTGTCCACTTTTATGGGTTTTAAAAATAAACATCTTCTTTTCCAATAAAATTAAGTTAAAGGGATTGGCTTACAGGGTATGAAAAAGAGAACAGAAAAAGGGTATAGAATTATAGCATATGCAGTGATCTACTCCATTATCTTTACACTTCTATCAGAATTCCTGGAGCTATTCAAAGACATGAAATTACAAGATATGTCATTCCTTGAACAATTTCATTCTAGTGATAGCTATATTTTTGGATCAGATGGAAGATCAGTTTCCTTTTTGCATTTCTCTTAAGAATATAATTTTCAATGAACTATATTTTAATGGTCGATTACATTCAGTATACTGAAATATTGTGTATATATATATATATATATATATGCACACACATACATATGTGTGTGTGCAATTTATAGTTTTATTTCTCCAGTAATAAGTAACAAAGACTAAATTCATTTTTTTTAATTTTCTCCGTGTAATGTGATTTTTTTCTCCTTTGCACCCATCATTTGTCAATATTTATAACCATATGGTTTTATACACTTGTAATATTATTGAATTATTATTATTATATTTATTGTCTTCTTTAAGAATGACTTTGACATCATAAATTTCACTAGATAATCATATTTGTAACTAATAGTTTATACATATCATTATGGTTAATTTAATTCAGAGCTCAAAGTCAGTTCCATTAAATGTTTTTGTCCCATTTTTGTACTCTTAAATTCTGTTATTCCCTTAAGCTAAGTGGAATATTTCTTCATGCTTTTTTTCAAGAAATGTAAACAAATGATATGTTTTGCAAGTTCTTGGAGTTCAGAATGTTATTCCACTGATATAAAAAGCATCTAGGTCTGACAATGTTTTTTTGGGGGCATAACTGCTTTTGAAATATAATGATAGGTATCAGACATGTGCAAAGAATTATACTAATAATTGCTACTCATTATCTATATCCCTGATTATATTGTTGTGGCAAATTTTGCTCAGAGAATGTCTTTGCCAATACTCTGTTTAACACAGTTTCACTGCAGGAATTATTATTTATAATAACACAAGTGAATAGCATAGAGGGCATTTCTTGGTAAGTCAATAAAATGAATAACATACTCTAAATAAATGATCAATTAATTATAATATTAATTACAATATTATATTATTATAAGCAAAGAGGAGATGAAATAAACAAAATCCAAATTCAGTTGGTATTTTGTTTTCTACAAGTTGGCACTTGGTAAGAGTCAGTGCTTTCATCTTCAAGTTGGGTATCAGTTGCTGGCTTAGGTTTCTCCATGCCCAGGGTGTGCAGCTAATGAGCATCAGCATTAATGTGGCAGGAAAGGTGGGCTTTGCTTCACAGGTTGCTAGGTTATCACTCCAGGGAGCAAGGCATGGCTTGCCCTCTGCTCAGAGGGAGGAGTCTCACTAAAACAGAAATAGAGCTCCCTTCTCTTCCTGAGATTCTGTTGAAATTAACAGTATTGACAACTATAATAGAAGCCTGACCAAAGCAGAGGCAGGTATGACTGGGTCCTCTGAGAGTTATTTATATCAGCAAAGAGTAGCCCTGTCAAGACCAAATGCTTTCAAACTGCTGGCCAAAACACTTGGTTTTGAAGTGTCAAAGTCCATCCCCATGATGGACAGACATCACTGCTATTACTTTGTTGTCAAAAATGTAATGATCCTCTCCACTCCCGAGAGTTTGAGAAGAAAGTCCTAAATCACAACTTGAAAATGAGTTTATTCAATACAAGGAACTTTATAAAAATCAAATTTTCAAAACATGGATGTGAAATTATAACAAGTCAGTACATATGCTTATCATCATTTTATATAAATAACCATCATCATTTTATATAAATGAGATAGCTAAGTCTTAACAAGGTTTAAATTCTTGACAATGCAGTGTTCTACTCCTTTAGAATCACAGCTCAGTTGATGTAAGTGACAGTGTTTTTGCACAGGGGTCTGAAATCTTCCCTTTCAATACTCTTATTCTTACTGAGGGGTGTGTGTGTGTGCGCGCGCGCGCACTCATGCAAATGTGCATGTGCACACTCCTACCTAGGCATTTGCATTATTTTTGAAATAAAAATAATATTTACAATATTTATAATAAATATGCATTTTGCCAGATAGTATCTACATGCTGCTCTATTTTCATTAAAATTTTGGTTGGTATGAAAAAAGACACTAATGATTTTAGGATATTGTGTATGTACATTTGTTGGCTTCAACAACATTATGAACACAGGCATATGCTAAAGTGAACTCATTTTCTCCCTCCCCAATTTTTTTTTTTCTTTAGAACTTTCAATTTTCAGGGACAGGAATTCTCTTTGACCCTTAAAAAAAATAAGGGTTATCTTATCTGTCCCCCATTAAGGGTATTACTTTTGTCTAGACTTTTATCTTTCTCTTATATTCTATAACTCACAACACAAATTTGCTTTAGAGTTACAGGACAAAAATTCTTAGCTTTGAATTTCAGATTTGCTAATTTATCAGTCTAGTTAGCAAGTTGTGTGTCTTATATTTTATTTACCCAATCTTGGGTAATGTTTTTCTGACTTTAATGACTTGTGACATGCTACCGATGTGATTCCTCTAGTTAATTTACTTTAAAATAATTATGTTAGTCTTCTCTTATGGTATATTTTCTGTGAAATAGAGATTAAATAAATGCATGATTATGGGCAAAATATGACTCTTCATGTACTACCTAAATCATAGGCCATGACTTATAGTTTTCTTTTGAGACATGTGTATTACAAACCCCACAATTATTGAGTCACTCACTCCACAAAGTTCACATTATTCAAATTTAGAAGCCCTTTAATCTGGTGTGCAACTTGACTATCAAACTCATAGTTTGTTCCATCTGATAGTATCTTTGGCACGAGAGACCTTTTGGTTTTTCTTATTTCCACCTTTTTTTTTTCCACTGCTGTTGCTACTCCCTAAAATTTCTCCCTTCTACTTTTTCTTACCTAGCTCAATTTATGTTTAATGCTCCACCACAAGATCAAACACTTTTTGAAGTGTTATCTGAATAAGATATACTACGCAGATATTTTCATTTGGGATGCACTACCTCTTTTATCACTTGGGTTTCCTCTTATTTATTGTATTTAAAAGTGGTTCTTAAATGGGTCACCTTGAGTCCTGAAGTAGTACTGCAAGAGGGGGGATTAGGCATTTATTTAAACCTTAGTGGGGAAGGAAAAGGAAATGAAGTAGAAACACAGTGGTAGAACCTAACTATACTCTGCAAATATTGCAGTCAAAGAAGCAGAATATATAAGACAAGACTCAAAATGCAGTGCAATTCTTAGAAAGACTCAGCCTGGGGGTTCCTGATGGCACAGGATTTAAGTCTCTGCTAAGTCTAGCAATATCACCTCTGTAGCCTGAGTTACATCTCTGGCCAGGGAGACAACCCACGTGGTGCAGCAGACCTCTCCTGTCTCGGTTGCTGCTCCCCTCAGCAGTGTATTTCAGTAGATCCACCTGTTCTGCTCCTCACTCTGTCTGTCTCTGGTAAATCCTTTTACCACCCCTCCCACCTCTGGCCTGCACCCCAGTTATCCATGCATAAATAAATAAATAAATCTAAAAAAAAAATTTTTGGCCTGGCCAGTGGGCCAGCAATAGGGAGTTCCTGGATGTTCATTTATTGGATGACTGAGAAGTGTCTTCTCTGCTTGACACTTGTAACAGATCCTGTATACTATACTATGTCTACTGAAAACAATTATGTGAAAATCTGCTGGTTTCACATCACCACATTCTCCCTTAAATATTATTCAAACTGATTGGGAATGGAAGAAAGCAGAATGATATGATATTATGGGATTTATTCACTTGTAAAATATGACTCAACTTGATCTGTTAAATAAAATTTAAGAGATTGATGAAGATCATTGATATCTGTGTGT